>NC_090265.1:1328545213-1328870213 GCF_040414725.1 Anabrus simplex | reverse complement strand
CCAGTATATCCCGAAGATGTTCCTAAGACATTTGTTCACAAGTATCTGAATCTTCCATGTTAAAGACTTGGTCACTTCCCAGGTTTCGCACATGTAAAGCAGCAAAGACTCAACATTGCTATTGAAGATCCACAGTTTTATTCTTGTACTGAGTTCTTTGGACCTCCATATCAGATGGAGTGTTGCATATGGACCCTTTGCTTTGTTCAAACAGCGTTCAACATTACAATGCATCCTAGGTAGCAGAAGCCATTCACTCTCTCAATAACCTGCCCATCCAGGTGTGTGTGTGTGTGTGTGTGTGTAGCATTAGAAGAAGACTGCTCCATTAGCATATCAACCAATTACCAACACAATATGAGTTCACACACTTGGCTAGTGACTTCCACTACAAGTCTCACTAAACAACTAATTCAATTCCCAAGACTGCTTCTTTATATGCATTGCCTGGCCAGGCTTCTAGAGAGTATAACACAACATGTTTTCTCCTAATTTCTAGAGTCTCCAAGAGCTTATTTACAATGAAAGGAATTTTCTATACTATTCTAGTGTCAAGATGCATTGTTCTGGACTAAAACTGTGTGTTGTACTACTTTACACTTGATTTATACATCATATTTACAGGTAATAATAATATACTATTAATTGTGTTCTTACATGAAATAAACTGTTAGTAATATACATACCGCAGATATACCATGACAAAACCTCGCATGTTTCATTACACTATACAGATCATAAAACACACAAATAATACAATCACGATTTATACCAAATAAAGTCTGTACATAACTATGCAAATAATAATAATAATAATAATAATAATAATAATAATAATAATAATAATAATAATAATAATAATAATAATAATAATAATAATAATAATAATAATAATAATAATAATACCAGGCGGTACACCTCCGCTCCGCTAATTCAAACATTGCGCCAGTTAAAACTCCTCTACTGCAGGAAGCCTGAACTTTAACTACCGTGTTAATTCTCAAGTTTCTCAGAAACTTGTAAATTTTGAAGTGTTCTGAACTGTGTCGTTTTCGATGTATTTTTGTTTTCCCTGTAGCAAGAAGTATGAACATTCTCTTCTAGATGGCACCTCTTATGAACCTCAATTGTGCACTCTAGTGCGAAGTGTAGGAACCTTTTTTTTTTTTTTGAAGGAATTTAGTATTTATAAGTTTGTTCTTTATTAAATTTCTTTCTGCCATTGTTTAAGTTGGCAACGTTAACCCTTTCTTTCCGCCAGTTCTGAAATTGGCCAATCATAAATTTTTGTAATTAATTTTCCACCAATCCTGGTTTTCTTCTTCAGTTTTAACATGTAATCTTTTGGCCGTCCAATAAAATGCTTGTGGGTGGGTGTTATCATTCATGAAAGGTCTCGAATGTTCCGCGAGGGTATATAAATTGCTGATTTTCGGGTCTCTGCGCCACTTCAGTAACATCTATCATTGTGTAAATTATGTAGCAGGGGGCGGGAAGCGCCTCTTTCGTCGGGCAGCAGTTCTTCAATAAGGTAATGGCCTTTTAATAACTTCTTTTCTTGCTAGCTCAGCAGTTTAACTCTTGGGGCAGGTTCGATACCTTTTACCTTGTAACTTTCCTCTAAAATGTAAAAGACTCTTGGTATAAATTCTGTCTCTTTAAACTACAAATTGGGATAGAGAGTGCCTAACCCTCTCGAGCTCCCATTCATTTTGTTTTGAGGTGACTACGTTTTCATAACAGTTTCCCTTCTACTCGTAATGTCATACAGTTTTCTATCGTGTCACCTCCGTAGAATGGGATTAGACCTTGCATAAGCGGCCTAGGGCCAAATTAGGTTTTAATAAAGTGTATTAGGAGTGCAAGTACGCCTCCACTCAAATTGGTATTTTGGGGCCATGTTATTGACCTGTTTCTTTACTTAATAGGCCTCAGTAGGTTGGGTATTTTTTACCCCTGTGTTATTGTACTTGGAGGACAGCTTGAATGTGGAGTTTGGTGTGGCCTTTGATGGGCTTGAACTTTGAGAGCGAGTTGCTCCTTCTTAAAATTTGGTTTCTGTGTGCCTCGAGGAGGCTTTACCGTGTAAAGGGGAGCAAGTGCTCCTAGGCATGATTCGGGTTTTCTGCCCCTGTGTTGAACCTTGTATATAAGTGAAGTTGGGCTTATTGCTCAAGAATTGTGTGTCTGGCCCTCGGAGCCCAAATCCTGTAATAACTGTAATTGTACATTCTCGATTTGTTGCTAGACTACTGAGTACCTTTTATATTTGTTATTTCTTGAGTTTGAAAAAGAAAATATAACCTTGTTAAATTTTACATTAACTTTAATTTCGTAGATTGAGACCTATTCATCCCAGCACCTTCTTTCACCTCTAACTACCATGGATAACTCCGTAACAATAATAATAATAATAATAATAATAATAATAATAATAATAATAATAATAATAATAATAATAATAATAATAATAATAATAATAATAATAATTAAAAAGCTCAAGTTACACTGGTCCATTACACTTGCATCAACATTCCTCTTATGACCTGAAACAATTTCAACAGTCTATCACACTCGTCGACTTTGCCTTGGTTGTAGATTATATCTTCTCTCTTCCTCGACGTCGCTGGATGTGCTCTCCTCCCCTTGACCGGATCGTGCCGTGTCAGGGGTCAGTGTTGCCTCGTTGCCAGCCTCCTCCTCGGTGGTAGTCGATGTGTTCTCCTCCTCCATGACCAGATTGTGCCGTGTCATTAGTAGCCTTTCTTCCAGGTGGACCCATGGCAGTACCAGGCTTACTCTGCATGCACAGAGGTTGGGTGACCCCCGTGATTCCGATGCGTGGACCTTGACAGGAGGGTTGGTCTTTAGAAAGTAGACACCATGGCCCAGCTTCTTATCGACTTTGACAGGGCCAATCCACTTAGGTGCGAAAAGTCTGGGAAAAGAAAAGTCTAGGAAAACAACAGATAGAGAATCTGCCACCTGCGTGACTGCCCTAAATACAGATCAGTAGTGACTGACTGACTGTTTGATTGATTGAGACCTGTGTGAAGCCCTCCAATCTTATTACTGACTGGGTGGTTTCACTGCAGTACTTATTGGCCTGGTAGGAAGATCTGGGTCTCTTCGACATTTTGAGCCTTCATGGGTACGGGATCTCTTTTTGGCCAAAGCTTGCTTTTCCTTGATGTCCTGCTGCTGCTTATGCTGCCACTCTGCTAGGGAAACAGTGCTTCATCTGGACCAGAAGTGGGTGGTGGATGAATTTCCCAATCCCCAGTGCCGTATAGCTGTCGACCAAGGAACAGCTCTGTTGAGAATAGTCAGTGACACGGTTGATGCGTCATCACAGGGCAAAGAGTGACCGCGGTATCTGATGGTCCCACAGTCGATGTTCCTTGTCTATTAGGTGAACCCGTACCATCCTTTTTAGCTCCTCGTTCTGTCGTTCTGGATTGGCTCTTCGGTTGTAGATAGGGGTGGTCCAGTGCTCCACACCACATTCAGTCATTGTCTGCTGCCACTTCCTGGACGTAAACTGACTTCCGTTGTCTGACAGAATGCACCGTGGATAACCATAGCGGTTGAATACTTCATCCTGTAGAAGACTGTGATGCATCCTGACATGGCTTCTGGTATTAGAAAGGCTTCAATCCAGCTTTTGAAGAGGTCGGTGATTACTAGGAGTCCTGTTTTACCCCTTGGTGTTCTAGGGTAAGGACCCATAAAGTCCAGAGTTATGACCTCCCAAGGGTGTTGCAGCCATCTTCCTCGCTGACTGGATTCTGCCTTCCTGTTGCTTACCTTGGTGCAGGCGTATAATAAAGGGTGTCTTTCTGCATGTTGACACAGAAGAACCTTTGTCGGATATACTGGTATGTCTCTTCACCTCCTGGATGTTCAGATTCAGTGCTGTTGTGGAACTTCTCGAGGATGTCTGTCGTGTGCTCTCTAGGGATCACCACTACTGCAGGCTTGTCGGAGAGGTGTGATCTGTACATTAAGAGTCCTCCGTCAACCCAGAAGATCTTGTAGCACATCTTGAATTCCTTCGGAATGAGTCGACTATCGGTGCTCTGTCTCCTAATCCACTGCATCATGATCCTACAGGGCTTGTCTTGTTCTTGCCATTGCTTGATTACTCCCAGATCAAATTCCTTCCTGCTGATCATAAGAAGAGATTCACTGGGTTCACTATTTTCTTTTTGGTGGTAACTCCCTCTTGACAATGGTGTTCCTAGCTTCAGGTTCCATCGCTGTGTGCCTGGATAAACTGTCTTCTCCTATGTTTGTCAATCCTGGGACATGACACACATCAAAATCAAATTCTGTGATTAACAGAGCCCATCACATCAGTTTAGATTTTGAGCCAGAGACCGAGTTCAACCGTTTGAGATCTGTATTATTGTTGTACCGCTGAAACTTCCTTCCCTCTAAGTAACCTCTGAATTTGCTCATGGCCCACACCACACCACGGCTAAGGCTTCCTCCTCAGCAGTGCAGTAGTATTGGTCGGTGGGAGATAACATTCTGCTGTCATACATGATGATGTCCCTTCTGTCATCACTCCTCTCCTGGAATACCATTGCTCGCTGGCGTCCTCTTGCAGGCACATCTTCTGTTGAGGGTCAGGATGGGCTATGCTGGGAGCACAGCATATTGCAGCCTCAATGCCTTGGAATATCCGACTCATTGGCTGAATGGTCAGCATACTGGCCTTCGGTTCAGAGGGTCCTGGGTTCGATTCCCGGCTGGACCAGGGATTTTAACCTTCATTGTTTAATTCCAGTGGCTCGGGGGCTGGATGTTTGTGCTGTCCCCAACATCCCTGCAACTCATGCACCATACATAACACTCCCCTCCACCACAATAACACACAGTTACCTACACATGGCAGATGCCACCCACCCTCATCGGAGGGTCTGCCTTATAAGGGCTGTACCCGGCTAGAAATAGCCAAACAAAATTATTATTATTATTATTATTATTATTATTATTATTATTATTATTATTATTATTATTATTATTATTATTATTATTATTATTACGCCTTGGAATGCTGCTTCTTCCTTGCTGGTACATGGGAACGGGCGGTTGTTATGGAGTAGATCGGTGAGTGGTATTACCTTCTCTTCAAAGTGTGGCATGAAGCTGCTATACCATCCACACAAGCCAAGGAACTGACGTACTGGTACTTGCTGCTTAGTCCGCGGGCGTTCAGTTTAATTGATAACTTGATTCTTCATCCGGTTGCTTTCTTAAGCCTTCAGATGTTAGGACGTGGCCAAGATATTCTACGTGGGACTGGATGAAATGGCACTTCTCCAGTTGGCAAGTCAGTCCATGAATCTTCAGTCATTCCAGGACTTTATTCAAATGTACAAGGTGTTTTTGAAAATTCTTGCTGTGGATTAAGATGTCATCGAGGTACACTTGGCAGAAATCTCCCACAAATCCTGACAATACCTTATCCATCAGTCGCACGAAGGTTGCACAAGCATTCTTCAGTCCAAATGGCGTTACTCTAAACTGGTACAATCCTGTCGATGTCATGAAGGCGGTCCTTTGAACTTTCCTCGACCTCCAGTTGCCGGTATCTGGAATTGGGATACAGCTTGATGAAAATCCTAGACCCACTTACTTGTTTCAGTGAGTCTTTCAGGTCAGGGATGGGGTAGGCATCACTAACGGTCTTCTCATTCAACTTGCGGAAGACCACATATAGTTCATTCTTCCCATTCTTCTGTTTGGTAGGACGATAGGCGAAGCCAACAGGATGTAGAGGGTTTGATGAGATCTTGCCCTTCCATCTCTTGATTCTTCTGAATGATGAATTTGCGCTCATCTGGCTTGATTGGATATGGGCATTGCTTGATGAGTGAGGCAGTGCTGCATTCAATGGTGTGCGTTACAGTGGTAGTCCAGCCTATTTTATTGGTGATGACTTCCAGAATGTCCCTTAATGCGAGTCTCAGCTCCTCTTCTTCACTTGGTTTAAGATGCGTTAACTTGAAATCTTCCAGGTCTATGTCGACTTCCACATCCTTGTGAGTCCAGAGATTCCATCATTCCATGCGACCCTCTAGGCATCTGTCTTTTGCCAAAAAGACTTCATGAACTGCATAGTCTAGAATAACCTTGTATTCTACCAAAAAGTCATGACCTAATTATAATGTCGGGTATTAGGTTCTGAATCACTGCAACGTTAATTATAATAGGCAAGTCCATGCATTTAGCGGTTAGGTTAGTCTGTCCTTGGATGGAATACGTTACCCCGTCCACTACCCTTCTAAGGTGGTGAGACTTCATAGGTGATAATAATATGGTACAATCACATTTACAAATAAATGGCTTGCTTGGCTCTCGAGTATGGCTGAAAAATTCTCGTTGCCTATCCTCAAGATGATAGCTGGGCAAGGCTGGCCTGTTCTGCTCACAATCTGAACAATCCTTTTCCTACTTGACCAGAGTTGCTTGTCTGTTGGGTATTGAGGCACATTCCTGTTTCCAGTCCCATCCCCCCTCAATCCAGAATGGGCTAGACCTAGTTTTCTGACACCAGAGTTGAACATTTGTTTTCCACGTGTCTCGTTCTTCCACACTGTTAGCATTTTCTGACTGAGATGGTCTCTTCTGTGGCTTTAATTTTGTGTTCTTCTTTCAACTGGGCGATGATTTTATGCTGATCATCAAAGGCTCTTGGTTGTGATACCTTCACTAGGAGTCTAATCTTATCGTGGAGTAGCTCTACAATGTCTGGTAAGATCTCGTTCTAGCTTCCTTCAGGATGCAGCCGCTTGAAAAGCTGGTACTCCTGGAGGATGAATGCACTAGCTCTCATGACGGTGGGTTGTACATCAGTCAGTAGCTTCCTTTCCACAGAGCTCTTTGCCCTTTCAGAATTAAAAATTGCAAGGAATTCCCTCTTGAAATCAGTCCAGTTTAAGTTTAAGCTCTTCAAGTTATTCCACCAAGTAACGGATTGTCCCTTTAGCTGTGGTGTGATGAGTTGAACTAAGATGTCCTCCGGTAGAATAGTCCTTCCTAGTAGACTGACCCATCCCTCAATGAAGCTGGTCGGGTTCTGTACCATTCGCCCATGGAATTATGGAAGGCTCTATATAATCACCGTCGGGTCTAGGTGTTCTGAGTAGTATGAGCCATACGGGTTCAAAATCATTGGCGTCAGCATTTTTCTGCTGAGTCAGCACTCGAGATCATTGACTCCGGCCAAGGTCATTGACCCCATGACGTCATGACCACATGTCCGTAACGCCATGGCTACGTGCTATTGTGAACAAATGAACGTCTTGACAGGTCCTAACCACGTCCACTTGTTTGGCGCGGATTTTGAATAAGTGAACGTGGATAACCTCACTGCTGCCATCTTGACAGGTCCTAGCCTCACTGCTGCAATCTTAACCACGTGGGGCACGGAAGACAGCTGCCATCTTGACAGGTCCTAACCACGTCCACTTGTTTGGCGCGGATTTTGAACAAGCGCCCTTCGCGACATCCCCCTTCCCCGACACCACCTTAGAGGGGGCCTAACCTTAGTGGATTATAGTTTTAAGGCTAGCTGTCCTTCTCGACGTACCCCTTTCTCGACACCATCTTGGAGGGCCTAAGAAGTCACCTCATGGCATTATGTGTCTATGCTACAGTAACGAACAAGTATAAACATGCATAACCATGATGGCGTGATCTTATGCTTAAGGCTTTACGTCCCCTATCTGACAGACTGTCTCCGACGGGACTGAGCACGTGCAATACTAAGACTATTCTGTTTCTATCATGCAGCGTTCACGTCGATATGGTTATGCATGTTTAGACTTGTTCGTTATTAAGATCACTCTCTAGCAAACTCAAGCCTGTATAGATAGTATGAATGTTAATATTTTCGATAGGTGTAGGAGGCAAAGGGAATGCAATAAGTAGAACATTTTAAATATTTAATTAAATATTTGTTGTACAATTATTTACAAAAATTAAACAAACTACTAGGCCCTACCGGTTATACAACATTCTTCTTTATGCAGTCCTCCTTAACAGCTTATTGCGAAGAGGTAGCATGCTTCCATAATTGTAATGTCCACTGCAACATTGAAATTAAACAAAACATTTATTGTTTATGGAATTATGTTTTTAAAATATATTATACTATGTATGTTATGCTTTACAAAGTAGTTACTGCTGTTCTTACCTTGTTGTACCGTAATTGATTTGTTTTCTTTGACGATTGTCTGTAACCGTGTACTCTTTTTCTTTCTGTTCCGTAGTAAATGATGTAGAAGCACACACTAATGTTCATGATAAAGGGATACCCTTATTTATAGTCTTGTAACAATATTCGTTCGCGGATGGTAAGTAACATCACTTATATGAATAATAAGACATTAGGCTGTTGTGTTAGCAAGAATATTTTCAGACGTAAATTCTACTAAACGAATGTCGACAGGTGATTCTTTTATAGATTCTTCATGATAAGAGCAGTCTATAACTACAATCGGTGCTTTATTTTTAAATTCTTCAGACGAAAATAGCGGACGATCTTCTTTCTGATAATACGATGGTTGGAACTTACAAAACATGTCATAGAGCAACCAAATACAGTAGAGACTATACGCGACACTGAGCGAGATATCGAGGGACAGCTATTGGAGCTCACTCTAGCGGATAGACCTGAACAGTACTGATTCTCTCATAAGAGCACGTGTATTTTTGTGTGAAGTTTTTGGTGTTATTTATGCGTTTTCAGTGAGTTAACATAATTAAATAGTAGCGTGTGTCATTCCTTGATATCTCCTCTCAACATGAGGGGAAAGGTATGTGCTGTGTTTGGCTGCAGTAATTACGAAGTAGAGAAAAATGCGCGGTCGTTCTTCAGGTTCCCTCGTGACAAGAACATGTAAGTAATATTGTGGTTGCATATATATTCTTCCAGTGACAAAGATTTTTATAGTACTTCATAATCTTCTGACCTGCTCGACCCATATTTTAACTGGCATAAAATGTAATACGCATATTTTATTCTATAGTGCAGCAGTTAACCTTCGATACCGATGTGTTATTGTAAGTGTGATCTGTGGGTTTTGAAATGTCACAGAAGTGATTTGGATAAGGTGTACAAGAAAGAAGGGACGTTACACTTATATAAGAATTATAAGATCTGTTCAGATCATTTCCAGGCCAGCGACTTTAAAAATCCTCAACTATACAGCCAAGGGAATGTTACATTGTTACTCTAATTGTACGTAAATATTCCTCAAAGCATCACTATCGACAACATTTTCATACTTTTCTTTCTTTAATCCCTCTTCTCAGATTAAAGCCGGAATTTTATAGATTTTCTTTCTGTTAGTAGGCTTCATGTTAAGAGGAAAATTGTCCAGCTTTTAAATGTTAATTCATTGCATCATGTGTGTAAGGAATGTGCCGATATTTTTATTGACAAGTATCTTAATGTGATCATGCAATGTTTCTTAAATGAGAAAAAAGACAAATCCAACCGTAAAAGTTCAGGCAGGAATGCTAAAGCTAAGAAAGTGATGCATAAATGAAAGATCAAGCCATTTCACAGCAGCCCATTTCATATCTTGTTTCTGTGTCTAATTTCAGTCTTTGAATAGTAACCTTTTAAATAATTCTTTATTCATTTATCCAGAATTGCTTTAGCAACTTCGAAGTTAATATCTCAATACCACTTTCTTTCTAGACGTAATTTATTTATCCATTTCCGTATATACATTTCCATTCATATTTGAATTTAGCGCGATTTGTTCAGGTCAAGTCATTAGGAGCGCCACCGTCGAATTGTCTCCCATTTTAGCAAGGCGAAATCCGTAAGTGTCGCGTATTGTCTCTACTGTATTTGGAGTAACCCAAATTTACTTTTTTCAAAATTAATGCCTATGTTTTCGTAGGGATACGTAATTCCGTTGAGATGTAGTCTAATGTTTCTTAATTTATAGTGATAAAACTGTGAACTATCTTTTTCATGGTTGAATTTACGATGGATTTGAAATACAAAAAATAATATACAAAGGCTTTTCAGTTAAACGTGATGTTTTAACAGCCCAGCCATGCTTGTTTGTAGGTGGTAACACTGGATATTCATGCAGCTCCCAACTTCGAAAACGTATAGGTAATGGTGTATTATTTTCTACAATCTTGAGCAATCGAAGTTTTTCCCTATCAGATGGTACATGTGGAATCCTCCACAATATACGATGAAGTGTAATTTTCGAGTCTACTGGTGTTTCTGTTGCTTTAAGAGTATTGTAATCACTTCAATCACGGATCAGAATTAGCTCTTTTTTGCGTTGATTATAATACGTCTAAAGTCTTCTGCGAAGCCAGTATGTTTCAATGATAACATACCTGTAAAAGATCCGTCCTCATTAATCATCCAGTTGTTAATAGCTTTTGGACACCAACTTGCCATCCGTAAAAGATTACTTTTTCATCACCGAAAGAAGGGTAGAGTTTCATTGCACTTGTAATACCAGCATTCTTCGATCTATTTCCACATTATTTACATATCGCACTTCAGAAAAGAGAAAAGCTAGACCATGGTTGATTTCAGTTGAGATATGCTTGGTCCACTTCCATCTGACTTTCGTGTGGTAGGGTGTATATATCTTGCTGATTAATGATAAAGCGAATTTCATGATTGTTATTCAGTCCAGACGTAAAAGCTTCATAAGAATGAAGCTCACTTCGTACTACACCTTCATGAGTTTCTACTGTGTTCATAATATCTAGCATTTCTTCCATTTTGTTGTAGTAGCGTATAACCTACATCTTGGAGTATCTGCTTATGGTTATCTGTTAACTCGTTGAGTCTTCGCAAACATGTAGTATGTCTTCGGAATGTACTGTACACCGTGTTTTATAGATGTTTTTCATACTGGTTTAAGATGAAGTTTGTAAGCTACGTAGGTGTACTGATTTAAATTAATAAGCTGATTATGTTTATTTACAAGCCTAAGAGTCATGTTACTAATGTGTTTTACAGACACAGGATGATAAAGAACAACTGACGGTTTCTCACGAAGAGTATATCCACGTTCCTCTGTAATAACAAAGTCGTGCATGACGTGCGAATGTTGTTGATTACTATTCAAGCGTGTAAAAATTAGGCCCCGGATTCATATGCACTAAAAACTCCAAAAATATGTATGCACACATGCACTAAAATGTTGAAAATATGCACGAAAATGCGCACTAAAAATAAAAAAATATACACTTACCAAACGCATTTTTTAATTTCAACTCAGTATTAAACTGATAATTATGATTCATTCTTTGCAAAATGATGCATGGCAGTAGGTTATCTACAGTTTTTCATTGTTTTCAGGGATCATTGACTTTCTGTTTTTGGGCAGAATTAATTTATATGCAGAAAATGATTGTTCTATGTGGACGGACGTAATTGGGCAGTACGTGTGCACTGGCACTGACTGCTCGGAACATTCTTCTGGCAAAGACTGCTCGATTCCACTTACGTAGTTGCTTATGAATCGAATCTTCTTCAATCCTGGGTTTGAGTCCAACACCGCACTGAGTTTCCTTTTAACTTTTTCTTCAGTTTCACCACAGGACAGCATTTAAAGAACTAATGGGTGTTTTGAATTAACTGAAGGGATTCGTGTATAGGTGCACCGCGAGTTTCTAGGCCCTTAATCGCCTTCGAAAGTTATAAATAGTGCACGTGGACGAAACTGATATCTTTATATACAGTTTCAGATTCAAATGCGCACTTTGCTGTACGAACACACGCAGTATGACTATCATCAATACTTTTAACTACAACTTTCACTTGATTAAACTTCTCCTGGTAGAACGATATTGCGCATAACCAAGTTCGCCATCTTGTGAGAACGGGTTCCGGCGGAAGAGAAACCTGAGGCAGATGAGTGTTGTAAAACTCTACACGAACTCGTGCTATTAGGAACAGATTATTTCCCACTTTAAATTACTTTATTGACAGATGGAAACAGGGTTTGTATCTTTTCTGCAGTACAATGCCGTCTATGGGCCAGACATGTGACACAGATGCGATTTGAAAAAAGAAATACTCGAAGAGACTGACCAGCTTTCATCATATACGAAACTGCATCTGTGACTAAAAGGCGCACTTTGTAACAATCACTCTCCGATTCACTGGGCCACAGAAGTCGCAGGGAATCGTTAACAAATCTTGCAACTGTAGTGTGGTTGGATTCTTCTAGCACTTTGCACGGAAGTAAATGAGGTTTGCCGGATTCTTCTGGTCATAATTTACCCACTATGAAGTTCGCAATGTATCGACCACACGAGTCGGTTGTTTCATCTACCGATATCCAGATACAGTTATCTCCTATGTGAGATCGTATCGAATCCACGACAGAAGTGTGTATTGAAAGTAAATAATTCTTCCTAAGAGTAGATTCATCTGGCATCCTTTGATTAGCGCAATACTTTTCAAGAAACGAGCGTAGATGTGAATTATTCAACCTTCATACAAAAGTTTTACAAACATCAGCGGAAAATGTACCGTATTAACTTCACGCCGTGTTTCCATGTCAGTTAAAAGAAGTATTGCGTATTCTTACTTTGTTCTTTTGATCTGAGATGTGAAGTTGTTTTCGAATGCTGTTCATTTTGAAATTTTTATTGCTTTTTACACTCTTGCCGCACACTTGACAGTACACTACAGCACCTTCACTTGCATAGTCACTATTGCCTGATATCCACAGTTTAATTAAAAAGAACCTAGAGCTCTTATCTTTGGGCATTTTTTACATTTTAATTTGTAAAAACACTGCAATAGATGAAGAGCAAGTTAACAGATGAACGCAATTGTTGAAGCAAATCATGGGAGGCTACTGTAAGGACGTAGGAATTTCAGAAAGGACATAGCTGTTGTGAAAAGGATCGTTATCCGTATACCTGCTTGTATTACGACACTGAAAGCATTTTCTTTGATCAGGGAAGGCTGCTCGTGTTGCCAAGGGATGTACAATATATAAAGTTCATTAGGTTTTAATTTCGTTCAGAAATCTTATATAATCGGTCACACATAATATAAAATGTATCTGTAAATTGAACCCTTGAACTTACCATTCCATCGTTGGTCGGCCACGGCTGCTACAGTAGAACAATATAGAACTCTTAAATCATGGGTCGTTGCGGGAATAAATTCGGTCACGATCTTAACCAAACGATGGGGTTCAGAAGAGAGCCTAACTACTTGACATGAGGAGCAAATATGTGCTTACTAACTTTTATTAAACTCGAAATGGCACGACAACATTATTATTTTAATATAAATAAAAAAACCATTCATTATTGAATGTTTCAAACGCAGTCACATTGCATAGCGTTGATTTATTTCTCACAATGTCGAAGAGTTGCTTCGGAGAAATTAATACATTAGTGGACAGCGAAACTGAAAAACTGAAAAAGGAAAGACCTGAAAACCGGGCACCTATTACTCCAAACGAGAACTGAGAATTAATCCACACGATCCGTGGAAAATCTGACTTTCAACAAGTAGAACGCCTGATTTCCTCTCAATGAAGGTTATCCACCAGTCGAATACCTTTACGGATACGGAACACCCGCCGAATGGACCCTTAATCGAACCAAATTGACTATCAGTTGCTTTGGATAGGTTGCGAAATATTATGGGAAAGCATGTTGTTCACTACGAGTTAACAGCATCATTCACAACTGAAATAAAATTCCACCATGTATTTGTCATTCATGACACCCTTAAGTGATAAGGTAATCCCGATGCTAAATGTGCATCACCCAAACAACTGTTCGGAAGGAACCAACAACAACATGATCCTCGAGGATCTTACGTTACGTCGTTCTGAAGGAACAAAACTGCGAAATGCAGGAAACACTTATTCATCACGCATTTAGAAGAAATGCCAAACACTGAAGTTAATTACAAAGTGGTAAATCACTTGAAAAGTATTATTATCAAACCGATTTTCAGGTTAGAAATGGTTATGTTACGCTTAATAAAATTACCAGTCCACATTGAAAAATACAACAACTTAAATAAATTCTTTCCTTTGAAAACAATGACTACCATTACGGATCCATCTACTTATTGTTTGTCCCAACACACTACCTATAAAGTGATCACTTAATCGAATTCAACTACGTATAAAATGAAAGTACGACAAATATTGAAAATAAAATAATATTACTGGCTGACGAATCGAAACCACATTCGCAGCTCAAGTCTCATACTAATACATTGAGTGTCAAATATGCATATTATCAAAACGAAGCGGACGTCCGAACGACAAAACAATTAAGTCCGTAAAATAAAATAACATATCGAAGTCATTAAAACTCAATACGCATGGAGAATTACAGTAAAATATGTAATCACCTTCAGGTCGATATCCAATGTTTGGGCAACCCTCATTCGCCGATAACGGTCCCATATCTTGGAGAGCACCTTCCAGCTGTTGGAGCTGCGCACTAGTTGGCCTCATTATTACCGATCTAACCCTCTTCATATTTCGTATTTTACTGTAGATGCTACCTTCGTGCAAGTCACTTCTCAAAACAAAAAATCTACTCTGAGACTTGAGTGTGTACAGCTGTCATCCCAGACCTATCGTCGGGCTCACTTAAAATCTGTACATCCTAATACTAATCTCTATGTACACGATACCTTCCAAATTCTATAGTCGAGCGTGAACTAGGACGTCCCATCATCAATATACTCCAAGGATAACATGTGACGTCCTAAATCTATGGTCGGGCGTAAAAATGGGTCGTGCTACGCATCCCCTAGCATATCAGGCGAACTAGCAATTTCAAACCAACTCTGACATTTCAATTGTAAACCTGGTCAGACTTATAACACACAACGGAACCACGTCTCTTACTATTGAACGAATGCGAGTCGAAAAATGCAGTAAGTCTCTATCTCGTTACAGAACGTGAGTTCGAAAGATAAATATACGTGACGAACAATTCTCCAACTCAAACACAATCTCAGCCTGTGCAATGAAGTTTTTAGGGAAGAAATAATAATTCCCAGCACATGTCTACCATTTAGTGGATGTATTCAGAAATAATAATCATCACTACCGCATTGGAAACCCTCAAATCGCCTAGCATTAATTTCCAAATAGTTATATCTATGACTATACAGTGAAACGAAATTCAATAAATTTACGCGGTCAAACAACACCGACCGTGTATTTTAAATGCTCTTTTATCCTTGAGGTCACATTATCTTAATATTCATACGGACTTTACGTAACTAGTCACTTGACTTTTACTACCAAGATTTTTAATCTTTACTAGAATCGTTTTCACTTGGGATCTTACTAGAAATCTACGGTGCCTCACACAGTAGTAGTCTCAAATTTCGGATTGTTAGCGGAATACACTACAGCCTGTCACAATACAGCCTGTCTCACAAATACTTTCTCGGCAAACATAGCCTGTCTCAAACTCATTCTCCTCGCCTTATCCCAGCGGTATCACTTAAAATCCAGGCGCCCTTTCACCTTCAGTATTCCTATCACCCTCATCTCCACATATATAAATTCTTCGCTCTCAATCCATTTTTTCTTATATTTCCAAGACCCTTTTCGTATTTCAATCCTCTGGTGAAAACAATAACCGTTATAAAATACACGTCTTTATTTACTGTTACTACAACTTTCGGACCTCGAGAATACAAGAACACACCGCGATTTTCCGTATCATCGACATACACGAAGTCACAAAATTTTACTTCCCATGAATAAATATAACTCTATCGAATTTCACTGGAATTATCTAAATGCCTGCGATCCTTGTAAAACTTACTGGTTAAATGCACTTTCAACATAGGAAAATTTTATCCCGCGGTAGACATTATTATTATTATTATTATTATTATTATTATTATTATTATTATTATTATTATTATTATTGACAAACATTTCTGAATTCAAATGATATTTGCAATTAAGACATTCGCCACGACTATTTTACCATTATCGCTTTCCTAATTTTCCTCACTTTGGACAATATCTCATAGAACATTAACACCAGATATAAACGTCGCATTTTTACAGTTTCTTGACGTGAAATTTTACAAACTAAAATTTTCACACGCTGACCAAAATTATAACACTTTTCGCCTGATAATTACAAATATCAACCCGACAATCATCTTGAAAAAATTGGTTGGGACAAACAATAAAATCTAACTACAACATAATACAAATATAGACAGACCTGCAAGTGACGTCATCTCCAATATTCTGGCTACATTGTCGCCAGCTGACCTCGTGCTTTTAGCCGCACATTGGTACAAATAACATCATCTTCTCCAACATATCAATCTTACAAACACTGCCTTTTCACACGTTATTAAATTACAACACAAATCACGCACTTTCCTCGTTATAATTTGTACAACAAATGTCCCTCGTTCTGCAGTCAACTGCGACTGTCTACCTTCTTCCCAGAGTCGTCTCTCTGTCACCCAAACACAAATAGGTGTTCAACAGATAACGAAATCAGAACGACTCTGACTAGCTACCCAACTCTCTTAACAGTTTCAAACACATGTGAGGTGATACAATAAAATCTGCTATGTACTTTAACAGACGCCTATGCTTTCACAGTTTGTCGGCAAAAATTCAGAAAAATTTCTATCACCTTCCCTTTCTAACAGAAGATGTGGACCTCAGCCACGAACATGTACTAAGTTATTCGTAGATCAATCTCGTACAATTTTCTGCTGACGACGGGCGTAAGCTTCCGCTGCTTCAAAAACTAGATCGACACTGAAAAATATGCAGTGGGGGGTTCCTTTTATAGTCTTACGAGTGACGCCACACACACCACTAAGCTTGATTGCGTAATCTGCTAATTTCGCGTCCAATAGACCGATTTTTATGAGACTTATTCCAGAATTCCGGACAGACTTGTGATTTATTTGGATGTTAATCTCATAATTTTACCACACTCGCAACAGGTGAAATGAATTATTACTGCCCGGGCGTTTCGCGGGTTTTCTTCATCCATTGACCTTGGCACGTGGAGCTAGTCCTCGGATCTGACGCTGATTTGTACTTAGGCTTAACTGCATTTATATTTTTACCTGGGGGTTCTGTCTTCACGTAGGGTTTAAGAATAATTTAAATTATTTATTTCTGTATTTACTGTGTTGCCAAACTCTCTCGTTACGCAGAATTCCGTGAATTTGAAGAATTATTATGTGCTCGAAGTCCGCCGAGGTGTCACGGTATTTCACGAGCTTACCGCGGGTGAGATCGTTCCCACGCGACAGCCAGGCTTTTGGAAGCGCAACATGGCTGCTCTCAAAAATAAAAGTAGCTTGTTATTTTAAATAAATATTGAGAAAAATAAAAAAAATATTTTTCTCATCGTAGAATTATGGGTTCAATATGCACTAACGTTTCAAAATATGCATTTTCATACGTGCATATGCATTTTTAAATAATCCGGGCCTTACTAATGACAAGAGTTTCAAAATTAACTGGGGTAAGTGTTTATTTTAATCTTGTTTTTATGATAAGTTTCTGACATAATGACAATCAGTTGAATTGGAAGAATATTTCATTATGAACCTACCATAACCTAATCATGTCTTGTTTCGATTTTGATACACCTGACCTGTTACAGTTCCTCTGTCAAAGACATGCAGGAGTGTACGTGCAACAATCCTAATCCCACCCCACACCATCAAACAACTACCTCCATACAGGTCCCTTGCAAGGACATTACGGGGTTGGTATCTGCTTCCTGGTTCACGCCAGATGAGAACCCGATGAGAATCACTGTTCAGACTATACCTGGACTCATCGGTGAACATAACCTGGGACCACTGTTCCAATGACCATGTACTGTGTTCTTGACACCAGGCTTTACGGGTTCTCCTGTGAACAGGGGTCAGTGGAATGCACCTTGCAGGTCTCCGGGCAAATAAACCATGTCTGTTTAGTCGTGTGGAGACTGTGTGTCTGGAGACAAATGTTCCAGTGGCTGTGGCAAGCTCCCGAGCAAGCCTACCTGCAGTACTCCGTGCCCGTCGGCGGGCACTGATGGTGAGATATCGGTGTTCTTGTGGTGTTGTACGCTGCGGACGTCCCGTACTGTAGCGCCTGGAAACATTTCCTGTCTGCTGTAAGCCTTGCCATAATCTTGAGATCACACTTTGTGGAACACGGAGGGCCCGTGCAACGACCTTCTGTGTTTGACCAGCCTCCAGTCGCCCTATTCTTCTACCCCTCATAACGTCATCAGTATATGTTCGTTGAACCATTTTCACCACACAGTCACCATTAGCACGTCTGAAAACATCTCCACACTTACTCGCTGCACCGTACTCTGACATGCACCAACACATTTCTGCGCATTTGGACTGCTGCCAGCGCCACCGTGCGACGACCGCAGGTCAAATGCACCACATGGTCATACCCTGAGGTGATTTAAAACCGCAAACCGCCCACCATAGCGTTGTTTCACCATGTATCAGCATTATCCTTAATTTCTGAGCATGAGTGTAGTACTAGTATATAGGCCTAGTAATAAACTGCGCTTGCTTCTTCACTAAGCGCTTACAATGATACTAAACGGGATCCGTTTTACAGTAAAAAGCACACCATATCAGTAACTCATTTGAATAATTATGAAATGATTGATTACATTTCGGAAGAATACAAAATACCGTATTCTATGTACAATAACAAAAAGTTAACAAAGTTACAAAAGCATAGTAGTAGCATAGTGAACTAACTTTGAGAATTATAAAATGAGTAACGAAGTCTAAGAAGAGTCCGAAATAGGAATTTTATGGGTTTTTCTTGTAATTTACTTTTCGTCACACCGACGTAGATAGGTCTTATGGCGACGATGGGACAGGGAAGCATGGGAAGGAAGCAACCATGGCCTTAATAAAGGCACATCCTCAGTATTTGCCTGGTGTGAAAATGGGAAACCACGGAAAACTATTTTCAGGGCTGCCGACAGTGGGGTTCGAACCCACTATCTCCCGAATGTAAGATCACAGTTAACTGCACGGCCAACTTGCTCGGTTTTACGTACACGTAACTATGTAGTTACGAAAGCATAGTACGGTAGTTAACAAACTAAGTGAACTAATTTAAATGATTATAAAATGAGTAATTAATCTAAGAGTCCAATGTCGGTATTATTTTTATTTTATTTCCAAAATCCACTTAGTGGCTGCGTAAAGACAAAGAATACATAATAAGGACTTCGTTAAATATAAGGATTTTTAAAAATGATAAGTCCATGGTCATTGTCTGGCGAATATAAGTGGTGTCTGAATGAGTATCAGAAGAGAACCCCTGAGCACTTTGAGCTCCTTGGTACTGATGCTGAAGCTCTTCACCAGCTCTACCGTCTTCTTGGGGATTGTCCCTCTTGCACCGATCATGAGAGCTCTCACTTCTACGTCGTCCAACTCGTAATTATTATTGTAATACGGCACTGTAGGCAGGTAGATATACTTCTTTTCTCTGTCTAATTCATCTGGTTGGTCGTACAGTAACAGATTTAACCTAATCGAGCTTTAAAATCTAGTTCCAATTGAAGTTTTAAAACATAATTTTCGAAACGTTTGCACTGGACAAATGGGAGCGTCTTCCTGCCATAGTATGACCCTGCTTTGAGAAAATAATGTCCTTTCTCGGTGTACAACAAATACCTTACAATGCGGAGTACATTGTTCTTTTAGTAACTTGACTTGCGGTTCGGAATATGAAGCATCTATTAACGAGTGTCGGTTCAACTTCAGGGCAATGTCAAGCGGAGTGTTTCTATTGAGGCAAGAGGATAAACAAAGCACCGTCACCGTTTCAAATCTTTTCTGTTTCAAAGCATCGATGTAGCTGACATGTACGTAAGGACTGGAGCTTCTGTTCATGCGACACACGGCACACGAAGCGTTGTGGTGTCGAGGCATCGAGAGAGCTGATTGCGCCAGCTGTGTTTCGAAACATACACACACTACGACCAAAGAGTCGGCGCGGCAGTCATGCAGATACTGAATCACCTCCATACTGACTTTGCATATTGCAATAGTTAATAGACCTGTCGGAAAGCTTCATTATCTGGTTTAAGCAATGTTTATTTAGTTTATTGTTTATTGTCAGTTTCTATTACTGATCTCTATACATGGATCGCTGATGGCAGCTCTCCGCTGCAGGAGAAAGTTCGCCATGTTGGTGTACCCATCCTAGAGCTCTCTTTATGGGGAAGCAATGATAATATAATCAATTTTAAATCGCAATTAATGACGCATTGGAAAAATTTAGGGACATGTTCACTCAAAGTATAAGGACATTGGATACACCGACACGTCATTCCGAGGTCAGTAAATCTCCGGGATAGCAATACAAATGAGTGTATAATAACGGCCGACAAATATTACTACTACTACGAACAATGCTTTCATTCCCCACCCTGAAGGGGTGGGGCGGGCCACCTAGAGGGTAACGCCCTCTCTCTGGCCAAGAGATGCGGGCAGGTTGGGGAGATGTGATGGAAGAAGGAGGTGGGTAAAGGATGTGAAGAAGTAGGAGATGGGATAGGAATTATGTCTATGCCTAGGGATTGAACAAACGCTTTATTTAATTCATAAGTACATAGTAAAGCACATAGATGATTTACGGAAGGGTGTGAGGGAAAAGGTGTTGTGCAAGGGGGAGAGATGAAGTTTGGAAGGAAGTGCTGGGGTAAAGGTGCAAGGTGAGGAGATGGAGGGTGGCTGTCATATGATTGAGGGAAGCGATGAGAAGACGAAGGAGTTCAAATGTTGGGAGGGGTGAAGGGATGAAACCAGTTGGAGGAAGGGGTGGACACACTGGTGGAGATAGGTAAACAGGAGGAGGAACTGGCCGGGGGCGACGAGACGTTTGATCAGGGGGTTGGCAACCGGGTGAGGGTGGGGAATGAGAGGGTTCCACTCGATAATATTGGCCGTGGACACTGGCACCGGTGGTGATGAGCTGGAGGACGGCCTCCGATGTAGACCGTTGCAGCCGAACCAGAAATGTTGGGCCATGGGCGTTCCGAATCCGTATAGCATGTTGGATTGGAATGCCCACTGCACGAAGTTCTTGTAGAACGTCCCTGTCGGAAATTTCAGGTGGAATTCCACGTAGTACACAGCTATACACAGCTGGAGGGGACTGTGAACATGACTGGGTCGATGATGTCTGGACGGCGGCTGCTGCGGTGTTGGCTGGCGAAGATATCGATGGCGAACCGGCGATAGTTGAGTCCGGCGTGCTAGCAGGGAGGTGCTGAAGGGCAGTGGACGAAGAAATTGTGAGAGATGACGACATAACAGGTGATGGGTGACTAGTGGTAACTGTTGTGACAGGAAGAGAATAAAGGATACTAGCGGACGTCGTGGTGGTAGTTGTTGGGAAGGAGGGTGTTGATGGCTGAAGCGTCGTCCAGGATGAGGGCTTGTGAACAACTGGGACAAGTGTTGGTGATTCGAAGAGTTGGGCTTCAATATCCGGAGGGGTTGGCACCACTGCATAGTTCTTACAATGGATCGTCGCGCCGGAAGCGAAGAGGCGGCGAAGGGCGTCCTCTCCGCTGAGATGCACTAGAATCTGCGTAGAGGGTGTAGAGGTGTGGCCAACCGTCAGTCTGTAGGCGTTATGTACCGGGAAGTCAGCGGCGAGTAGGTCATCGATGATATCTTCTTCGGAGATGTCTGGATCCACTCCGGGGATGATGCAATAGGCCATGGTCGTGGGGAGATCAACAGCCAACGAGGCGTCAACCTATAAGCTGATTAAGGTCGGCTAGGTGGCAGGTAGAGATGAAGGCCGCCCGGCCGAGCAAAAATTGGAAGTTGCGGCGGCGGAGAGTATGTCCACTTTTGTGTATGTGGTTAAGTGATGTCGTCGTGTACACAAATATTAACTTAGGTGTTGAATACATGCAGTTAGCGATCGGTAATACAATACGAGTGAAAAACAGTTTCTGGAAACATTGCTGTAAATGTTATACATGTATGCCACGAAATTGTGCATTCTTAAGGGGAGGTATGACTGAAATTTTAGTATTTTGAGCCAAAAACTCGGTTTTTCTTTTTATTCATACAATAATAGCCCTATTCTTCCTCTTTCACAAAATGTTTTTATTTTAGTAATTCCGGCTTGTTTAAAGCTTGTAGAAACTATTTAATATGAACCCACAGGACGTTTAAAAGCCCAGAACCACACCCACTTCTCCTGTAACGGCATAATTATAGTTTACTGTGTGTTTTTCGCTGGATATTCAAGTATTTCGCGGCGTATTTGCCGTAGAAGTACACTTTGGCATGCTGACAGTCACTTGTTTACTACGTAATCAATACAATTACGTTATGTCGGGAAATATTGTAATTTGAACTGACGGAGAGAAATGTTGTACCTCTTCCAAATAGTAGGCTACTCAATTTATATGTACCACACATGTATACTTTGATAGTTTAAATATATTATGTATTTGTATTACGGTATTTACATTTAGGAATTATTATTTGTGTTAATCGTAGTAGTACAAGCATGGCTCCCTTGTTTGTTTATATTTTACTAACATGCAGAAGTAACATGTGGTTTCAATTCAGCGAGTGAAATATCTAAACTAGTGATTTTTCACCGTTGTATTTCACCTTAATTCCTTTGTAAATGTGTGGGGTATTTCAATAAAACAGCACAGAAAACCGGCGGAACTACAATCAGGAGACTTGGCGTCACTAAACTAGCATAAACAAAGCAAGCGCGCTCCTCATGGTCTAGTGCACCATGCGCTCGCTGCCATCTTACTACGCCAGTCAGCTTCTATTCGGCTTACTGCTACCCAACCTACCAGCCATCCATGTATAGAGATCAGTGGTTTCTATTTATTTTCTTTTGTAAACGTTCTAGGGGGGGGGGGGTTCTAACCTCCAGTAACTACCCTCCTGGCTACGATTAATTATTAGTCAGAAAGTACGTATCATTCCATAATGTTGAAAGGAACTGTGTCCATGATTATTTCTAATTGTCTTGTACAAGTTTCGGTGAATTACTACGGAACAGCGGCCGTGAAGAGGACCTCTACAATCAACAGAACACAAGCGTGGATTTCATCGGCGTGTTCAACATTTATTCCACTATGAGCTGCTAGATCATCAGATCGTCGCCAACGGAGAAGAAATGCAGGGTCATCCACCTTAAACTTGTCAATTAAGGAAGACTTCCCATCACTCAACATGAGTTCTACAGTTTAAGTCGATTACATCTTAGGCTAGATATCTGTTCTATATAGATGCCTATTTATTAGTTATTCTTGTGGCGTGTTCTGGTAGCTTATCATTTGCTCTATTTCTTATACTTCTTCTATTGATTTCTCTCCAGATGAAATGTGTTGAAATGTGGATTTCCGTTTGGATATTTGAGTCATATGGAATTTCAGGTTTTCCTAAGCATGTGTTATGTCCTCATGACAGTGGTGAATCATTGAAAGTGTGTTATCGTTATCAATCTTAACATTTAAATATTATGATATTTGTAAACTGGCATATAAGAATCTAATGTGGTAATATTTTCCATTTTCGATCAATATTTCGGTAATATTTGGAGCTTATATACATCAGAGTCTCAGATTCCCCAGACGAAATACGAATAATAAATTATTGATATAAGGCACGAAAATAATGTCTAATAAACTTAATAGACTTCACGGCTCTCCGCTCTGCCGCGCAACTCACAGAGCACTGAGCCTAGCCTTTGAACCCAGCCGGGAAACCAGGATGACGGATTTAGGGAGGCCAAGAGTGGGAGAAGGAGAAAAGGCGAGGAGAAAGGGATAGACACCAAGCCTAGGAGCCACAAGGCCCAACAAGGCGGAAGTCGGAAACCGAGTACCCGAGCCGAAAGCTCCACAGACACCTCATACAGCTCGATCATGCCACCACCAGACACTAACACGAGACAGGCACAACAGATAAGACCTCAGCAGACACAAACAAGTAAACCAGCCACCCGTAAGGGGTCGAGCCCCCCACCCCTTACGGTCTACAGTAACAATATTAAACTCATCGAAATAGAGCTTCTCAAAAATCTGACACATGAGCAGAGAAATTATTATTTCTCCAAGCCGAGAATAAACGCACATGAAGCGATCCGGCTACATATGTCCAGCTTCGAAAGCTATGAAATCGCTATGAAAGTGCTGAAAGGGCTTAATATCAAGTTTGTACAGATATTGCCCAACTCAACAGTAAAGCGATTTGTAGTGAGAACGCCCAATAACACGTATGTGCCATATGATATTGGGTTTGCCATGCGAGCCCAAGGTATCCAAGCACTTACTGTACACAGGATGCGAACAGGAAACAGGCCAGCCAAGGGCTGCCTCTACCTAGTTGCCGTGGCGGATACCCCGGGAGCGGACAGCCTGCGGAAAATGCGGATGCTGAAGAACATGCTGGTGACAGTCGAACCGTACCGCCCGCAAACCACTGGCCCACAATGTGGGGTGTGCCAGAGGCATGGGCTCTCAGGGGCGACATGTCAGCTGGATCCCAGATGTAGCAGATGCGCCGCCTCCCACCTGTCCCGCGACTGCCCCCACGGCAATGATCCAGCGTACTCAAAGTGCGCCAACTGCGTGGGGAAACACGCGGCTAATTATAGAGAATGTCCCCGCCGCAGGGACTACGAAGCCGCCTTTCAAGGCAAAGGGCCTAAGGGTAATAAGCGTGGCAACCCTAAAGCCCCAGCAGGCCCATCAGGCATAGACGCTTCACGTAGACAACAACAAATAGGCCCCTCAGGCAAAAAGGACCCATCAGGACCTACAGGCCATTCAGGCACCAAGGGCCGAAAGCAAGGCCAATCAGGTAAATTAGACTCTTCAGGTGGAGGCAAAGTAACCTTGCAACCCCCAAGGACGGAGGGTACACACAAAACCGGGCCCTCAGCCCAAGCACCCGCCACCTCCGTTCAAAGTAAGACCTCCGAAAATAAAAACAGGAAGAAGGCCCTACCCCAAAGACCCAACCTAAGGCAGGTTAAGTCCACGCACGCTCCCCCGGAGCAGCCTCAGGGCCCGCCCCAGGGCAGCTCCCCCCCCCCGCAAGAACCTGCCGCTAATAAAACAGCATCCGACCCCCCCCCCCCAACCCCCAAACCCCACACAACAACAGTCACACTCATCTCACCACCTGCACCAGTAATACTAACACAGGCTCAACAGCCAGAGGGAAACATGGCAGTAAAGGCGTTCAGGGAAAGGATAGAAGAAATCCTGAAAACCTTCTTTCCGAACCTGAACCTCACGGCAGCCATTACCACTGGGGTAATGATGGCCAACATGCTCCCATTTTCCTGGCTAAGGGATCTAGTTAATGCGATCGCTGACCTCCTGTCCCAAGATGCCTGAACAACACGACGAAGACCACAATAATAATAACAATAACACGCAGGAGCTTCGAGTTCTAATATGGAACTGCCAAGGCGTCAGATCCAGGAAATATGAGCTCGAAGCCTTCCTAGCCGCGAACACCATACACATAGCTCTCCTAACAGAAACCTTCCTCCCACCGGGGAAGAAGTTCACCATAAGAGGCTATAAAATACACCGAAGCGACAAGGCCAATAGAGTCGGAGGAGTGGCAGTTCTGGTAAGGAAGGACATTAAACATATGGAAATAGACTTACAAGAACTGGTCGAGCTCGAAGCGTGCGGAATTGCCATACCAGTGCGAGGAACACTCGTCAATGTAATATATCGGCATACTCCAGACCTAAACACCTTAACACACAAGATATAGAATCGGTATTAAGGCAAAATAGAAACACGATCCTAGGAGGCGACCTAAATTCGAAACACGCCAGCTGGGGCGGCCTGAAACCTAACGCAGACGGCGAAAGGCTGTACAACCACATGCTATCCCAGGACTATGTGGTAACAACCCCCAGCGAACCCACGTTCCTGGCACCAAACGAACAGGTCGACGATATATTGGACATCGCCCTACTGCGAAATATTCCTCAAAGACACACTATAAAGGTCATTAACGACCTAGGGTCGAGGCATCAACCAGTAATATTTACACTGGAAGCGAACCCGGATGAATATGAGAATAACCCCAAGCGCCGACTAAACTATAAAGCAGCCAAATGGGGTAAATTTGAAAGAAAACTCGATTCACTCCTACAGGGGACTGAGGACATACAAATAGTAAACCCAGCCCAAACGGATGAATCCCTAAAAACACTCGTAAATGCGATCCAGGGAGCCACAACTGCGAGCATCCCGGTACACAAACCTAGACAAAACACCAACATTGAAATACCGGCCCACATTAAAGATCTAATACGCCAGCGCAACAGACACAAGCGCAACTGGGCCCGACACCACCGCGATGAAGACCGGATACGTAAAAACGAACTCAGGGTCGAAATCGAAACCGAAATAATGGAGTATAGCTCTCGGATCTGGAATAACAAACTGAGTACGTTTGACACAAATACCAGACCGGTGCTTAACTTAGCGAGATATTTCACGCGGGAACCACACGTGATCCCAACAATTAAGGGACCTAACGGACCAGTATATGAAAATCAAGATAAAGCAGAGGTGATAGCCGACTCACTCGAAGAGGCCTTTAAGCCCAATGACGAACCGTCGGACCCCGCCTTCATTAGGCAAACAGAGGCCAAGGTAGCGGAATTCCTAACAAACGCACCTAAGCCCGAGGTTAAGAAGACTAATATCCACGAAATTAAGTGGATAATAGGTCACCTTAACCCGAAGAAGGCACCCGGCCCAGATGAGATTCAGAACATAATACTTCAAAAACTAACCCCGAAAGCCCTCGCACTACTCACTAAAATATACAGTGCAATGTTCCAATTGCAGTATTATCCCGAACAGTGGAAAAAGGCGAGAATCCTTGTATTCGGCAAACCAGGCAAGGACAAATCTAACCCTAATAATTACAGGCCCATCAGTCTCCTGGACGCCCTCAGCAAAGTATTTGAGAAAATACTGCTGAAAAGGCTCATAGCACATATCAAGGAAAGAGGAATCATTCGGAACGAACAATTCGGTTTTAGAAACGGCCACACCGCCCCGCAACTGCTTACCCGGGTCCTAGAACAAGCGACCATCGGACTAAACAAGCGAAGAGACACAGGCACGGTATTCCTTGATATCCAGAAGGCATTCGATAAAGTCTGGCACGAAGGCCTATTAGCGAAATTAATAGACCTCGAATTCCACCCAGGGTACATAAGATTAATTAAATCATACCTGGAAGGCCGAGAATTCCAAGTAGATGTTCATAACACACTGTCAAGCACGCGACCAATCAGGGCGGGCGTAGCCCAGGGGTCACTAATAGGGCCAATCCTGTTCATTCTATTTACAAATGACATGCCGACAGCGGAACTCACTACCACACACCTCTACGCGGATGACACTGCTATCACAGTACAACACTTTCAGCTAGCATGCGCCCGAAAGAGACTACAAGTAGCACTGCGAACTCTCGAGCCCTGGCTAACCAAATGGCGTATCAAGGTCAACGTTGACAAATGCCAAGCTGTGATGTTTACTAGGAAGAACAGACGCACACATATGCCAGCCAACATAAAACCGCTCAAATTATTTAATCGAGATATAGCATGGCACAACAAGGTCAAATATCTAGGAGTAGTCCTAGATAGAAAACTAACCATGCTATATCACATTAAAGACATCCAGCGAAAAACAAACGCACGACTGGCACAGCTCTATCCGGTACTGAATAAAAGATCCAGTATTAACAAGCGAGTAGCAATAAACATGTACAAGGCCCTAATTAGGCCGATAATAACGTACGCAGCTCCCGCATGGGGCTACACTGCTATGACGAACCTGGATAAGCTGGAACTAATACAAAACAAATGCATTCGAGCAGCGGCTAAACTCCCGTATGACACACCAATACGCCACCTACGCGCAATTGCGAAAGTCACCTCCATAAGGCAACACATACGAAAGCAAACACTCCGAATGTACAAGAAGTCATGGGGTAGTAAGGTCAACCCACTAGTCAGTGGAATAGGACGCTATTACGTCGACCTATACACCAAATACCCCACACCAAAACACATTCTGTTCAGGCACAGGGCCAGGAGGCCGGGGGCCCAAAACCGCCCTCGCTCTTAAACTGACACCAACTCAATACACCGCACCACTTAACAATATGCACACACACCACAACACCTGTATATATGTACATGCTTGTTTAATGCCTACATCCTTGTCCTAGATTATGTTATTACTATGTTACAGATTTAACCAAGCGAGGGAGGATTGAGAGAAGACATACAACACGACGAAGGCAACACAGCCATGAAAGAGACGATCCAATCCAACCCTGCCCCCACCAGCGACAAAGGAGTGGACGAAAAACCCACCCCTGCTAATACCACTAACTATTAATCTACTAATTGTAATTGTACTTGTTCTACAGGACACGAGAGCGGAAAAGCGGCCCGCACTCTACAGAAGAAAAGTAATAATGTATATATAATAGGATGTGTGTGTATATATGTGTATATATTTACAGAGACAAGTGTGTGACACCAACACCGCAAAGAAGGGACGTCATCAGGCGGGAAAGAAGATGCCCCTTACAACAAGTAAGGCTTGGCACTACTCCCCTTCTCCATAAAAGGAGACTTGGCACCAGGGACTGCTGGCTGCTGGACCAAGGGACTAACCTGTGGCCCAAAGCCCAGACGCCAGCGGACCCGAGCCGCACCAGGCAGTGACAAGTAGGACTGATCCCCCATAATAATTGACAAAAGCTAGGTAAATGGTTATGATTGCATGACACATATTCCTAACTAACACAACCTCTGGTCTTTATCCAGCCCACATCCTTGCATGTGCTATCAAAAGATGTCAGGTTTTACATGTAGGCTCTTTCTTCTTTCTGCCTAAGTGGTTTTTCCCTGACCCTTCAATACCATACACCAATACCATATACCTAACACAATCTCGCCTGGTAACGTGTCTGACATGGAAACAGGCAGATACTCCTTGTATCACTTCCCACTCTACCCAGCTATCTCTTTTCTACTTAGAAATTAATAGCATGTCGGAGGCCATGTAGATTGAGTCGATGGTCACGACGGGGGAGCGGGCTACGGGGGCCCCCCGTAAAAAAACAAAACAAAAAAAATTAGCCTTTGAGTCTGGCTTCAGCCAGACTCTTACTTTCCTGCTAGTGGGCGGGGCTTATGCTGGTTGCTACGACAACGTACGACGTCATGCAGCGGTAAGTGCTCGCTTTGAAACCTAGCTGGGAGTCTAGTCTCCAAGTCTAGAGCTACGAGTTAATGTTTACGTTGTTATCTGTTGATCTGTGAACTTTACAACTTATTATTAGTAGTCTGTGCTTTGTGAAAAGAGTTGCCAGTATCTTATAAATCCACGTACTCGTATAATGAATGAAAGTAATGATCTTATTACATACTTGCTTCGAACTCAATTTTCTTCTTTGTCTTTCGAAGGAAAATGTGCCCTGAAAGACAAGCGGCCACAGCCATTATTGAAAATTGTGCGAAAGGATGGAGACCAAATAAGAACTTTCCAGTCCCAATGGTATAAGGATTATACATGGCTTACAGCAAGTGTGACAGATTGTAAGTTTTATTGTTACATTTACATATTATTTGGAGGTGATAGTGAATGGAATGAGGGTGGCATCAGTACCCTAAACAATTTTCATTGGCAGGTTAGTTCAAGTGGTGTGTTTTCTCGGAAAACAAGAACTTCCATTCCGTGGGCATGACGAGAGTAGTGACTCCGTAAATAAAGGTAGGTAACCTCGAGACCCTGGAATTGCTAGCACAAGAAGAACAATTCATGAGAGAGCATCTGGGAGCAACTTCAGGATTTAAAGGAACTTCGAGTGACAATCAGAATGAACTTATTGACTGTGTAACTCAAGTGATGAATGAAGAGATTCAGAAAGAACTTTCTATTTGTGAATTTGTATCAGTTCAGACGGATGAAAGATTAGATATATCTTGTCAGAATCAGATGAACATTATATTTCGGTATTGTGTTGGCTATAACGTTCACGAGATGTTTGTGGGGTTCTACGACGTCTCAAAAAATAAAAGTGCCACTGGACTGTCAGCCGTAATATTGGATGTCTTAAGAAAATGGGGCGTACAAAGAAATTAATACCGTATATCAGACTAATGACGGGGCTTCCTTAATGGCGGGTTCTACAAGGGGTGTTCAAACTATCGTAAAGCAAGTTTGCCCACATGCAATGTTTATACTCAGACAAAAACTAAAGTACTTCGGTCATATTATGAGAAAACATGATTCACTGGAAAAGACCATAATGCTGGGGAAGACTGATGGTAACAGGAGAAGAGGGCGACAACGGATGAGGTGGATTGATGGCATCAAGGAAGCCACGGCTCTCAATTTAGAAAGACTTCGGAAAATAGTTCATGACAGGAAGAAATGGCGCACTTTGGTCTATGGGGTCACGGAGAGTCGAAAGCGACTAAACGACTAACAACGACAACAACAATGCACATAAGCTTGATTTGGTACTCTTGATTGGAGCAAAAGCTATAAAAAAGTGCGTCTCTTTACTTACGATTTGACTGCCTTCCATACATGTTTCAGCAAGTCATCAAAGAGAACTCAAGTCCTAAGAGATAAAGGCTTTAAACTTCCCCCGGCTTGTACGACACGTTGGAACTTCCACTCCAAAGCAACACTAACAATAGCATTCCATTTCAGGGACTTGAAAGAAGCTCTTACACAAATTGTTGATAAAGATGAAGAATGGGATGGCGAATCTGTTAATGGTGCTATGGGACTGGTTAAGAGATTAGTTGACCCTAATTTCCTCTTCCTGTTGTGCGTCTTCAACAAGATATTTTGCTACACGGATCATTTATTCAAGGTGCTGCATGCAAAATGCACGTCTCATGTAAATATCTGTAACCATGAGATAAAGCAAACCATAAAAAACTTTAAAAATCTGAGAAATTAAGAAACATTGAATGAATGCATAGACTCTAGCGAACCTCTCAATACCGCAATGAAAACAGAATCATTTGTAGTGCCAACCCTCACAGCATTAGCATATGACATAATTTATACCACCGTGGTACACATGGAAATACGGTTCTGTGACTTTGAAAACTTCCATTTTGCTGAATTATTAGATGAGAATCAATTTAAGGCTTACAACACAAGTTTTCCCTCAATGAAAATGAAACAACTCCTGAAGATGTACCCTTTTTCCGAAAGTGAACAACTGACAAATGAACTTGTGAATGTGTACTCTGGTGTAGCTAAACATCTACCTCCACAAATACTGCTAAAATATGTGTTGGATAATGGTCTAGACAAGGTTTACGAACAAACAACACGTTTGGTTCGTTTAGTTCTCACATTTTCAGTGACAACATGTTCGAGTGAAAGAAGTATGAGTGCGCTAAAACGCATAAAAACCTTCCTGAGGAATTCAATGACAAACAGTAGACTATGTAATTTAAGTACACTTGCGATAGAGAAATCTCTATTGCATGAACTGTCAAATTACCAGAGCTTCAGGAACCGCGTCATTGATACATTTGCAGAGAGAAAGGAGCGCTGCATACACTTGCTTTAAGGACGGTTTTAAGGTAAGCTTGAACAATATTCTTAGACTCCCCTAGTAATATAGCTAGCATCGCCACTGATATATATGCCTTGTGCTGATTGAACTTTAAAAAATGATATTTGTTTGTGGCGTCGATCTCTGTAGATCTTTTGCCACTACTTGCACCATATGATTTGAACCTGCGTGTAACTGTAATTGCGGAAATGTAGAGTGTTGAATGTGGGGAAAGGAACGTTAAAGACGACACAAACACCCAGTCCCCAGACCAGGGATATTATAATTTACAACTAAAAACCCCTGACCCGGCCGGGAATCGAACCCAGGGCCGCCGGGTGACAGGCGGACGCTTTGCTCCCTACATCGCGGGGCCGGATTGAACTTAGCGTCATTGCATTATTAATTCAGAGATCAGATAATCATTTAATTTTGGAGTACACGAGTAAATTATATGATTACGGATGTTAGATTTGATCTTCGAGATCTATTTCGACAAATTAAAGGTTATTTATTGTGTGATACTTTGTGATTTTCCTGACCCTGTGCTTTTTATATGAGATACTGTAATGGATTACAGTGGTCGATATTGCGAGTCATTTGAGTGGACTTAGTGAATTAATGGATTATTAATGGATGTGATAATAGTCCTCAGATAATTGAATTCTGACGTGTTTTTTGTGACGCCGTGATATTAGATGATTATTCGACATTTGAATGTCAGAGGTGATAAATAGTAGTGTCTTCGTGTACACGTGATCGTGGTTGCATTAGACAATTCTTTTAATAATAATAAGTCTTTCAGGTGTACTCCTAAATCCTGAATTCGTTACTGTGAAAATGAATTTATCCTGATGTGACGTTATTTAAAGTTGTCAAAATTTACGAGTGTATTTTTTGGCTATTTATCGAGGAATATTTGGATTATGGCATAGATTATTCCATGATTAATAACTTAAAATATGTGTTAGTTCAATTTCAAGCGTACTTGGCTCATAATCGCACGAACCCAGTACCAGGTGTTAAATTTCATGTTCATCATTTGCATAGCCACTTCGAAGTTATGTTGATTGGAGAGTGTGAGTACTGATTCATAACTTGTAGATGCTGTAGGTAGCTCTTCTGTATAGTATCCTTAGTAGTTAGATTGTAGAGTTGAGATATATTTGTATTTTTTGGAGATATTTGGAAGTGTGATTTAATTCAGATATGTATGTTATGCGATGTAGGCAGATCATTTGTGGCTTATGATCGACGTTGTCGTCCATATTCCAGCGTTGTTTAATTTTGGTTTTGGAAGAAATGTTATTTATTTCAGTTTATTTGAAGTGACCACTTAACGTTAAATGATAAATTACGTAATTATATAATTGATGATCATTCGGAAGAGATATATATATAGTTGACGTCTCGATTTAATTTTGACTACCTACTTTGAAAGCATATTCAAATAAAATTAAATTATAATAAAATTTCATATGTAAATTCCCACGATGTAATTTCAATCTAAACTTCATCATAAGAAAATTCAGTTCTGTGAATATTTAAATTTTATATTTCATTTTTCTGATTAAAATTCAATGTATTTTTCAGATTTGTTTGAGAATTTTACCTCGACAACCTCGTTTCTCCAGACTCAATTCATGTAATTGCTTAAAATCTACTAAAACGAAATTGTGATTATCCATCAATTCCGTTAGAATGATTAGGATAAATAATTTGCCTGTACCATCCCATTTGTTTGGAATATTTTTATGTTACTTCAAGAGCCTTAGTAAAAATTAACGTAGTGATCATCTTCATTATCACAGTTAGTCAGGATGGCAAGAAAATTTTCCTTTTCTATTGAATAAATGATGTAAAATTTCCATTGATATCGACGTTTTTTATTGCAGAACCTATCGTTATTATCCTGCCACTTGTGAATACTATAGCCATTTATGCCAAATCCTTACTGAGCACTCCTGGGGTGTCTCCTGCTCTCCGCTATTCCTAAACGGGCGCAATATATAGTCCGTAAGTTGTGTGAAAAGTGGTGTTAAGTATTTAGTAACTAGTGTACGTTGGAGGATGCCTTCAGTCAAAGGTGCACAAGAAAGACTGGCCAAATTTGAAGCGGCTATGAACAGGTTTGAGGCATGCCTAGAACTCTTTGATGGCTCCCAAGCCTCCAGCACAGCCAGCTCTGCTGGTAACTTCCTAGCTTCCTTGAGGGGGGAATTCATGAAATTTAGGTCCGCGATAAACAGTGAGCTCAGGTCGCTTAGAGATGAAATAAACAGTCTTGAAAATAAATTGGAGGAACATGACGAGCTACTGCATGAAGCAGAGCAGTGCAGCAGAGGAAACTGCTTGCTGACACATGGTATCGATGAGGAACCAAATGAAGACGTTTATAGAAAAGTGAAGGACGTGTTTTCCAAACATCTTGAGTTAGAAGTGCCCATGCAAGGGTTCGACAGAATCCCCTGAATTGGACAGCCTCAGAGGTCAGCAGCTGAGGTACTAACAGCGGGAAAGCGGCCGATTATCGTGAAGTTCGCTCGCTACGAAGAACGGGAACGCGTGTGGGGTGCTAAGCGCAAGCTCAAAGGCACGAAAATCTGATCACTGAATCGCTGACAAGGACACATAAGGAAATTTTATATTCTGCACGGGGCCGATTTGGCATATAGAATAAGTGGACGCTAGATGGTCGTATCGTAGTTCTGCTTTCAGACGGCACTAAGAAGATTATTACTGTAACATGAGCGCGGATTTGAAAACTTTAAAGTTTTAGTGGAATAAACGATAAAAACTATGTTTCTTGTTATTATCATTGTTGCAGTTGATCAGAAATAAAAACATATAGATATTTCAGGAATTTGGCTAACGAAATAAATTCTAACCGCGCATAGGTCCAACTTAGAGCTCTGGGAATAGGAATCCGTCAACAGAGACAGACAAATTCTAACATTCCGCCTGACGAAGTGAACGATTACTGTAGTAGAATAAATATTCAACCTACCCCAATTAACTGTACCGACAAACCGCCCTCCCCTCCAAACAATCCACCATTCACATTTCAGTGTCACTGAAAATCAGGTTAAAAAGGCTTTGTACTCGATTAAATCAAAGGATACAGGTGTAGATGATATTCCCTTTACTTTTATACATAATAATATTATGGGTGCTGTCCTACCTATATTGGCGCACATACTAAATTACCTACTGTTTAATAAACGGAACTTTCCCTACTGTCTGGAAAACAGCCAATATAATACCGGTACCTAAGAAATAAGACCCACAGCCACCCTCTGACTACCGTCATGTGTCCATACTCCCTGCGCTTTCTAAAGCCTTTGAACGTTTAGTATACGCACAAGTTCATGAATACCTAAATAAAAATGATCTTTTGGACCCCATGCAGTCTGGATTTAAGAAAGGCCATAGTACCGCGACAGCGCTTTTCAAGGTTACTGAATACATTAGAAATACTATGGACAAACGACTGCTCACTATACTTATCTTTCTTGACTTCAGTAGCGCCTTTGACACTATAGAAATTCAGGCAATTATAAAGAAAATGGAACTGCTAAATTTCGTCCCGGCTGCGCTTAAGTTTTTTAGTTCTTATTTGAGTAACCGTCGACAGCGTGTAACAGTAAACGACAATGCCTCTAAATGGAAAATGAATTTTAGTGGTGCCCCCAGGGCAGTATTCTAGGGCCCTTACTTTTCTGTATTTATACAATGACATACCGTCTATGATAGGTAACACACCACCTCTGTGCTGACGATCTTCAAATACATCGACACTGCAAGACTTCAGACTTAGGCGAAACAATACAAGATATTAACAATGACCTCCGACAACTCAGTATGATAGGTATAAGTATGCACAGCGAAATTCTCTTATACTAAACTCCACAAAATCTCAGGCAATCATAACTGGATCACGAAAAATGCTGAGCTGCCCGAGCAATGTCACAACCCCACCTATTCCTACAGAATGGTAACATTATTACCTATAGTAAAACGGTTAAAAATCTCAGCATAATTATGAATGAAACATTTGATTGGTCTGATCACACGAAAGAAACCCGCAAAAATATTTTTGGAGCGCTTCACCTTCTTAAACGGCAGAGGGATGTTTTTCCATTTGAGCTAAAGGCCAAACTAATACAGACACTGGTTCTCCCTATTCTTAATTATTGTGACGTTGTTTTAGTTGATATGGCAAGAGAAGAAACACGTAAACTTCAACAAGCACTTAATTCCTGCCTGTGATTTATTTACGACATCGGGTATAATGTTCATGTCACGCCATACTATCAGGCTCTCTCATGGCTGAAGTCTGATAAACGTCAGCAGCTACACATTTGAACGATTATGTTTAGAGTGTTAGCTGAAAATCAGCCACTGTACATTTCTTCTGCCGGCCCCGTAGTGTACGGATAGCGTGCTTGCCTCTTACCCGGAAGCCCAGGGTTCGATTCCCGGCCAAGTCAGGGATTTTTACCTGGACCTGAGAGCTGGTTCGAGGTCTACTCAGCCTACGTGATTAGAATTGAGGAGCTATCTGACGGTGAGATAGCGGCCCCGGTTTAGAAAGCCAAGAATAACGGCCGAGAGGATTCGTTGTGCTGACCACACGACACCCTCGTAATCTTCAGGCCTTCGGGCTTAGCAGCGGTCCATTGGTAGACCAAAGCCCTTCAAGGGCCGTAGTGCCATGGGGTTTGCTTTGGTTTGGTTTTGGTATATTTATACCATTTTATCATCATTTCACAACTTAAAATACTCGTTCGAGATCCTTTCTTTCTATGCCAGTGCACCACACAAATAAAATTAATAGATCATTTGTGGTGACCGGCGCCACATTATGGAATTCCCTGCCAGCTGAGGTCAAAAAAACTAGCTCTTTATAAAGATTTAAGGTCGCCTGCCGAGATTACCCGCTGAGGACAGCTGACCGAATGGTTGAAGTATGAATGTGTACGTGCCTGAGGATTAGTCAGTTTTGAGAGTTTTTAATATTAATTAGTTTTAATATTAATTTAGCTATTAATTTATTTAAATTCATTTTAATTCTATCGATTTACGTAGTTTTAACTATTTTAAGTATCTTAGCATTTTATTTAAGACTTTAATCAGTATGTGGTTAATTGTAAGACAGGGCCTCGAGCCCTAACTTCGCCACTGTGAAAAGGCACTGATAATAAATAAATAAATAAATAAATAAATAAATAAATAAATAAATAAATAAATAAATAAATAAATAAATAAATAAATAAATAAATAAATAAATAAATAAATAAATAAATAAATAAATAAATATTATTATTATTATTATTATTATTATTATTATTATTATTATTATTATTATTATTATTATTATTATTATTATTATTATTACTAGCATGTACCAGTGGCTTCGCCCTCGTGTATTAATTCAACCATTAGATTTTTTTAAATATTTTAATTTAAAAGCAAAATAAAAATCATTTTTAACGCATCATTTTTACATAAATTACACTGTCTACATATGTAAAACACCAGGCTGATTTTTTGTGACCGTGAGTTTGAGAGAACGGCTGAACCGACTGACATCGTAAAGCATTATGGCGAAAGCTCTTGGCCTGTAAATTTACAGAGTGTCTTTTAAATCATAAAAAACTTGCCGTGTATTTTTAAATTATTAAAGAAAATGTAGCATTCTGATTGGTCAAAGCGCTCGCCAGAACTTCAAGGCCGCGTGAACCGTGAGAGCGCTGAGGCATGTGGCACGATAGGGGAGGTTGAAGGGGGTAAGCACGTATGTGCAGTCAGACGTCTTTCTGGTCAGCTGTACTTCGTGAACAGGAATAGTCGCTGTTTTGCCGCCCAGCGGTTGTGAACAATATGCACACACACACACACACACACACACACACACACACACACACACACACACACACACACACACACACACACACACACACACACACACACACACTTCCTTTTATTATTATTATTATTATTACTATTATTATTATTATTATTATTATTATTATTATTAAACTATGGTTCTATTAAATCCTTAGTTATAATGAGACATCGTTATTTCATAGAAAATCGAGTGAGTGGCTGCGCGGTTTGGGTCACGTAACTGTCAGCCTGCATTCTGGAGGTAGTGGGTTCAAACCAAGTTGTCGGCAGCTATGAAGATGGTTTTCCGTGGTTTCTCATCTTCTCACTAGGCTGTACCTTAATTAAGAAAATACGAGTTGCAGTTTCTTCTTTAATATAAAATTATATATAATAAGACACTTGTATAAGAAATATATACATACCAGATGCCTTTGCTGGCAGAACCTAGTGTTTACAGTGCACTATGTCTTCTGGTATGGGCTAGAGCAATTTTGTTACTTTCATTGATCTGCCTCTGTCTTATCTTTGGCTTTGACAATATGGAAGTGACTGAGGTATGAGCGATGCTAGTAATGCCATTCCTTGTGCAGCCAGTCCCTGCTATGAATGGTGTGAAAATGTTGCTCATAGGATCGGTTGGTGCATGCATTTCAGTGGGCTTGGCAGACTATATGTAATAGCAACTTCTGGCTCAGTGAGGAAAGCAACGGGAAACTACCTCACTCCTCATTTCCCTAGTACACTTCTTCAGTGATGCCTAGACCATCTATGACAGCTGATGGCAGAGCTGTTGAGGATACAGCCAGCCTTAGGGCTGAAGACTGAACATACATACATACATACATATATACCAGCTGTTACCCACGGCTTCGCTCGTGAGGATTTGGTAAGTTGATAAAAAATAATTGTTCTTCGGTACTGCACTAACATATTGTTTGAAAATCCCTAAAGTATAAAAACTCACCGAAAAATTGCATTTCATTTACCCCAGAACCTCTTTGTAAACCACGTTTGTGGGTGTTACCGTGTTTTTGTGGTAGTTAGAGGTGAAAGAAGGTGCGGGGTGGTGAACAGGTCTCAAGCTACGAAAGTAAAATTAATTTAAAATTTAACAAGGTTATATTTTCTTTTCAAACTCAGAAATAACAAGAATGGCAGGTACAGAGTAGCAAGGCAACAAAGAGCAACAATAGTATTTACAAGTTTTGGGCTTCGGGCCCCGAACTTCCAATTCTCGAGCAGTTAGCCCGAATTTACATGTACATAAGGTTTAGCAAAGGGGCAGAAAACCCCAATCATGCCCAGGAGCACTTGCTCCGAATTACACAGTAATACCTCCTAGAGGCACGCAGAAACAAATTGCAAAAGAGCGATCCGCTCTCAAAGTTTTAAGCCTATCACAAGGCCACACCTAACTCTACTTTCAAGCTGTCCTCTAAGGACGTAAGCACATGGGTAAAATACCCAACCTACTGAGGTCTATTAAGCGATAAAAGGATAATTACATGACCTCTAAAATACCAAGTTGAGAGGAGGCGAACTGCACTCCTAATACATTTGCTTTTAAAACCTAATCTGGCTCTAGGCCACAAATGCAAGGGCTAATCCCATACTAAAGAGGTGACTTTAGAAAGAAACAAATTTACATAATGTTAAAGAAGAATAGGTTGAGAAAATAAGTCCACCTCAAAACAATATGAGTGGGAGCTCGAGAGGGTTAAGCACTCTCTATCCCAATATGTAGTTTAAAAGATAGAATAGATACAAGTTTCTTTACATTCTAAGGAAGGTTACATAATGGAAAAACTTCGGACCCGCCCCGAGAGTTAAACTGCTGAGCAAGCAAGAAAAGAAGTAATTAATCGGCCATTACCTGGTTGTTGACTGCCGCCGAAGAAAGAGGCGCTTCCCGCCCCCTGCAATGTACTTTACACACGAAAAGATGGAACAGAAGTGGCGCAGAGACCCTAAAATCAGCAGTTTATATACTCTCGCGGAAAGTTCGAGGCGTTTTAGGAAGGAAAACACCCGCCCACAATCTTTTTATTGGTGGTTAAAGAAAACCCCTACACAAGATGAAGAAGAAACACATCATTGGTGGAAAATTAATTTAAGAAATTCGGGATTGGCTAAATTCAAAACAAGGGGAAAGAAAGGGTTAATATTGCCAACTTAAACAATGACTGAAAGAAATTTAGCAAAGAACAAATTTTTGAAATTAAATTTTCTCCAAAAAAAAAAAAAAACAGTTCTTTCACTCCGCACTAGGGTGCACTATTGTTGATCTTCAGTAGTGTCCTCTAGAAGAGAAAGTTCACACTTCTTACTACAAGCAAAACAAAAATACGTCGAAAATGACACAGTTCAAAAACTCCAAAATTTCCAAGTAGTGACATCTTCTGAGAAAGTCGAAAACTAATACCGTAGATAAAGTTCAGACTTCCTCCAGCAGAGGAGTTTCAACTGGCGCAAATTTTAAATAAGCGGCGAGGAGGTGTACCGCCCGGTACAGACCTCCCCCCCCCCAAAGGTTCCTCCAGGGGTGACACAGGAAATTTGTTTGAAAACAAGGTCCAAGTTATAATGTGGATATGAAGATTGATTGCAGAAGCATTTATCGAAATGATTGAAATTTAGTTTGATTGTTTCAAATTTTTTTGTAGTAACAGCGGAAGTACTGTCTTAATGTTTGTAGAAGGTTGAATTGAGAAGGAAAACTTTAGTTTTAAAGTTGAGGAAAAATTTTCAAAGTCCACCAGATATTGTTGTTGAATTCTCAGGTGTAGTAATTGCTGATAGTAATTGTCCATGTAATTAATTAAATTGGATGGCCAGACCGGCCGCTGCAGCTTGTGTCCAGAGGAGGCCGCTCGGACCCCTCAAGTACCCTGAGATACCGCTCGCCCGCACTATGAGAGGAGTAGAGGTGTTGAAGCACGCCGCGCCCGCGGTGAACATATACAGGCTGCGGGCCAGTAGCAGGTCGTGCGCCGCACATCAGCCTTGGCCGGGAGGAGGGCTCCGGCTCGCCGTGCACATGTCGTCCTCGCTGGGGAAGAGGGGGCCCTTCCTCTATCCCAGTCGCAGCACGGCGCCGCGCGGCTGCGGGGGCACTGAAACATTAAAGCTAGGCGGCAGAATTGTTGGACCATCATCATTTTTTTGAGGGCACAGGCTTTGTGGAGAGGTTGAGGGGCCAGCGGCGTGCAGAAATTCATTTCAGATGCGAGCCACTGTGTGTAGTGGAGCAGGAGACGGGAGCGTGGCAATGGCAGGGATAGGATGGCAGTTTAACCGTGCGGGGAAGGTTTACAAAAACTTACATATGAAACAAAATATTATAGAAGGGGCAGAATGCCTTAAAAATGAAAACTCAAAAAAATATAACCTTCATATTCCTTTCACGATTATATGAAGCAAGTTAACCCAGAAATTACGCCGGTTTCACCTGTGACAGGTGAACCCTAAATATCCTCTCGGTGGCTGGATTGCTTAATAATAATGTGACCGGCGTAAGGAAATCTAGAATGATACACGGCCCATGAAATCTGGGGGCAAGCTTGCCCGCGGGAACAAAATTCTTGACCATCACCTGGTCACCTACCTTCAAATGGGTGGGTCTCCGTCCACGATCATATCTCTCACTAACCTTTTCATGAGAGACTTTAAGATTGGCTTTAGCCTTCTTCCAAAGATCTTTAATATTATCCGGATCTATTGTCTCGGGTAGAATGTCACTCAGAGACCAGAGGTTAGAGAGCGGCGTGTTGGGAACGAACTTGAACATCAAAGAAGCTGGAGTAAACTTGTGAGATTCATGAACCGCCGAATTCAAAGCAAAAGCTAACCAATGCAGGGACGTGTCCCACCTGGAATGATCTTCATGATGATAGGCAATAAGCGCGGACCTGAGATTACGATTAACCCGTTCAGCCAGAGATGGTTGAGGGTAATAAGCAGAAGTAGTTACATGAGAGATGGACAAGTCGAAACAGAATTTACGAAAAAGATTTGATGTGAACGCCTTAGCATTATCAGACACAATATATTGGCACGGACCAAAAGAAGCAAAAATAGAATTTAGGCAAGTAATGGTGGACTGAGCGGTAGCCAGCTTAGTCGGAAATAACCAGGAAAATCTAGTAAAGCCATCTACGCATACAAAGATAAACTTGTTAGCATTTCCCTTAGACTGGGGGAAGGGTCCTACATAATCAATATACAGGCGTTCCATGGGGCGCGACGCTTGATGTGAAGACAAAAGGCCTACCTTGGTGGACATGGTGGGTTTACTGAGCGAACAAGATTTACAAGCTTTTACAAGTTCACGGATTTCACCGTCCATACCCTTCCAGATGAACCTTTCACGAATCTTTTCACGAGTTTTAAAGATTCCAAGATGCCCCCCTAATGGGGTCTCATGATAGTACTTGAAGATCATAGGCACAAGAACAGCTGGAACGACAACCTTCATCATCTTATCATGCCTCGAAGGGCAACATAGAACACCATTCCTCAGAACATAAGGGACAACATGTTCCCCAGAAGAAAGGGTTTCCATTATCGGAGCCAGCGTCGGATCTTCACGTTGGTATTTCTCGATATCCCTAAAAAGCATGGGAGCATCTGTTAAGATGGCATTAACACCAGATAGTATGGACTCGGGAGGTGATGAACTGTCGACCAGTTCGTGGGTCTCGACGTCGTTGGAAAACATACGGCTGAGTCCATCAGCAACAACATTTTCGGTGCCTCGGATATGCCTGACATCGAATTGGAAGGCAGAAATACGGATGACCCAACGGGCTATACGGCCAGTACGACGCGGCCTACCTAAGACCCAGATTAAGGCTTGATTATCTGTCTCCAGGTCGAATTTGACATGTTCAAGATAGAGACGGAACTTTTCTAAGGCAAATAAGACTGCCAAACCTTCGAGCTCATAGATAGAATACTTGGCTTCTTGAGCCGACAAGGTCCTAGATGCATAGGCGATGGGTCGCCTCCCTAGTTCAGTCTCTTGAAGAAGGACTGCAGCTACTGCTGACGACGACGCGTCGGTTTGGACAATGAATTTCTTTGAGAAATCAGGCATAGCAAGGACAGGGGCATTACAGAGAGCTAATTTAAGATCTTCAAAAGCGGCTTGTTGAGAAGGTCCCCACTCGAATTTGATGCCTTTCCTACGAAGAAGGTTCAAGGGCGCCGCTCTATTAGCAAAGTTAGGAATGAACTTCCTGAAGAAATTCACCATTCCAATGAACCTGGCGATACCTTTGATGTCCTTAGGGGGTTTAAAATCACGGATGGCCTGTGTTCTCGAATGATCGACTGCAACACCATCAGGTGACACAATATGCCCTAGGAATGACATAGAGGGCTTAGCAAGGGCAACCTTGGACAACTTGACAGTTAACCCAGCCTTACGAAGGCGATCGAGAACTTCTCGCAGATGATCTAGATGTTCTTCAAAAGTCTCTGAAAATACGACGACATCATCCAAGTAGTGGTACAAGTACTCAAATTTGATGTCAGAGAAGACCCTATCTAGCAGCCTAGTGAGTACAGCTGCTCCCGTGGGGAGCCCGAAAGGCACGCGGTTGTATTCGTATAAATTCCAGTCCGTGGCAAACGCTGTAAGATGTTTAGACTCTTCGGCTAGAGGAATTTGATTGTAGGCTTGATTCAAGTCCAAGATGGTGAAGAACTTGGCCTTACGGAACCATGAAAAACAAGAATGAAGGTCGGGAAGGGGCACAGATTGTAACACCACCTTCCGATTGAGAGCCCTATAATCAATGACAGGCCTGAAGTCCCCCTGGGGTTTCGGGACTAGAAAAATAGGCGACGAATACCGACTTAGAGGGCCTAATAATACCATCCTTCAACATCTGATCGATGATTTCTTTCAGAGCCTTCATTTTAGGTGGAGATAGCCTATAAGGTGGAAAACGGACAGGCATCGAATCCGTGACCTCAATTTTGTATTCGATAAGGTCAGTAACACCAAGAGTATCAGAGAACACCTCTGGAAACGACTGACACAACTTACGAATACTATCAGCCTGCTCCTCAGGTAGATGTCTAAGGTCTAACAACATCTCATCCTGGGTAGGCGAAATAGATGAACATGATACAGAATTACATTTCAATAATGGGATTTTACAATTAAACGCAAATTTGAAAGAGCACGACCTACTCTGGAGATCGAGCACAAGACCAGTGTAGGAAATGAAGTCAGCTCCCAATATAATGGGGCAAGACAAGTGCTTGGCCACAAACAATTTGATTTTCCATGTAAATTTAAAAATACGAATTTTGACCTGTAAAGAACCTAGAATTTCTAATGGGGATGAATTAGCCGAAACATATTGAACAGGAGATGAGTCATAGTCAGGTAGTTTACAAACAGATTTCAATTTTGCATACCATTCGGCCGAAATAATAGAACAAACACTGCCTGAATCTAATAGAGCTGTTATAGGTTCGTTATTTACCTCAATTTTGAGAAAGGGGACCGGTGCGGGGGTATCCACCGCAATCCTAAGACACTTTTTAGGGCATTCAAAAGATGAATTTGAAGACTGGTCGTTCCCTGAATTTTCGACCTGTTTACCAGGGGCTGAGCCTCGGGAAGAAGGATTAGTCGACTCAGCCGAAGCCACTAGTCATTTTTTATTATTGGCATTGTTGGAATTTACACCGGAAGTTGAGCAGGAGGGGGTGCTATTTGAATTTGGGCAATTCTTGGCGATATGTGAGAAAGCCCCACATTTAAAACAGCCTTGTGATGAACCAGCTCCATTATTTGCCCTACTAGATTTGATCAATGGACACTTGTTCCTCAGATGGTCAGGCGACCCGCAAGCGTAACATTTACGAGGAGTGACTGATCGGCGAGGTGGAGGCCGAGTATTACTAAAGGAAGGTGGGGGTTCTTTCGCGACACGCAAGGAATCGGCGTATCTAACCCCTTCCGCTGAAACGGCCAATGCTTCAAGTTCCGAGAAGGTTTGCGGGCACGCCGCGAAACACAAATATGACCTATAGGATGGTGAAATTCCTTCTACAATAGCCTGTACAATCTGGTCTTCAGGAAAATGAAGAGCAAACACCCTAGTATAGAATTTAATATCTTGGATAAAGTCTGCCAAGTTTTCATCCAAACGCTGTACACGATAATAGTACTTCTGAATAAGGGAGGACCTGGCCCTAGCCGGGATGAAGTTAGCTAGCAAGTGGGCGTGGAAATCCTCAATAGATGATTGCTCGGCAATGGCTCTTACTATTTTGTCAGAGAGAATGCCAATTGCATAGGGATAGATAATTTGCAAAATTTGACATGGAGAAAGAGAAAACACAAGGGCATGATCCTGAAATTCAACTAAAAATCTTAAAAAGGAAATTACTTCACTGGTGGTATTAACGGAAAACTTAGAGATACCTCTGAGCAACATTGCCAATGGATGAGGCAAACTGCTGAACCCGGGTGACATAGTAGGTAAAGGTTTCAGTGGCAAGGAAGTTAATTCAGAACGTACATTTTTTAATGAGTTACGGCGTTCAGACTCGTCCAATGGGGCAGAGGTTGTTTGAGCAGCGATGGTTTTCCTATTTACTTCTCCCTTAGGAGGCTCTTCCTCGCTACCTACATTCACTGTGGTGGGTAGATCGCTTTTGGGAGGAACCTCCCCAGTTAACAATTGAGTGACCTTGCTAGATAATTCAGAAATATTTTCAAGCAGCGTACTAGCTTCCTTCTTCTGAACGTCATTCAACTTTAGAGACAACAGATCGTTAACTCTATTTGAAAAATGAAACAGCCTGGCTTGCACACGCTTAATTTGATTAGGAGAAGGATCATTTTCATCAAAAAAACTAACTACCGATGCTAGCCCAGTAATATTCTCGACGATCGTGGAAAGAGAGTCGTCAATTTCTTTCTCTCCCAAGGTGGGGATGGAAATGGGCAAATCAAGGGACTCTCTAAGCTTATTTGTGTCTACTGCAACCGTGCCTCCAGATTGCACATTTCTGACAGTTAACTCATAGATCAACTCCTCTTTGCGCAAATAGTTAAGATGGAGAACATCGCGAGGGCCGGGCATGATGACAGAACAATTTTGAAAAACTCAAAAAATTCCAGCAACTGAGAAAATTGTTAGAGTTCGGAACAAAACAATGTTTAGCCGTCAAAAGTGGCTAAATTGAGACCCATTCAACCACGCTCTGCTACCACTTGTTACCGTGTTTTTGTGGTAGTTAGAGGTGAAAGAAGGTGCGGGGTGGTGAACAGGTCTCAAGCTACGAAAGTAAAATTAATTTAAAATTTAACAAGGTTATATTTTCTTTTCAAACTCAGAAATAACAAGAATGGCAGGTACAGAGTAGCAAGGCAACAAAGAGCAACAATAGTATTTACAAGTTTTGGGCTTCGGGCCCCGAACTTCCAATTCTCGAGCAGTTAGCCGGAATTTACATGTACATAAGGTTTAGCAAAGGGGCACAAAACCCCAATCATGCCCAGGAGCACTTGCTCCGAATTACACAGTAATACCTCCTAGAGGCACGCAGAAACAAATTGCAAAAGAGCGATCCGCTCTCAAAGTTTTAAGCCTATCACAAGGCCACACCTAACTCTACTTTCAAGCTGTCCTCTAAGGACGTAAGCACATGGGTAAAATACCCAACCTACTGAGGTCTATTAAGCGATAAAAGGATAATTACATGACCTCTAAAATACCAAGTTGAGAGGAGGCGAACTGCACTCCTAATACATTTGCTTTTAAAACCTAATCTGGCTCTAGGCCACAAATGCAAGGGCTAATCCCATACTAAAGAGGTGACTTTAGAAAGAAACAAATTTACATAATGTTAAAGAAGAATAGGTTGAGAAAATAAGTCCACCTCAAAACAATATGAGTGGGAGCTCGAGAGGGTTAAGCACTCTCTATCCCAATATGTAGTTTAAAAGATAGAATAGATACAAGTTTCTTTAAATTCTAAGGAAGGTTACATAATGGAAAAACTTCGGACCCGCCCCGAGAGTTAAACTGCTGAGCAAGCAAGAAAAGAAGTAATTAATCGGCCATTACCTGGTTGTTGACTGCCGCCGAAGAAAGAGGCGCTTCCCGCCCCCTGCAATGTACTTTACACACGAAAAGATGGAACAGAAGTGGCGCAGAGACCCTAAAATCAGCAGTTTATATACTCTCGCGGAAAGTTCGAGGCGTTTTAGGAAGGAAAACACCCGCCCACAATCTTTTTATTGGTGGTTAAAGAAAACCCCTACACAAGATGAAGAAGAAACACATCATTGGTGGAAAATTAATTTAAGAAATTCGGGATTGGCTAAATTCAAAACAAGGGGAAAGAAAGGGTTAATATTGCCAACTTAAACAATGACTGAAAGAAATTTAGCAAAGAACAAATTTTTGAAATTAAATTTTCTCCAAAAAAAAAAACAGTTCTTTCACTCCGCACTAGGGTGCACTATTGTTGATCTTCAGTAGTGTCCTCTAGAAGAGAAAGTTCACACTTCTTACTACAAGCAAAACAAAAATACGTCGAAAATGACACAGTTCAAAAACTCCAAAATTTCCAAGTAGTGACATCTTCTGAGAAAGTCGAAAATTAATACCGTAGATAAAGTTCAGACTTCCTCCAGCAGAGGAGTTTCAACTGGCGCAAATTTTAAATAAGCGGCGTGGAGGTGTACCGCCCGGTACAGTGGGGTTGCCTTTTTTTGGGTTAAGATGACCAGGCTACTGGCAGAGCTAAATCTGGTATATGCGACATGGAACTCTACATGTAAGAAACAGTCCTCTTTTAAGTCGAAAAATCGTCGCCATAAGACCTATTTCTGTCGGTGCGACGTAAAAACATATATCAATAACAATAAAAAATTAAGTCGAAAAAAGAGTTTCTTTATTTCTAAAGGAGATTTCAAATACCAATTTTCACGTCTGTAACGTCTTAGTTTTCGAGATATAAGTATCCTCATAAAGAAAATTCAACTCCTTCACTTATTTTCGATCTCCAGCTTAAGTTGAAAAAAAAGCATGTTTTCTTTATTTTTAAAGGGGATTACAATACCAATTTTCACGTCCATAAAATGTTAAGTTTATGAGGTATACTGTAAATATACTCATTTTAAAAACTGCCCTACTCCTTGGCTGAGTGGTCAGCGTTGAGGCCTTCGATTCACAGGGTTCCGGGTTCGATTCCGAGCTGGGTTGGAAATTTTAATCGCGTGTGATTAATTCATCTGGCTTGGGGACAGGTTGATTGTGTTTCATATTCACTCAACACACCACATTACCAACCACAACAGGAACACGCAATAATAATTACATCCCTACACACGGGGTTGACGTCAGGAAGGACATCCAGCCGTAAACCAGGGTCAAATCCACATGTGCGGCACAGTTCGCACCCGCGACCCCACAGGAGTGGGAAAAGCGGTAGAAGAAGATAATTTTATAAATTAACCCGCTGTTTTTTATTATTTCCCCCCTTTAGTGGATTTTCCAAAAAAAAAAAGTGTGCTCATTTATTTTTAAAAGAGTTTCCATGTACCAGTTTTAACGTCTGTAACATCTTCAGTTTGTGAGATATGTGTATCCTCATATAAATAATTCAACTCCTTCCTCACTTCTTTTCACCCCCCGCACTCCCCCCTTAAGTGCATTTTCTGAAAACAAAAATTTGTGCTCTTTTATTTTTAAAGGAGGTTCCAAATATCAATTGTCATGCCAGTAACATGTTAGGTTATTGTGATATATTGTAGACTAGCAAATGCACCTGTGCTTCGTACGGTATTCTACATTGTATTCGGATATCGAAATAACTACTGTACATGCAGTAAATAAGATTGTTTTAAAATTGCATGTCCCTTAGCGTTATCTGAGAAACAGCATGGAGAGCTCCCCATATGTTGTTTCCAATGTAAAGTGTTTGTTGCAGATTTGTGATCATAACGGCAGGCTCACTTGCCTACTGCCATTCACAATTGAGTTGGGAAGTTTACATTATAATTTCAGGCCCCATTCCCTACTGCGTGGTCACAATTGATTTGGAGAGTTGTCGTTACAATGGTAGGCCCCTTTCCTACTTCCGGACAGATTACAGTTAAGGAGTTTTTATTATAATGGCAGGCAACTTCCCTACTACCAGTCGAAACTGAGTTGTGCAGTTTTCATTGTAATGACAGGCCCCTTTCCCTACTGCCAGCCAACTTACTGCCAGTCACACCAAGTTGGTGAGTTTCCATTAAAATATCAGGCCACTATGCCTAATGCCAGTCATATATGGGTACACTTATTTATAATGGCGGGTACCCTTGCCTACAGCCAAACACAATCGGGTAGGGGAGTTTTAAACAAAACTGCATGCTCCCTTGTCTTCTGCAAGTCAAATCGAGAAGTGAATTATTCATTACAATGGAAGGCCTTCCTTACTAATGCCAGTTACACAGGAGTTGGAGAAGGACCCCGTTCCTACTGCCAGTCAAAGTCGGTGTGGAGAGTATTGATTACAATAGCAGGCACACCCTTTCTCGATCGCTACAAATCGACATCAATGAATATATATAGATCGACATGCGAAAGTATATGCATACTTACCCAGGGGTGATGACACGGCCGGGCAGTAGCGGTAGATGTTCTTAATTTTAGTTCTTGTTTTTACTTTAGGATTAGATTATAGGGTTACAGGGTTGGTCCTTACATGTGGACTGGTCATCCGCCCATGTAAGAGGCCGCTTAGTTGATTTATTTGGAGTGTTTATAGATCTGTTTATAATTGTTTAGTTTCGTTTGTTTTAATGGTTCTTTCTGTTTCATGTAGTGGCAACTTAATAGATTTAGTCTAGGGGTGGTGCCTTGCATGGAGACTGGTATCCCGCTCGTGTGGGGGACCACCAAGTTAGTTGTTAGATTATAGGGTTGCAGGGTTGGCCCTTACATGTGGACTGGTCATCCGCCCATGTAAGAGACCGCTCAGTAGATTTAGTTGGTGTGTTTATAGATCTGTCTATAATTGTTTAGTTTCGTTTATTTTAATGGTTCTTTCTGTTTCTTGTAATCTGGCAATGTGAACATGTATCTTGGGCGAACAGCCTGTAATGTTCAATAAATTACTATTACTATTACTATATGCATACTTACAATATTGCAGACCTTCATTTACATATTAACTCCTACTAACCGGTACGTCATATCGACAAAGAATTGTGTCGTAAGACGCCGGATTTAGCGGCCTAAATGGCTGGTCATATGATATCTCATCTATTCATGGGTCAGATTGAGTTAGAAACGTTGGATAGGGTAAAATTTGTGTAAGATTATCTCACATTGGATTATATTCGGATAATTATGTGACAGCTACATACATAGCATTTGGCTCACATATGGCTACTGGGTGGGCCAATTTTCTTGTGGAGTTTGATGATTCTGTCTTTCCTATAAGTGGTTGAAAGTATGAACTATGCTTTGAAAAGTCCAAATTTACTTAACATCGCGAACTAGAGAAAAATCAAACGTATAAGGGATACAGATACGACAACAAGTCGTAAGACCAAGGTTGTAGATCACTCCAAATTGAGTGGAGATTGTACCATCCGTCATGTGATAGGACTTCCCGTTCATCCCACGAAATACCTCGAAACGAAGGTCTGCACCATCGTTTACATAGCTTTCATATTTCGGCATTCTTCGGGGTAAAAAGTGAAAAATTTAAAGATCTTGGAAGTGTTCCGTCTGTTATAGGCTAAAACGTATTATTTTGCAAAGTTTCAATTTTCTTGTTCGTCTGGCAGATCATGCCGTATTCTGGATTTTGGGCTAGGAAGGTAAATATTAGGACTTTCAGGAAACTAATCAAAAAACATGCAGATGGTCAATATTACCCCTTAAATGGATAGCTGTATGAAAATTTCGCCAAAATAGTCAATGTACAGGAACACATTCGTTACGATTTTATTTATATAGATAGATAAGCTATCTGCTCCACGTACAACACCTTTTTGGCTATGTCCGCTGGACTTAACCTGCAAAACCGACCGTTCATGATATCTACCTTATTAATCCTCCTATCGAAAAAATGCACATGAAGAGAAAGTTTTAGAAATGGACTTCCATCAAGTTTGGTCGATTTCCAGTCAGTTTGGTCTTGTACTGTATATATTGTGGAAGAGTAAAATCTCCATTTCGGTTCCCTATAAACCGCCAGTCCATTCTGGTAACATGAAATGTTATTGACCTTTAAAACCTACCTTTGGATAGGTGGATGCTAAATATAAAGTTTGGTTCAAATATCTTCAGTAGTTTTCAAGTTACAAAAGAAATACGCTTTACACGCACCCGCTCGTGAATTAAGTCCGGTGGGACTTGTACAGAAGAACGGTCCGTTAATGATATCTCCCTTATCAATCCTCGTATCGAAATGATGCACATGAGGAAAAAGATATAGAAATTAATTTCCATTAAGGCAGGTAGATTTCCATTAAGTTTGGTTGTGAATATTTTGTGGGAGTGCAAAATCACGGTACCGGTTTCGTATAAAACCTCAGTCAGTTCAGGGATTTAGAAACATTATTTACCCTAAAATGAAGGTGAATTCTAAATATGAACTTTGGTGGAAATATATCCAGTAGTTTCCAAACAAACAAACAAACAAACAAACAAACAAACAAACAAACAAACAAACAAACAAACAAACAAACAAACAAACAAACAACCAACCAACCAACCAACCAAACAAACAAACAAACAAACAAACAAACAAACAAACAAACAAACAAACAAACAAACAAACAAACAAACAAACAAACAAACACCAATGCTAAAAATATGCAGAGGATGCGGATTACTCTACGGAAATTTAGCCAATATAGTCAATGTACAGACAAACGGTCGTTACGATTTTATTGATATAGATAAGCATGGAGACTATAGAAGTACAGACCTTTATTTCGAGAGTTACGGTACTGTTTTGAAACTGGACGACATATCTACAAACGGACTTCACCATCAGACGCCCCTTTCAGTGTTCTACATGGTTGGTACTATGACATCTTCTCGTATCTCCTATATTTATGTGTTAGATTCAGTCATTGAATGGGGTGAAATTTTGTACAGTTTTCACATACGTCGTACTTTATATTTTTGTTCCTCATATGACAGCTAGAATCATAAAATTTGGCTATCACATGGCCACTGGTCATGTCAATGTGCGTGCCGAATGTCATGATTCTCTCTTTCCTATACGTGTGCCAAATGATAACATATACTTGTAAAAGTACAAAATTAACTTGAAATCGAGAAATGTAGCTCTATTTAACGTATAAGGGATAGAAATACGACAAAAAGTCATACGACCAAAATTGTAAATCTCTCAAAAATGGAAGGCGATTTTGCTTTCTGATTTGTGATACGACTTACCGATTAGCCACCAATTATTCTGAAACGAAGGTCTGCACCGTCGTTAAAATTGCATTTCGATACTTCCCGGGGCCAAAAGTAATACATTTGCATAGCTTAGAATATTTTCTCAAAGAAAAGAGTGTCCAGCTTTCGGAATTAGCACTCGCATACATACGAAGTAATTAAGGAAGAAAATAATACAGTTAAGAAAGTTGAAATTAATAGAAAATGGATTATAACCGAGGACAGCTGGATGACGACAAATATGTAAATACCAGGTGAATGTATTAGAAAATGAAATGCCCCTCAGTAATTTATGCTGGTGTGAGTTATGGATATAAGAAAGCGGTAACAGAGGAGAAATTTAGGCCCAGGGATTCATAGGTAAACAGATAAGAAGATGACTAATGGTGTTATTACTTAAGCTATTCGAGGACGGTTATAACCTCCAACGATATTCCACCAATATCCCGCAGAATGGCCGATTGACGCCTCTCTTGCTTTCTACCCAATGAACAACCACGAATTTACAGGAATGATGACGAAAATGGTAATACGTTATTTCCCTGCTGGCAAGGAGTCAGAGACGTTGCCATGGTAACCTGTAGGTTCGTTGTCGGTCTGCCGGTCACTCAATGCAGAGCATGATACCCGCAGAAAATTGTATTTTTTTCTGTCATTTGAAGAGTAAGGTAAATTATGAATATAACCAAAGTTGTTTAAAATGAAGAGACGTTTCACGTACGGTCCACGGAGTTTACAAAAATCAATAGTATAAGAGAAAATGGAGGAAAACCGTTTTGGTTTTCCTACAAAACCCCCGTCCGTTCAAAGATTTTAAAATAATCATCATCATCCCCGGGATAATTATAATCTAAATATGAAGTTTAGTTGATATTTAAACAGCCGTTTCACTGTGATGGTGGAACAAACAAACAAACATACACGAAAAATAAAAACCACCGATTCGGACTTGAGTTGACCTAAAAGGGATGAATAGGTGAAAAATTGGCAAAACAAAAGAAATTACAGACAGCGGATCCCCTACAACTTTATTTATATAGATAATCTTGCTGCTGTAGGAATCCTGGAGCTGACGTTGCCATGGTTACGGCAGTTCATTTCGTTATGCGATTCCTAGAGCAGGGGTAGTATGGTGCCAATATCTCCATAACTGTTGGTTTTAGGCCCGCAGGGTTTACCGAGTTTTGTTCCTTGCGTCAAGGGGCTTGAATTGAGCTTTGCCTCGTCCTTGTATGACAAATTCGATATTTCGCCTATATTAGCCTAGTATTCTTATATCTTCGCCCCCCCCCCTGCCACCCCTATAGAATTGCTTTGAAAACAAAATACAGCCCATGGCCCTCAGAAATAATGAATATTTACATTAGTAAAATAATTTTTAGAATCGATCCATTAATTCCTGAGATTAGCCGTTACATACAAACAAACTTTACCTCTTTTTATATTAGTATAGATACAATAAAATAAATTCACATACAGTTTTGTACAAGAAATCCATCTTTCTCTTTGGCAAATTTCTTGATTACTTTCATATTAACGTCCAGGAGTTCACAAGTAAATTTACTCTCCATGGATAATACTGAAAGGGTACCGAATCTTTCTTGGAGATTTGAATTTCTGAGAAATATTTTCACTAATTTAAGCATTGAAAAACTTTTCTACCCAATTTTCAGAAGCTGTAAACATTCTCCAATGGTTTCAATCAAGTGATTGTCATTTATGAACGAGTACAATGTCACAGCTTCCGACGTACGTCCGAAATCATTCCTACAATAAACCACTCCCAATTCTGTGCGTAGCGTTTTGGAATCCAGGAACAAGAGGAATTAAGAGGACAAATTGGAGCAAATAATTTACCAAGAGAGCGCATTTTAAAGTGTTCCTAACTGCGCTTTCTCAAGCGAGTGTCTCTAACGCTCTACTGTTAGAAAGCGTAAGAAATGCCACTTCATATCCGAGGACAGCTAGTCTGGGATAACCGGGTGAATTGGCCGTGAGGTTAGGGGCGCGCGGCTGTGAGCTTGCATCCGGGAGATAGTAGGTTCGAGTCCCATTGTCGGCAGCTCTGAAGATAGTTTTTCCATGCTTTCCCATTCTCACACCAGGCTGTAACTTAATTAAGGCCACGGCCGCTTCTTTCCCACTCCTAGGCCTTTCCTATCTGTTCGTCGCCATAAGACATATCTGAGTCAGTGCGATGTAAAGACAATTGTAAGAAGAAAAACCTCTCGGATAAATTCATCCTCGAAAACATCGTCTTCGTCGACTCTCCTATCTTACCAAAAATTCCGCATCTCCATCAGTTGATCGACAATCGTGGTCAGAATCATATCAAACAAGGAATACTTGTTAAACATAACCATGTTTTAATGTAGGTCTTGTCCGTGACTGTGAATTCGTTATGAAATAATTAATACCGTTACCAGTCACAATTTTTTACTAAGCTGTATTCCACAACGCGTTTCAGAGTTTACACTGGATCTTCAGGTGGTGAAATGGTGGCATTCATCGTTGCTCTATTTGAAGCACAATTGCTTTCAAAGAATATAATTTCATTTCCAACTTGTTTGATATCATTTAAGAAAAGACTAGGTAAAGAAACGGTAGATAATCCATTTTAAATAACTTTCTTGACTGTAATCAACTCCCTGAAGACAATATGGAGGTGCATTTTGACCGAAGGGCTCACTAGGACTTCACTTTCTTATAGCGGTCTGATTTTCTATTAGTTGTCATATGAAACTTCTGGGTGCGGTACAAGATGTGATTAGAACTACCTTTAGCCCAGACAGTTTGCTAGCTAGGCTAACATTCATCCAGTACACTTTAAATGACTTAATTTCCATCAATAACCAAGTTGTACTCACCTCGGTCAACTCCATATCTTGACGTAAGATCAACTACACTCGACACTGTGTCATCTAGGAAGTTTAAATAGCAGTAGTTCTGATCAGGGGATTCCTATAGAAGCAATATTCAGCGTTTGCTGCTTCTAGTAAAAAGTTCATGACCCTTTAGATAAACGAAAGATGATCCATGTTTACATTACATAATAGCGATAGGATAGCTATAAACAAGGCGATAGGAAATGGTAAACAACAGACTGACTGTGAAGTAATTCAAGATGACATTATGAATATGGTGACTCTTAGAGGAACTCGCAGCCTGTTTATCTAGTTCACCTGTTAACAACCCCTCTCTAATGTTTGGAATAGTGGTATCTGCATCTTACAAATCTCAGAAGGTCTAAGTGAATGAGCATTTCAGAACTCACAGCCATCATCATCATCATCATCATCATTCTTCTTCTTCTTCTTCTTCTTCTTAATCCGTTTACCCTCCAGAGTTGGTTTATCCCTTGGACTCAACGAGGGATCCCACCTCTACTGCCTCAAGACAGTGTCCTCAAGCGTGAAATTTTGGATCGGCGGATGAAACTGGGGAGAGGATCAGTACCTCACCCAGGCGGTCTCACCTGCTAATTATTCTTATTCTGATTCTTATTCTTATTCTTATTCTTATTCTTATTCTTATTCTTATTCTTATTCTTATTCTTATTCTTATTCTTATTCTTATTCTTATTCTTATTCTTATTCTTCTTGCCAAACCGAATGGCCGCGCGTATTAACGCGCTATGGATATGGAGCCAACCTTTGAATTCGGGAGACGCGTGGGTTCGAACCCTATCGTCGGCTGTCCTGAGAATGGTTTTCTGTCGTTCCCATTTTTTTACTTCCAGGCAAATGCCGGGACAAGTCCTGTTCATAAGCCACTGTTTATTCCTTCCACCTCCTTACGCAGTTTCGTTCACCATCATTCATTTCATCTTCATTAGCCCCTCAACTGTGGTTGGCGTCAGAAAGGGCATTTGGCGGTAGAAACATGCCACATAAATTCACCTCAATTCAACCCCGACTGCGCATCAGGGGTCGGGACTAAGGGGTAGACGTACATTGTTACGGGTAACAAGGTTTCATTGTACGTGTTTTTAAAATGAAGGTTCTTCCCTAGAAAGTCGAAAGACAGGTTCATTTTACGATACCGTCAAAATATATGAAGAAATATTCTATACAACTTTTAAGCTTAGAAGGAAAGTACACACATTTTGGTGTACGTTAACTCAAGATCGGCATATTTCTAGATATTTAAACTCAAGTCTTGCATATTTTTGAATCCGACAGTAGGCACTTTATTTCAATAATATTTATCGCGCGATGCAGTATTTTAGGAAATAACTAACGGCCGTTAGCCCGACACATTGCCGTTCAAATGTATTCATAGGCATCTTCAGGCTTTGATAAAACATTTAACATCGAGTGAACTGGCTACATGGTCCGAGTCGTGTAGATATAAATTTACTTTCGGAGATGATGGGTTCGAACCTCACCGATGGCAGCGTTGAAAATGATTTTCCGTGGCTTATGCCTGTTGTACACCATCAAATTTTCCTTTCAGTTCAATACTTCATAACAAAAGTTGTCAAATCTTGTCAAAGATTGTTCATTATTGCTGAAGGTTTGACAATATTTGGTAAGGTTTGATAGCATTTTGTTTTAACTTGGAGGAAAGGCAACCAGCAGTTGTAACTTAGTTCTTAGCAGTGGGATGCATTCTTAAAACTAAGAGAAACGCACAATATACTATCATTCTCATGGCAAAAATGTTAATGTGGTTATCTTCAACGTAATAGATTTACTGTATTCACTGCCATATCATAATTTGTAGAGGTTGTGTTATATAGCATTTACTCACATTAATTGAATAAAAATGATAGCAATGCAACGGAAATTCATATCTTATTACATGAAAACATATTCGGAATGCCATAATAATACTAGTCTATATGTGAAGATCACTATAAACTGATCATTGCTGACAGTGTGTACTTAGCCTAGCTGTCCACTTCCTTGAGGTATTTCTCTTGCAATCTCCTCGTAAGCTGCTGTTTTATTCATTGTATTGTGGCACTCTACGGAGTCCACCGAGTATAAGCGGGGATGTGCCTCATACTTAGCAATTAATACTATCTGCGCACTTTTTAGCGATAGATTTACACCCTAGTGCTGAAGCGGTCGACCTCGGCAATCTTCGAGATTCGTACTGGCAATCTTTGAAACACAAACTATGAATCGCTTATGCATCGCTCTGCGACGTCTGGCGTACACTTTACGTACTAGTACTGTACCATTACGTTACATTAGCGGCCGTCAATGTAATGGATATAGTGGACAAAGATGGCGGACAATAGCTTCAGGTGCAAGTACACAGAGTAGTGATCTAATAAATCGATATCGCCCGGCCGCAAGGGAAAAGAATCTCAAGAGTTAAATAATGACGGACGGAAAAATTTGAAAGAGAACGATTCTTGACTACTTTGTGAAGATAAAGTTACAAGTTGAAGGGAAGTTGCACGGCTTATAGAAAGATTATAAAAAGGATCAACTCAACGTCAAATACGAAAGTATTAGTATATTAACAGAATAGAAGACCATATCTGCAAGAACATAATACGGAAAAAGAGTAGATTTGAAAGAAATAGTCGTTACTGTGAGGCCAGAATTCAGAAACGGAAAGGAAGCTTCAGCCAAATTACACGTTGCCGAAATTAGTACCATAGCGGCATAATTTGTTGTTTCCAGGAGGGAGACAATATCTGTTTGAGCAAAAGGAAGAGCAAGGAATAGGCCAAATTAGAGAAATCTATAAATTTAAAGAAAAGAATATTTTCGTCCAACTCGAGTTTCCAAAAACTAATATTGCGAATTGAATTGCCTATTATTCACCAGTATACTATGAATTCTACTATGTATTTGTTCTTTTATGATTGCATGATGACTGGTGACAAGATGGACTCAGCTTAAACAGAAGGGATGTTTGCTCAAGACTGATTAGCTCAAGCCAAGACCCAAGATGAAGCCGCAGATGACGTAGTCTTCGGATCGCAGTGGTTGCCTACTCCAAGATGCCGTAGTCCAGCAAAGATCCAGTGGCAAAATCCCGTTACGAGATAAGTATTATGAGTTGCATCGTAATGAATTTCAAATCAATTGATGAAAAATATTTATAGGTGTACTGGAGTGCTAGATATATGAGATCAAGTGCAAATGAAATGATATATGAATATAAATACCAATTATTAGCCGATGAAATGTGCTATTTTATGCTATATAACTGCAATGCTAATGTGATAATTTTAAGGTTATTTGAAACTAGATCTGACTGAGTATTTGTGCATGTTTTGTGCCAATTAATACGTGTAGACCGTGAAGCGTTTAACCAGTTATGGATATATAAATATAAGCGAGATATAAGACGTAACCTAGAACTTCAGGTCAATATGTATACCAGTCATAGCCAGTACGATAATAATATGGAAAAGAAGTGTTTGAAATATTACGAAGTTGCAGTGTATAAGAGAACAATCAGGTTATTGAATATTGCGTCGGTAACACAGAGGTTATTTTAGTGGAATTGAATGATGATATATTTTATATTATGGAGGAATATGTATATATATATATAAAGGAAATGAAGTGTTAATGTGGCATGTTATAAGTAGAATGAGGAGATATGTTTCTGTTCGTTATTTAAGAATGGGATAGATAACTGAAATGCGAATTCCTGTGTTACATATTATATTTAGATTTTGGTTAGCACTGCAAGTAGGGAATATAGGCCATGTTGAGTTGAATGCATGTCTCGAGCCAAGCTGTATGTGTTTCGTTGTAACTTTCGGAGGAGGATATGGAGAGGTTACGTGTTTGATATGCATTACGTTATATATATTTGGGAAGAGAATGGAATCTCACACATTTACGTATTTGAAGGTCAGCACGTTAGCGCTTACACGGAGTACGGTTTGCTTTATCGAAATTATGGCACAGCGAAGAAATATTTGGGAGTATGTAAATATTTTGGCACATGAATAGGACTGTATGGCACGATTTTTCGCAGATTAGAATGACGTACCGTCAAATATATGGCACTCCGTACTAGATTTACTTGGTTTGTGTTGTACATATGGTGATGTACTGATTTAATTTATTCATTTGGGTTATGACAGGAATATTGGTAACTGTATGGGTGTTTTGAACCCATAATTAAACATGCTAATGCTTATCTCGTAACGTGGTGAGTCACAAACAAGAATCCAAACATGAATCTAAACATGTGTCCAAGTATATTTTGGTCAAATAGACCGAAAACCAAAATGAAACTTAACTTATGCCCCAAAGAAAATCCCAAACAATATTAAAGGAAAGATATTCCACTACTCTTTGGTTTAATAAAGTTCTGATCCCTATTTTTCCCCTTATATGAATTTAATCATGGAAGATATGGTATAATTTGATATTTAACAAATATGTAAGCAAATATGTTGAAGATTTAAAGTTCTTTCAAATATGTTTATCCCGGAAACCAAGCATTTTTGAGAATGATACTTACAATTCTATGATTTTCCTTTCGTTATTGCCAATGAATATATATTATTCAATTTTATTATACATTAGCATGCTAATAAATTAGATATAGATTTGATTTTGCATTTCTATTATTTAAGTAGGTAGTAGTAGGATAGTATATGGAATTATTGAGTTAGCTTACGCTGAATTTTAGGTGAGGTTCGGATAATTTCTTTTGACATAAGGATATGGTATGAATGTTTTAACGGTCGGCGACTCTTCAACGGAATCCGCGATTTATTTAATGCATATGGGAACAACGAAGCGAATTTTTACCCTGAGAAATGATTATATGCCATATGTTGGAACTTATGCTCATAAATATTATTCCAGTTTGGGAATCTTTGTATGACTTGTGACCCGATGCTTAGAATTTTGTGGCCGGAGAAATATTTAGATATGTGAATACTCAGTTAATACTCCAATAACATAAAACAGAGATGCCGGTAAAGGTCGCAAATCAAATAAAATCAGAAGGCATAGTACTGTTGTTATTTACACAGCAAAGCCAAACTATAGAATTCACTCTAGGAATAAGATTCGCATCGAGAAATGTTATATAATGTTATATAATGTTATATAATATGTGTGTGACACATTTGTTGGCTTAAAATAACAAAGGTTTAAATAATTCATATCGATCGATCATATTAACGATTCAATTCAGATTTCATTTCCATTCAGCTGGCAGTACTAACTGAACCGTAAGAGCTCCCTCCTTACTCCTCAAACCCGTACACAAATCTATCGCTAAAAAGTGCGCAGATAGTACACATACCACAACCCTAGGTCTTGAAGAAGCCATTTTTCTTGTTTTGATTCCTTTCCCGGAAATCCCAGCATGCCTAGCGGCATAACGCGCACCGTTAATACTCTAATTCCATTGATCAATTCTGTCAAAGACTTGGCAATTCTTTGATCGATTAGAACATGTTCTGATTTACTTCGATGACTTTTGAAGACTTCTCAAGACTTGTCAAGTATTGTAAGTGATTTGACAAGTAAACTTGTGAAGTAGGCCTAACGACATTTCTTGTGAAGTCTTTTGAAGTCTTGAAATTGACAAGAAATTGATCCTGTACTACAGACTTTACAAATAACGGTATTAAATCTTAACTAAGGCCACGGCATGATGTTACTCTAGCAATATTATGGGAGAGAGGGCTAGATGTCACTCCCTACGAGCCAAACCTGTTACTGCTGGGCTCGATTAGTAGGTAACCAGCTCATTTTCCTACTTACAAGGGAACATCCACAATGGTGAAGTCGCCGATCGCGATGAAACTTAGCAAACACATTGAGGTACATGTAAAAACAATGCCAGCATCAATTTTAGGCGCCAACATTCATTAGCGCGTTAACTAAGGGGCCTAAAATTTGCGACATTTCAAGTTCCGCGCGAACAGCGATGAATTCCTCCTGACCAATGCTTAGCCGGAACACTGCTTTGTGCCACACCTCTACTCCTCCTCCCCTCCGCCCCGCCTGGTTCAGCACCCTTCGTTTCCCTCTCCCCGCGCTGCCGTTTGCTTAGCTGTCGAACAGAACCTGTGCTACACTGCGTACGCTATCAGCCTTCCTCATAGCTCTCCCTTGGAATATCCACATTGTATAGGCAGTTTACATTGTTGTACCAGTTCGTACAATAGCCATGTACACTTTTACGTGTGTAACTGCCATTGTACCCAGAAGACTGTAGTGTGATACTTTAATATGGCTACTTGTTGAATACAAAGACCTCTGTCAGCTATAGCGCAAAAGTACGAGTAAGTAGGACTACAGCTCTGCCTGTGATTACGGTATATCTACTGCATATATAAATGCACATCTTTATTTCTTTTTAAAGATGTTGCTTATTACGTCAATCATTCCATGTCATACTCATATCAAAGTTGTTTATGCATTTAATTGATTCATGTTCGACAACCATGGCTGCAATTGAAATGTGTTGTGCCTTTCACTGCAAAACATAAATACATCGTTCAATAAAAGCACAAATAAAAACATTCTATCTAGATTCCTTATACCAGAGTACGTAATACGGGAAATACCAGCAGTTTCTAACTTGGAGTTTATAATTGCTGTTGTTCGCGATTTCGTTTCGTTATGACACAACTGATAGCGTACACAAAATGGGGGTAGGGGAGTGGAAATGAAAAGAAGGTCTGGACCTGTAACCATATTTTGATATCCCGAGATACATCATCTCATTACATTCATTGAGATCCTCTACCCGGGCACGTGATTTCTTTAAATAAAAGATATTTAACGTTGTTTCAAGGTGGGTGATTTATTTTAATAAATTTCATATGTATGTCCACTCTAAATGACACTACCGACAGCTTCAAGGTGTTTCAGACGTAAATAATAATTTAAGCCTAGATCGGACGCGGTACCTTATACCACGTTTGTCCACGCCCGATGGTGCTTAACTCGGGGTTGTACCCACGAATTGACAACCCACCGGAATTAGCAGGAATGAAAATATAACATTTGCATAAAATATGAGTAAATACGTTTAGGTTATTTATTATCATTATGTGTGAAACGGAACGTGATTTAAAGGATTTCAATAATTATAGTACGTGAAAATGAAAACCTACAACCTGTTTTCCAGTCATTGACCGGGTCAGGGATGTAATGAATAAATCATATATAGGCTATTAGTACGATGGGGTCGCCACTCCCAAAGTGATTTAGTAATGACTGATAGATGCTATGAAATGAGAATGGAGAGTGTTGCTGGAATGAAAGATGACAGGAAAAACCGGAGTACCCGGAGAAAAACCTGTCCCGCCTCCGCTTTGTCCAGCACAAATCTCACATGGAGTGACCGGGATTTGAACCACGGTATCCAGCGGTGAGAGGCCGACGCGCTGCCGCCTGAGCCACGGAGGCTACAATTAAAGTACGTAAAGAAGCAAAATATAGCGCCGGTTTCGTTCCACAGCTAAGGAACCGGCGAGCGCGAGGAGAAGGGAGGGGAACGTGCCGGGGAGAACCACTTGGAGGGTAAAAGGTGGTGCAGAGGGTGTGTCTCCAGACGGGAAGTGTATGTGCCGGCTTAGCATTGACCAGCAGGTATTCATCGCTGATCGCGCGGAACTTGAAATGTCGCAAATTTTAGGCCCCTTAGTTAACGCGCTAATGAATGTTGGCGCCTAAAATTGATGCTGGCATTGTTTTTACATGTACCTCAATGTGTTTGCTAAGTTTCATCGCGATCGGCGACTTCACCATTGTGGATGTTCCCTTGTTAGAGATCAATTTTCACAGCTGGTAGAATAGATTGTATTGCAGAACCTTAGTTTTTGTTTCTGGATAGCAATACTGTGCTTACTGATTACCAACTTACACTGTTCGCATTTACGAATCTAAATTTTATTTCCTTGTCTTCTGAACCGCATTCAAAAGTTTTGACTCAAGATATCAAATGGGATACTTTGTACCTTGAATGCCTTGGTTGGAGTTCTACCTTTCCTGGTGATGTGAATAAACTTCGTTTTCTTATAATCATCATTGATTCCTAAGCATTTGGTTTCATCAAACAATGATTCTGAAAAACATATGCGATTTTCTTAACCATCGGCGAATTATGCTACGTCATCATGCCAAGAAAAATAGTTTTAAAACATTTAGTTTTTGTTAGCATATTATTATTCCATTTCTTAATTTTGATATCTGTGTTTTGCAGTTCTTGAACATGCCAGTTATTTTTATTTTATTTTATTGTCTCAAAGATCCCATGAGCTAATGTTCGTATTAGGGACAGTACATTACAAAACTGACACAGTTATAATATTGAAAACAAATTAAATTATTGTTCGTGCAGAGCTTAGAGTACTATAAATAAAATTTAAATCTACATACAATACAAAAATTTTCAAGGATACAATTACATGTTAAAGAATATATATTAACATAATCGTAGAGCTAGAATAAAACCTGATAATAAGTTCATCTAAAAAGGCTAAATCCAAGAGCATTACATTTTATCCATACATTTTTCTTAACTTTTCTTTTGAATTTATTGAAATTCTGGCAAGCTTTTAGTGTCTCAGGAATGGAATTAAATGCGGCTATAGCCCTATAAAATACAAAATTAATTCCGTACTTCATCGTGCTAATTCAAGGGATTTGTAAGTTTCCAGATTGCAGTGTTGCATGATTATGAATTGATGAATTTGAATTTTATATTAGCCCGAGCTAATTTATGTTATATTTTGAAGGCGGGTGTTACCAAATGATATGCAATAGCTAACCTAACCGTAGGAATGCCTGTTGATGAAAACTTGACTTGTCTAGACATAAAGACTGGAAAACTATAAAGTGTTTTGAGTGCTTTATTTTGAAGAATTTGAAGCTCTGCTATCTGACCTTGAGTACAGTAACTCTATACAACTTTAGTGAATTGTAGATGCTGATGAATTAAAGCATAGCAAACACATTTTAAGTGAGATTAAGGAATTATTCCACGTAGTCTGTTCAGTACACATGTAGTAGATACTACTTTACTCTCAAATTGCAGATGTTGGTGCCAGTCTAGTTTGGTGGTTATAAAAATACCTAAATATTTAATACAATCAACTTGTTTAACAAATTCATCCGTAAGATACAGAGTGTCCGCCTCTGTGGTGTAGTGGTTAGCGTGATTAGCTGCCAGCCCCGGAGGCCCGGGTTCGATTCCCGGCTCTGCCACGAAATTTGAAAAGTGGTACGAGGGCTGGAATGGGGTCCACTCAGCCTCGGGAGGTCAACTGAGTAGAGGTGGGTTCGATTCCCACCTCAGCCATCCTGGAAGTGGTTTTCCGTGGTTTCCCACTTCTCCAGGCGAATGCCGGGATGGTACCTAACTTAAGGCCACGGCCGCTTCCTTCCCTCTTCCTTGCCTATCCCTTCCAATCTTCCCATCCCTCCACAAGGCCCCTGTTCAGCATAGCAGGTGAGGCCGCCTGGGCGAGATACTGGTCATACTCCCCAGTTGTATCCCCGACCAAGAGTCTGAAGCTCCAGGACACTGCGGCAGTAGAGGTGGGATCCCTCGCTAAGTCCGAGGGAAAAACCGAACCTGGAGGGTAAACAGATGATGATGATGATGATGAAGATACAGAGTATTAATATTAGTCTTGAGTGCTTACTAACTGTGCCTGTAATCGAATCTGTAACTCTGAATATAGGAAGCGAGCATCGTGACTGCTAAAATACACAGCCAGTCTATAAATGACATACCAATGTGGAAAAATGTAATAAACGTGCCCGCAAGAACACGTGAAGGGGGGGTCAGATTAGTTCTCTGTGGAAGCAGGTTGTTAACGATATTAAAATTATCAGCATCAGTAAGAGACACGCTCCAGTAAGTTGTAACGATGTGTGTAATATTCTCCTTAGATAAAGTAAAGAGCTGCCCAGCCGTATCGAAATGCTACAGGACCTTGAAGAGCACGACACACGTGGTTGTATAAAAACTACAAGAGTTGAGTAACGACTCTCTGAGTGTTATCGAACGTTTGGGCGTCAAAAATAACAGTGAAATACCTACTCTCAGTTTATTGAATTTATAACAGTACGAATGCCTTCATGCCCAATTCATTGTCAGCTTGTCGACCCGAGTTAACGGATTAACCCATGAATGTCCAGTTCATAATTTTGTGTGTATGACAAATGTTTATTTCCAACTTGGTTCTATCTCTCTCTTTCCTAGCGTTTCTTTTCGCTAATCAGCAAATAATAATAATAATAATAATAATAATAATAATAATAATAATAATAATAATAATAATAATAATAATAATATTTTAGGCAAACTTAAACTTCGAAATATTTTCTAGTCATTAAGAAGGTTATGAAGTCTAGGATACCGTCTCGTTTGTATCTTCTTCTCTGTTTCAACTTTCTTTAAATCTCCTTTATCATATTCTTCTAATAACATTACATAGTTATGCTGTTCCCCGTGTTTTCTTCCATTTTCTCTTCATTAACCAAACAAGAGTGTAATATTCAAGTTCATTTTAAGTTTTTATACCTCTATACCATCTTTATTTTTTTCTCTGATATTCCTTATTTCTTTGTGGCCAGTTTTGTTATATCGTCTCCATTTCTCTCTGATACTGGCGTCCTCAGAATTTAGACAGGCGGCTTACATATTCTCCTTGATGTTAACCGTGTACCGTTTCACGGAACTTCCCCGTGGCCGGTGTCCTCCTGAATGGAAATTAATCTATACCTTCTGTATGTTTTTATTAGTGGTAACGTTGTATCATCTCATAGGGTTGTAACATCGAAGTAACACATAAGTTTACGGCGACAATGAGATATAGGGCCTATGTATTGTACCTGTCCCGGGCATCGACGGAGTACTAAGTATAAAATCCTGCTTCACAAATATGTTAAGGATGGAGACCTCATGGTTGAAGAACTTCGGAGAATCAAACCCGGGCATCGAAGTCCCATCCTCCCTGCTTTCATTCAGAGCAACGGCTATACTCGAGAGCATATGAGTCATGGTTCTGTCCGGTAAAAATAAAGTGGGCATGTAACATAAATATCTTGAAAGTAGGGCACTATAGTAAGAGGAATACATTAATCTGATAAGAATTAATTTTTACCAAATTCAAAACACAATTTTATTCCCTGAGAGATCATTAGGGGAAACTTCTATACACACATGAGATACAAAATAATTCCTTGCGTGGCAATTTTTAAGACCTACTACACTTAACTTATCGCACGGATAATGCCATTTAATGTCTTTACGAGTTCATTATACAGTACACTCTTCAATTGCATTCTGACATTCTCAAGCCGAAACCACTCAACACTGCATATATTACAAATCCACTGCCACATGTTAAGGACTTTTCCCTTTCACTTTAATAATGATATAATTTGAATATCCACTGTATTGTGAAAGAACACATAAATTACATGAAGACGGTGGCATCTCGAGTGTTTTCGTTTCTTAAGTCATGGATTTAAGAGTATCGGACTAATACATTCCTTATTACATCAGCACATTTCCTAGTCATAAAAATCCCGCCATCGCCTATCATTAATGGTTCCTATTAGTATCACATTACACATTACCACGCTACTGAATATACGTGTCTCTCCGGGGTAACAAACTTATTACTAATATTTACAATGCAGACATTATAATGCTGGTAAGCCTGTGACACCAAAATGAATCAACGTACAATTACACAAAGCACAAACAATAAAATGTGGTGGAACATTCTCCCTGTAGAAATAACAATAAATACACTCCAGTGCTCTCCAAAATCTGTGATCCCAAAGAGGTCTTCTGGTATCAATCCGAAGACTTCGGGTATCGAACCACGCCTTCTTGACTTCTAGGTGCTATCTGAAATTCCCTAACTACGACTAATCTTAATACGCTAATCGGAGGAAAGCATCAACTACGGGCTCATTAAACACAAAGTCTTCCGATGGTAAAGACAAATTCCCACGCAAGCGAATATTTAAGTACTGTGTTCTAAATGAACGAGACTATCCATGCAGGTCAGAAGACCACATGTTCGAGGATAAACCCATTAAGAAACAAATAAGTGAGAGGTCTGGAGCCTCATCTACCTTTCACCCCTCTACTCAGAAGCCATATGTCACTTCGCCTAGGGACACGCGCCCTTACTAAAACAGCTGAGCGGATATACACAACTCCATCTGGAATGAGCGATTAATTAAAAATTCATCTATCACATGTTTTCCGGGCATGTTACCCTCCATTGACATCATTCACATATCATTCACTTTCTTCCAGTGCCCCAGCAAATTACACTACTGACTTATATTATTATCATTATCTCATGTCCTGCATATCTTCATATATTTTCTACCGAGCTCGATAGATCCAGTCGTTTAAGTGCGGCCAGTATCCAGTAATCGGGAGATAGTGGGTTCGAGCCCCACTGTCGGCAGCCCTGAAGATAGTTTTCCTTGGTTTCCCATTTTCACACCAGGCAAATGCTGCGGCTGTACCTTAATTAAGGCCACGGCTGCTTCCTACCAACTCATAGGGCTTTCCTATCCCATCGTCGCCGTAAGACCTATCTGTGTCGGTGCGACGTAAAGCAAATAGCATATATTTTCTCTATCGCCCTCAATTTCAAACACATGTACTTAATATCCTCACTACTCAAATACCTTCTAGAATACATTGACATGACCTTTTCTGACAGGGAATTACAGTACAACATTTCATACATTCGCGTATCTTTCTAGATCATTGGTTCGCAACTCGAGTCATCGTTTTCCTTCTTCACTTATCAGCATACTTAAACTGAGGGAGGATGTCTATAACCATGCAAGATGTTAATTGTTAACTTGTAGAGGACTTTGACAATTAATAATCGTAACTTAGGAAGGTCCTACCAGCTGATTTAAAATGGAAATACATAGAAGTCAGCCGAATTATTTAAATCCACCCATCAACGAGTGCTTCATTAAACACATATAACAACTTATAGGGCAGTAATCACTAATTCATGCATATATCCCGGGATAACTTTGGTGATTAACCACTAATCACCCAGAAGACAAGAAAAATAAAACTAATAAAGAACTGTACCCCTTTGAGAATCGCACATACTTTACATGAAATCAAAATGCATGCTGCTGAATTTATCTACAAGGTTTGATTACCATATTAATGCGACCTTTGACGGATTTTCATGCAAACACATTATTGGAATATACTTATCATTTCGGCGTGTAACCTGCTACCATCTGGCGATACCCATACGGATTTATTTATCCATGACCACCAGCTCGCTGGTAGAAGGTTGTGGGTTCATCTGGATCCGAGCTGACTCCATGATGTACTGGAAACTGCTACCTCCAAGCCGTTGAAATCCCACGCTGTCCACTCAGGAATACCGCTGGCACATAGGCGCGATCTGGTGACTGTATGTACTGGGTTCATCTGGGCACTAACATATATGTGAACACAGATGTGAGTCAAGTTATTTGAAGTACTGTTTATATGACTTCGAAATAAATGCAATGATGGTAGTGACCACTCATAGGCTCGATATGGACTGCCACAAGTAGCGATTAATATCCCTGAATATCGCCACTCGCTCCACGTTCATTAGAGACAGCGATACTTGAGAATTTCCCTATCATCCAAACTAATCGTCACTCTTGAATTACTCATTCCCGGCTAATCGCCGAGCTAAAACTTTTGGACAAAAAGAAATAAAATTTTGATGATACATTTATATTACAATGTAGGTGTCCACTAAGGGAGGATTTTGAGATACTCCGTCGCTAAAAGGGTTACAAGGGGGCGAATTTTTAAAACGGGTGTATCTATATCTCAAAACATAATAGTTTAAAGATGTGAAAGTTGGTATTTGGAATCTCCTTTAAAAATAAGGAAGCATGTATTTTTTGGAAAATCCTCTTAAGGAGAGTGAAAATGGTGAAAAAGTGGTTTGAGTACCATTTATGAGGATACGTATATATAAAAAACTGAAGCGGTTACAGTCATGAAAATTGATATTTGAAATCTCCTCTAAGAATTAAAAAACACATTTTTTTGTTTTTGGAAAATCTACTTACGAGGGGGTAACAGGAGTGAAAAATGGAGCGAACTTTTAAATGAGTATATCTCCAATATATCTAAAACTCGTAACATGGTACAGACGCGAAAATTGGCATTCGAAATCTCCTGTAAAGGTAAAGGAACACGCATAATTTTTTTCTGAAAATTCACGTAAGGGGAAGTGTTAAAGGGGGTGAATTTTTAAAGTGAGAATATGTACAGTATATCTAAAAAACGTAACTTATCACATAATCTTTTAAAAATGAAATAACACGTATAGTTTTGTTGTCAGAAAGAACATTTAAGAGGGGGTAAAATGACTGACAAAGTGGGTTGAATTATTTTTTATTACGATACTGGTATATCCAAAACTGAAGATATTACTGACGTGAAAATTGGTATTTGGAATCTCCTTTAAAAATAAATAAACACATATTTCTTTATTTCCGGAATATTCACCGGAAAAGGGGTTGAATTATTTTTATGAGGATACTTATATCTCAAAAACTGAAGAAGTTACAGACATGAAAGTTTGGAATCGTCTTTAAAAATAAAGAAACTCATTTTTATTTTCGGAAGTCCACTTAAGGGGGTGGGGTGGGTGAAAAGGAGTAAATAAATTGTTGAATTATATATATGAGGTTGCTTGCATATCAAATACTGAAGATGTTACAGACGTAAAAATTGTTATTTGGAATCTCCTGTAAAAGTAAAGAAACACGCATAATTTCTTTTCTGAAAATCCACTTAAGGGGAAGTGTTAAAGGGGATGAATTTTTAAAATGATCATATCTACAGTATATCTCAAAAACTGAACATATTGCAGACGTGAAAACTGGTATTTTTTTTATCTCTTTTAAAATATAAAACTAACACGTTTTTATGCTTCGGAAAAACACTTAAGAGGTGGGCATTGTAAAGCGGACTGAAAAGGGGTGGGATTCTTTTTATGTGGATACTTATATCTCAAAAACTGAAGATGTTATGGGCATGAAAATTTGTGTATGGAATCTCCTTTAAAAATAAATATTCTTTTGTTTTCGGAAGATCCAATTTGGGGGACGGTAAATTAATTGAATCATGAATTGAATTCCTTGTTTGAAGATACTTATATTTCGAAAACGAAGGACGTTACACAGGGAAAGATTTGGTATTTCGAATATCCTCTAAAAATACACACGTATTTTGTAGCGGGGAAGGGGAGGCTGGAATCACTTTAAGGGAGGTGTGAAAGGAGTTGAATTCTTTTTATGAATATACAAATAAGAAGTGGACTTAAAACTATACACCGCTAACGGGGTTTTGACTGGAGAGTGAGGTATGATGACAAAAATATGAATTTATATTAAACCGTTTTAAAAATGAAGTTAAAATTTCAAATGATATCCTAGGTGTTAAATAACAAGTTTTGAAACAAATGTGACCATTCAGGGAGCTAAATGGGGGTTACGATCCGGAAACAAATATATCCATTCCTCCTCCTAAATGGTTTAACGTTCGGAGACAAAATTCCAAATAGCGGTATACATTTTAAATCCTAGGTGTGAAATAGGAAGTATTTTTAACGTTCCACTCCTAAAGTGTTAAATGAGGTTTGCTCCGTAAACGCAATTATTCATCCCTCCAAAATCGTTTGACGTACGAAGTTGTAATTTTACGAAAAGGGTAAGCTTTTATGTCCTACGTGTAAAATATCGTATACTTCAAAATATTTCTCCTCTAAGGAGTTCAGATGGTGGTTGACCCTCGAAGCCGCCAAACCCGCACACGATGGTCATCGAAGGTTATGGATAAGCGGGATTCATCATTGAACATGATGCGACGCCAGTCGTCCTCTGTCCATGCATCCTGGGCAAGGCACCAATCCAAACGCAGGCGTTGATGTTCTGGAGTCAATGCAAACGACGTATGGGGCGGTAGGATCCCAATCCTGCGGATGCGAGTCATCGACCTTCTGTGCGAGAACTCACAGGATGTTGTAGAGTCTCCAGTACATGTTCGCGGACGCCGAATTTATGGGATCCCGCAATGCTTGGTGCACCCGGATAGTGTTTCTTGGTCGACCCGAACCTGCATGACGTGATTGGGTGCCCTCATGTACCCATTGAGTCCAACTTGGGGCCACTGTGACATTTGAATGGCCCACATGTCTGGCAATTGTGCAATACGACCAACCAGCCTCAAGCAGTCCCACAATACGGCCTCTGTCAGATGCTGTCAATTGGTGGATAGCCTGTCTAACGCGTCTGCGAGGCATCGCGGGTGCTTCGTACTGTCCGTAGTCCTCTCTGTACATCTTACTTTAACTGTCTGATTCACAGCAGTTGACTGGTAACAACTAATCATCAACAGGACGGTGCCATCACGAATGAACTCTGGTGGGCGTTCTACACATTACCGATCCTTGTAAGTCTAATCATTTACTCACACATAACAAGGTAAGCATGTATACCGAAATAGGATAATACTGGACCACTCTTTCTGGGTGTTTAACTATTTTGTCAGGCAGTATATATAGCGTGTGTTAATCCGAGCAAATAAGCTTTGTGAAGGTGAAATAATAATTTGAATTGCTTAAGTGGTTTCCGAGATTAACCTCCCCGTATAAACAAACTTACAAATTTGAACTCTCCTTACTATTACACATAATTGGTTAATTCTAGGACAGGCTTGTTCAGGCTGGGCTTTTCATCCCGCGGGCGCAGAGAGCACTGTAATGTGTTAGTAATATTTGCATGTGTAAATATAGGAAAATGAAACCATGTCTGTTAATATCGAGCTGCATATCTGCCAACTTTAACGGTTTATCCGTAAAATTGACCAAAATTGCAGCATTTTTTGGTTTTATGGATGGACGGTGTCATTTTACGACTTCGCGGACAAAAATTTGAAACGTTAACATTCAATAATCACTCCACTTCCGTACTATCGATTGTTTCCGTGGGTCGAATGCAAGTGCACGATAGTCGATAACTCATTCTTTGATATGATTGGTATTTTTAACCGTGTGATGCTTGTGTCGTTATTGGAATGGAATTTAAAGCCGGGATAACAGTTCTTCCGTGTAAATCTTAGGTGTCGACAGGCTCTTCTCCGCAAATTCCTTGTTCCGCTCCGTCCGCCTCTTGTGATTTAACCCAAATTCTTTGACCACGTGAGTGTTGTTCTTTGTTGGCGAAGTTGGGGTGTTCCATGAATGATTTGGCCTTTTGAGGTCATGACATATTTTAATGAAGTGTTCGAGTTTTTGTGTTATAACTTCGTGCTTCGGAGTTTCCCGTGTTCGTTGGACTAATTCCATTCGTTCCAGTGACTGGGTATACCGCTATTAGCGAAGCCCATTAAATTATAAAGAAGAAGAATAATTACATTCGTGTATGTAGTCGTGTGTGTATGATTTTTACCATGTGCATATTCTTTGTTTACGATGATGCGTCGTGTTCATTTAATGGCTTAAGACTTTGTGTGCTTTGAAATGTTTTAATGAAGTGTTTTACTTCTTTGAGTGTTTATGTTATAATTTAATGTGACGTTCAGTGTTCCAGGTTCCTTTCGATGTTTCAGTAGATATTGAGGCATTTGTTCTCGGACATTTTCATACGCTATATTCCGACTGTAGATTATCATGAATAAATCCGACAAGAAACAGTACTTCCAGACATTTAAAGAATCACATTATGTTGATTTTCCGTGCATACTAAAATCAAGACAGGGAAAAATTTGCCTTTTGCACGATATGTGGGTGTGCTATTAATATTACACATGGTGGAAGAAACGATTTAAGTACTCATGTGAAGAGCGGTAAACACGTAAGTTATGTTAAATCGAAGGAAAATAACAAGAAAATCACACCTTTCTTGCCAAGTCTGGAAACATTGACAGCGACGTAATTAGGGCCGAGTGTCTGTTTACTTCCTTTTTGGTGGAACACAATGTGCCCTTAAGTGCGGTTGATCATGCTAGTGCTTTATTTAAGATGTTACCTATATCAGAAGTTGTAAAGAAATACAACTGTGTTCGCAAGAAAACGGCATGCATTGTAAATAAAATGCCAAAAAATTGCATCATCTGAAGTTGTTAAGTGTCTTCAGAACGGACCATTTTTTTTGGCAACAGATGGAAGCAGTGATACGAATGCCAAGTTGTATCCTATTGTTGTTTCATTCTATGATATTCCGTGGGAAAAAGTAGTGGGCACTATGCTATCCAAACCAGCGTTAGACGGGGACTCAACGGGGCGAAACATAGGTAACCTGCTGTTATCACAGCTGAATTCTCATACCGTACCAATTGAATACTGTGTGGCTTTCTGCTCCGACAATGCTCCTATTATGATAGGACACAAAAATGGGGTTTTAGCAATTCTTAAGGAAGTTCAACTGGATATTGCCGTCATAGGTTGCATTTGCCACATGATTAATCTAGCAGCTGCAAAATGTGCTGGAAGATTACCACTTAAAGTGGATGAGATCCTTGATTATATATTTTATTTCTTAGAGCAGAGTGTCAAAAGGAAGGCACGCCTTCCGAAATATCAGAACTTACACAATAAAGAGGAAAAAACAATTCTGAAGCATGTATGTATTAGGTGGTTATCTTTAGGAAGATGTTTGGACAGACTACTGGAACAGTGGGAGCTGCTTCTTCCTTTTTTCAAGGAAGAAGTAATATTATGTACTGTAACGGTTCAAATCCCATTACATACATTCCTTTTTGTTATGGTTGTTTTAACTGTATTATTATTATTATTATTATTATTATTATTATTATTATTATTATTATTATTATTATTATTATTATTATTTTATGTGTGTTATTATTATTATTTGATTCAATTCTATAATTTCATTTCTTATGTATATATATATATGTGTGTGTGCATGTTAGCATTAAGAAAATGTAGAGTGAGATTTGCTGCTTTATAGAAATAGAAATATATTTATTTAAAGTTAATTACAAGTAGGACCAGAGGTCCCTTTGGCTGTAACTAACTGCCACTTTAACTTAAATGTATCACGTAACATACAAAATATAATAAAAGAATGCATAAAAAGCGTAAGATATTAATTAATTTATTTATTTTGTGAAACAACTTTTAAGACGTTGCAGCATATGGTGCAATACTGTTACAGTAGCTAACTGTCGAGTCATCGCTCTGTCATGGTATGCATTTAGAAGCATGAGATAATTGAGGGAGTTCCTAGTTTGCCTGAGGCTATTTCAACATAATCTGTAACACTTGGGAGCTGGTTTTGAGTGATGTCATGGACAGTTTGAACCATGACGTGGGTTTTATACCATGTGGCATTTAGTGTCTATATAAGGAGGAGTGTCCTATAGCGGAGAGTCAGTTGGACGGAGCCTTGGTCGATGGATAGTCATATTGAGAAAGAGGCCACAGTTATTCAGTCCGTCAGTTGGAGGTAGAGCAGTGACATGGATACGTAGTCGTCAGTGACCAAATGGATTAAATGTTCGGAGTGTGTTTCGTGTATCTGTTCGGTGGAGTTCTTGTGTCAGTTCGGTTACAGCCGAATACTGAGTCTTCGTAATGCAGACTAATAGTTCAGTGAATTAAGTGCAAAGTGATTGTGAAGTGAGGTTATATTTTCAAGCCATGCTATATCTCGTTTGTGAAACTAAAAGGATACTCCACCAAATTAGGTTTCAGATACCTACAGCTGATACCAATTCAAAGGAATACGTCATAATAACACTCATAGTGTTCAAGGTACTGTTAAGTGAAACAGTGAGGGATACATTTCTTGTACTGCTTTTAAATGTACTGTTAAGAGGATTTCAAATTTAATGCCTAGAGTTTCTTTCTGTTGTTATTTCAGAGTTTTATATTGTCATTTAAATTATCGCAGTAAATCTCGCCATTTAAATGCTAAATTTAAAGAATATATTTTGTTTAGTATCAAATACAAATAATTGTTTTATTTCAATGGTAGATCTGATAACCTTAAATTTTAGTTGGGAAACCAAACGTCAATGTCCTTTTCCCAGAACCTATATGTTATGCTGTCAAAGTAAGCTTATTACCCTACACCCTAGACATATTAAAGATTCTCATTTTATTATCATTACATTTATTTGTAGCTGGGGCCCATCAACAATTTTAAGTAAAGGAGAGGAGTACAAGGAGAGACCATACATGCCGACGATCGAACATTTTATTTCATGATTATTTTAATTATTGTTTCATTCTAACTTTGTGAGCAATCACAGCACCCCAAATATTTCCACAAGCTTGACACCTTTCAGAATACCTAGAGTTGAACAAAGTGGATCCAAAGAGTATCAGAAGAAAATAATTCTTGATTCTGCTACTACACATGCCCCTAAAAGAATAACATATTCTTCCGAATGTGACAAGCCCATCTTAAAAAGCAAGACTTCTGGTACAACAGGTGAGGAAAATTTCTTTATGTTCCTATCCTCAAACTTGAACAAGGCTTTTTGCACTTTCCTTAATGTGACTATTCCTGTATTTGACAAATTCAATGTTGCCCTTCAGACTTCTTACCCACAAATTCACTTTTTATTAGAACATGTAATGGATTTGCTAATGCAGTTGTTCATCAAGTTTGCTAAGCTCAAAATTGTCAAAAGCTTCTCATTGCTTGAAATTGAGTATAACTTGATTCAAAATCAAAGAAGCGATGATGAGTTAGTTATTAGCATTCAGAATTCGAACACAGGATACAGATAAATTCCTTTTCTTTTCATCAGTGAGAAACTTATTTTGTAAGGCCTGTGACTACATCATCAACAAGTTTCCACTCAAAGATGATGTGTTAAAAGCATTCTCAAGTTGCTAGGTTAAATAAAATTGAAGATGCACAGTTCTCTTCCATTCGTTTTTTCTTAGAAAAGTTTCCTATCTTGTTATGGAAGGAGGAGAATGAAACTACAGTTGAGGTGGTGAATGAGCTTCAGAGGCAGCTCACAGCTGTTCAGGTAGATGACACTTTGACTGCAAATCAATATGCTGCAAGTGATTCCAGTTAGGCACAAATATCAAGAATTCGTGGAGCCGATGGACTTCTTGAGTATAACTGAATTTCTAGAGTAATGCTCTCTATTCTCAACATACCCCATAGCAATGCAGAATGTCAACGTGTTTTCAGCCTTGTGAAGAAAAATAGAACCGAGTTCAGATCATCCATGTCCAATGAATCTCTGGAGTCTATTTCTATTTTAAAGACCAGGAATTCTGTCCCTGTTATGACAAACCATTTCCTCAAGACTTTATGCAGGAAGCTCAAAACGCCACTACTATCACTTTAAAGTCAAACTAGCGTGTGATTTGCAGTGTGTATTATTTCTTGCCTGTGTTACGTTAAACACGTTTTATTGTGTAAAGCCTTTTTCATTTATCGCATATCTGCTTAATTTATCAGGGAAGTATGCTATGTATGCTCCAAACCAATATTCACCATGCCTGCTGCTGTTTAACACGGATTTCTTCTTGATTGTTGTGTTCATCTACAAATCATTGACCTATGATATAAGTATATATAATTCCATTGAAGTATCCTGTTTAAAGCATGAATTATTGTATTTTGCAGCCCAGAAGTATTATTATTTTCGTCAAGCCGGGCTATGTCGAAAATCGTTACTTTTCAAAAGTATGCAGGTATGCGAACGCAGTATAAATCAAACAGGAATATTTGAAATGTATTTTGTGATTTTAGTGTCTTTCTTTATGCTGTACTCTAATATTTTGTTGAAAATGGTGGGAGGAAAGCTTCGTAGTCACAATCAAACGCCACTCCTCGTGTTCACTCTCTCGCTTGACTATGACGCACGCTTGTCAAGTAAGCTGTCCACATTTACGCCAAGCCAGCTCGGCCTCACTGGGCTAGTCCCAACGGGCGCCCAGCTGAGCACCTCTGCTCTAGATTACTACTCACTTTCGTCATCCGTGTGCACCTCTTTCTGTATTATTCTTACTTCATTTAATTCTAATTTCTTCAAATTCGTTGTGGTATGTCCTACCCCCCACCAACCCTCTTCTACTCCCACACACTTTCTTGTTTTTGCTTTTTTACTCGCTTTTCTTTTCATCTTTAATCTATCACTTTGTCCTTGGCGATCTTTTTTTTTTTGCACTGTATTTTATTTACGGTATTTATTCTTCTGTATTTCCCACCATCCTATTTGATCAGCCTGATGAGCTTGCTGTTTATTTCTCAATATACAGATGTACCGAATCGGAAACATCTTACTTTGAGCTAAGGTGGCATCGTCACTTCCCACCGCTAGGGCTAGCCCGCAGTGAGCCATCTGGTGACGAAAGAGAGTACCACTTGCAATAGACCAACGGTCAAGTTTTTTATTTTTTCAATTTGTATTATGTCGCACCGACAGAGACACGTCTCATGCTCACGATGGGCTAGGAGTGAGAAGGGAACCACGTAAAACCATCTTCAGGGCTGCCGACAGTGGGGTCCGAACCCACTATCTCCCGAATGCAAGCTCACAGCTGCACGGCCCTAAACGCATGGCCGACTCGCTCGGTAAACGGTAATGTAATTTCAAGTTCAAACCGTCACTGTTAGAGAAGTATTCGTCGTGGACTGACGTGTGTTTCTTTTCCGAAGACGCAGAGCAAAATCTCGGCGGAACATAAAGAATTTCCCTTTGTTTTACTTGTCACGGCAATGTCCCAAAGATACGGGCCGTGAAAACATTGTAAATTACTCACAATCTCTTTATAATATCCGTACATACTGGCAGTAGGATTTAGATGAGGATGTAAATTCGAAGCGATAAAAATCTCCTCGACTCACGTGGGTTCAAATCCCTGTCAGAATGTATAAATACTTACTGTAGAAACGAGATTTCTTCTTCTGGAGGGTCACATGCCCTCAGCGTTCACTCCGCCTTCAGTAGAAATGAGTACCAGGTTAATTCCTGGGGGCAAAGGTGGCCGGGTTTAGAGCTAACCTATCAGTGCCAAGGTTACTTTCCACCCCTTCACATCATTTACGGAGATGGGTTTTCTTTCGCTTGCTAGGACTGTTTACGGATCTTTCTGGTCTTTTCTTATCATGTTGCTGTGGGAAATCAGGGAGATAAACTTGTATTGTCGCCGAGCGTGGGATTTTATTTTACTTTTCTTATTAAATGTGTTATCGAGACTGGAACAAGTGCCAAATTCTCGGCGGAAACAAGAATCGAAGTTGGACCTGCCAGGCAGAAAGCTACTATACTAACTTCCACAGCACAGTGGAGGACCGATAACTTAGAAAAGGTGTTTCACAGTCACTACCATATGAGTGACGCATTTGGATCAGAAAGTAATATGTCATCGATTACCTTGGAAATTATCCATTCTTAAGCTCAGCATTTTGTGATTAGGAGGATTAAGCAAGCGTGTACAGAACGTGGCCTTTGTTTGATTCTTGGTATTAGCTCCAAAAACGAATGATTATTGGACACAATGTCAGTTCATCTCATACCCATTTGTGTGTCCTGGGACAGGTAATTTACACTAAGACTAGATAGAACATGATGGCTAGTTCGTCCATTGGTATATCTTGACCCAGTGCGATGTGAGCGATGAATTGACATTCTAGTATAGTTCTAAGAATAAATCAAACTATCCTCGTGCGCCAACTGACTGACAAGGAAACTTTACGAGATTCACGCTTAAGATTTTGATGATACAATACTCTCACAGTTGAATACATCGGGTAGTTAACTAGCACCGAGCTCGATAGCTGCAGTCGCTTAAGTGCGGCCAGTATCCAGCCACCCCACTGTCGGCAGCCCTGAAGATGGTTTTCCGTGGTTTTCCATTTTCACACCAGGCAAATGCTTGGGCTGTACCTTAATTAAGGCCACGGTCACTTCCTTCCCCATTCCTAGGCCTTTCCTATCCCATCGTCGCCATAAGACGTTAAAAAGTTAACTAGCCCCTTATTTTTTCGGAGATAGGTAACCCAACTAACGCATATATCATAGTCAACCGAAAAACATTAGTACCTGCTTCTTTATGGCCTTAGTGCAACTATACCGTTTATATAATGCTCGCGCATACGGTAGAAATCATTAGCGGCAGTGTTATTCCTATTGCTTAAATTATAAATCTTTCTTTTTTTCTTAATCCGATTACCCTCCAGGGTCGGTTTTTTCCTCGGATTCAGCGACCCACCTCTACCGCCTCAAGGACAGTGTTCTGGCGAGTGATACATTTGGTCGGGGGATACAACTGGGGAGTAGGACCAGTACCTCGCCCAGGCGGCCTCAACTGCTATGCTGAACAGGGTCCTTGTGGAGGATGGGAAGATTGGATGGAATGGGCAAGGAACGGGGAAGGAAGCGGCTGTAGCCTTAAGTTAGGTACCATCCCGGCATTTGCCTGGAGGAGAAGTGGGAAACCACGGGAAACCACTTCGAGGATGGCTGAGGTGGGAATCTAACCCTCTTCTACTCAGTTGACCTCCCGAGGCTGAGTGGATCCCGTTCCAGCCCTCGTACCACTTTTCCAATTTCGTGGCACAGCCGGGAATCGAATCCAGGCCTCCGGGGGTGGCAGCTAATCACACTAACCACAACACCACAGAGGCGGACCCAACGCAAGGTCACATATTAAAAATGTCGCCTTGGAGGATATCGGAATTGTATGAATTTTCGAATTCCACTGGTAAAATAAAGATTCAGGGAGATGTCGATAGTGTCGAGATCTCCGAGCTTGTGTCGTATCGAGATCTCCCCGAGTTCTGTGGGTGCGCAAGCTAAATGTTTGGCGATTTGACCATGACACGGCAGCTTCTCCAAACCTTGCTTGATGGATCTAACCTCAAATACGTATTATCCTACTAATACCGCATATCTTTCTGTTTCCTTACTGAACCTATTCAGTATCCTTTTAATCACAAGTCACTTGCTTACTCACCTTCAACTATTAAGGTGGCTTGTGTGTATTTATCATGATAATCTTCAGCTTAAAGTATCAACCTGAGCACATTAACGCACGCTTTTAAGGAATGTATGTCGGAATCTCCCGAGTTACAAGTAAATATTTAATTTTCTCTACAGCCTATGTTGTTTCAAAACATTTTCCCCACCTATTTATGTGTCATAAACCCAAAGAGGAATTTTATATAAATAAAGATATAACTCCACAATACAGAGGCCTAGCCAGGAACTGAAGGCGGGGAGAGTTCGCCCCCTAATTTACATACAACATGTTCGTCACATAAATTGATAGCATCTGAGGGTACATAAATGACGGGAGAGACACCTAGTTCAGACCCCTGTCTCCTTATTTTCTGTTTGTTTTTGGAATTCTATTTTTACGAAAAAAATGAGTCCAGTACGAAACTGAACTGATCGACACTATAACCTACCTGAGCGTTCAGTACGGTAGATGTATCAGCTAGGTGGAGCTGACTAAAATATACTCTTTTAACAGCGGCTGGAAACAGATTCCTTTGATTTGAGATGCCGCGTCTAATTAACATTCATTTATAGGGCGAGGAGTAAGGGAGTGGAATAAATTACCAAGGAAAACGTTCGATAAATTTCCAAGTTCGTCGAAAATATTTAAGTAAAAGCTAGGTAAACAATATTATAAATAAATGTAAATATGATATAAATTATTGGTAGGGAATCTGCCACCTGGGCGACCTCCCTAAATGCAGACTTTGATGATTGATTGATTGATTGATTGATTGATTGATTGATTGATTGATTGATTGATTGATTGATTGATTGATAACTACAGGCTACTCCTGTTACAATTGATAGCAAAGTAATATATTCATCGAATTGGACGTAGGAAAAAATTATATTTGATTTCAGTAATTTCAAGATCAGTTTAAGGTAACAAAACCACAGGACTTGTAAATCGACAATTCAGTGACGCGATTTTCGGTAGCAACACAAACTTTTCTCAATGTCGTGCACGTAACGTCAGAGAAGGATTGTTTCTTCATGCTTTAAATGATTAAAATTTGAAAATATTTCTATTAGAATAGAGCGGGCTTCAGACTGGTGAGCCCCCCTCTGTCTTTGCCACTGCTACAATATGATATAAAAATATACAAAATATATTCTGAAACAAAAGGAAAAACAAAATTTATCTAGTTAGCTATTCAGAAACACGAAGTTCTGTCCGCCATCCAGGCCTCTGGGTGAGGATTTTCGTGCAACACTGTTGACGCCTGGAGAGGATGAGATCTAGCCTTTCATTACAACTTATAAGCTATTCAGTCTTTCGAAAAAAAGAACAGAAATGTAACATTTAAGAAAACTATAAATTACCTGTAAAAAGTTGACAATTATAAGTGGAGTAACATGCTTTGCTCTACAATTACAGCATTTCTCAAACATGCCCATCATGAGATTCCTTCATATGTAAAAAATTTGAAGCGGGAACTTCATCACTTTATTTGTGAGACTGTTACACTCTTTCATATGAGAGGAAGGCGTTAATCTATGTTTATGAACATCGTCTTTATTTTTCCAATTCTTTATTTACGTGGGGTGTTCAGTTGCTATGAGGCCTCTGGATGGTACCCACAGGCCATATCTAACCTTACCATTCCCTCCATTTACCTGTACTTCTACTGCCATCCTTCCTTAGTCAACTCTTTGAGTTTGAGTCACGTAGCTTGCATTCAGGAGGTGGTGGGTTCGAACCCTACTGTCGGCAGCCTTGAAAATGGTTTTCCGTGGTTTCCCACTTTCACATCGGGTAAACGCTGGTTGGTAAAATTTAATTAAGGCTGTGTCCCTTCCTTCCTATGTCTTATCCCGTCGGGATAAATATCCATGTTAAATATCCATGAAGGCATTCAAGAGTATCTACTCACCCCAAGAAATCACATATATCCTTTGAAGGCTTTCTATGTGAGCTAAGCACAACATTCAGCATTAATGTGAAGGTACTACTGTTCTCAGGGGAAATGTCCAGTTGGGGAAAGTCGACATAAATAAATAAATAAATAAAATAAATAAATAAATAAATAAATAAATAAATAAATAAATAAATAAATAAATAAATAAATGTCATTATATCAGTAGAGTAAAAAAGTAACATACTGTACATTTAGCTGGCTCCACCTTGCTTTGTAGGCAACTTCTCTGCCTCGCCTACGTGGAGTATTGCCTATGATCTATATGGCAGCTGTATAGCGGAGAACTTATTGATAGGGTGGATCAGGATCGAAATCTGTTGCGTAGGATGGTTAAAGGTGACGAGATATGCTATTATTTTTTCACTGCGATCCAAAGGCCAAACGTGAAGTCCGTTTAAAGTTTAAAGTTATACTCAAATGGTTCTTTGATATCCAGAGACTAACACAATTCGAATTTACTCCTGAAAGTCGAAGTGTCACTAAGGGGACGAACTTTGCCATTCGTCGGCGACTTCGTGATGCAATACACTGAAACGGCCTCATTTGTGGCAAGGAGAGAATTGAGTTCTCGATCACGATAACGTCCGTACACACCGGTTATGTCCTTCCTCATCCTCCGTATTCTCCCGATCTTGCTCTAGTGGATTCCTATATGTTTCCGCAAATCAAAGCCCTCTCAAGGGGCGGAGGTTTAATTCGACCGAAGAAGTGAAGATAATGTGACGCGCGCTCTGCGAAAAGTGACCAAAATTGACAGCAGGACAGTTTTCTTAATGGGTACCGACGCTGGCAGAAGTGCGACTCTACCCAAACTGCTTATTTTGAAGTTGGAATTGTGTAAAAGATTTCAAGTCATCTGTAATAAAAGTTTCTACACGTGTTCGGTTACTTCTTGACTCTACTTCTACAGCAGTTACTGTTAGTTCATGTAAGTATGTAATAAAGGTACTCAACTATATTCATGCCTATAAGTATATGTTTATTAATCTTGTCATCCACAATACTGTTCTTTATTACAGGATCATAAAACATATTTTGTTCCTACCCATTGCCATTATATGGCCAATGTTTGCAGTACGCCTGCTTCTTATTTGATAATCTAGATAATGTAGCCGATATAGTTCTTTCACAGAATGAATTTTTATTTGAGGAATAAAGGTTTGGGACATCAGAAGAGAGAAGAACAAAAATTGTACAAATGCAGTGAAACCCGTCGTCAACGGAACCTCAGTGAAGAGGAGTAGTGATATATCCGGTCATTGTTAACATTTCCAAACTTATTTCCCTGTATTTTTGAAATTTCTGCAAATAGAAGGTTTACACTTGTAGAGCGTCTTTTGTCATCTCTAGTAAGTTCACTATACCAGATTTAAGTGATTCTTATAGTTTGAATAAGATTCATGATTTTAAAGCCAGTTTTGAAGAGAATACATACTCCAATTCAAGCCGGCGTCGTGGTATAGGGGTAGCGTGCTGCCTCTTACCCGGAGGCCTCGGGTTCAATTCCCGGCCAGGTCAGGGATTCTTACCTGGACTGAGGGCTGGTTCGAGGTCCACTCAGCCTACGTGATTAGAATTGAGGAGTTTTCTGACGGTGAGACAGCGGCCCCGGTCTAGAAAGCCAAGAATAGCGGCCGAGAGGATTCGTAGTGCTTACCACACAACACCTCGTAATGTACAGGCCTTCGAGCAAAACAGCGGTCGCTTCGTAGGCCAAGGCCCTTCAAGGGCTGTAGTGCCATGGGGTTTGGTTTGGTTTTACATACTCCAGTTCAGACACTGTGAAAGATCGTAATTGTTTTAAGAATTTGCTGGGAATTTTAATATTATCAGTTCAGTGGTTTGTTAGAAGTACATATTACAGTCAATGAGCAACGAATTAAGATTTTTTTTAACATTCTGGTCCTATTTCACAGACTTTACATAAAGTTGCATTTCCCTTGGATACTGTTGGTTTTGAAGTAGATATGGTAGTAATGTAGTTACGCATTTTTGGAAGTCTTGAAGGTTCAACATTTTTCCAACAGGTAGTGTAAGTGCCAAGAATGAAATATTCTGTTCCAGGCGGTGTAGTTAGGAATTTAATGAAGAACAAGCAACCCTATCTGCACGAATATTTGAAAAATAAAAGAACATCTTCATCAGATATGGTAACACGATGAAGATATTGCAACACTGGTGGTCTAGACATACGAAAGCGTGCCAAAATGTATTGAGGCTTTTATCACGTCAAAAGGTGGTGCTACAAAGTTTTAAACTCTTTTAAATATGCTGCGTATTGACATTCAAAATGCGTTTTAAATATTTAATAACTATGTACAGAAAACCAAACCAAACACCATGGCGCAACAGCCCCGAAAGACCATGCAGATTACGAGGTGTCATGTGGTCAGCACGACGAATCCTCTCGTCCGTTATTAACTATGTACTATAATCCTTGTTCGTTGTCCATACTCTGTATAACATTTAAATGTGAAATGTTACAGGCTATGATCACAGTTACTTGTTACGAATTAGCGTACAATGAAGTACTTTTAACTGCAAACCAAGTTCTGCATTCTGTGCAGTAATACCTGTTATGATAACACTGCTGACGAAAAGAAATGAACTTTGTCTGCAAATTTGTGTGAACCAAATCCATATCAATATTGGTTCCGGGAGAAGTATGGTACGTGAAAATTAGAACATTACTTGGTACACGTCACATGCTTGTTTCTTAAACGACGTTCTTAACCAAACTTGTCACGCAATTTTTAATGATTTTGTATGACGAAAATCTAGAAATTTATAACTTTATCTTTAGAATTTCGACTCCCTCTAGGCAGAATACTACCCAGTACTGAAAAAGACCCAGTTCCATGATTATTGTTCATTCATGTAACTCTGATGCGGTAATTGAAGGTAATTTAATGACTGTAATGGAAGAAATATATGTAGCTTCCTTCATAAAGCTCTCGAGTACACGCGTATTTCACACTTTCTGAATATTCTTATTGCCAGTTCATACTGTATTATCTCAGAACTCCCTCTTGCATCACGACTCTTCAGGTGATATTCTTCCACATTTTTGGACTATTGTTGGGAACCCACCTCAGCGGAGGGACCGCGCGAGTTAACGCACTACGGCTATGGAGCCAAGCTCTGCAGTCGGGAGACGGGAGAGTTCTAAACCCGCCGTGAGCCATCCTGAGAATGGTTTTAGCTAATTTTCCTATTTTCACTTCCAGGCAAATGCTTGGACAGTTCCTATTCATGGGCTACAGTCGATTCCCCCTACCCACTTACCCAATTTCATTCATCATCATTCATTTCATCTTTAGCTCCTCAGCTGAGATTGGCATCAGGAAGGGCATCCGGTCGTAAAACAGATCATATAAAAATTCACATCCTCATTCCTGACCTCGTATAAAGAAACGGGAGGAAGGGATAGGTCTATAGATATATATTGTATTGTTTGGAACACAGTGACTACAAAAACGTCACTCTTATGGAAAGAGTTTAAAACAAGTTGCTAAACTTGATTACTTATAAAATCACAAGAAATTACCCAGAATGAATGTATTATTCAAATATGCTCAAAGGAAATAGCGTGAAAAAGCTTGCGACACAGACGAAATTGCAAAACAAAATGAATTAATTAGAAAACTGATGATTCAAATATGATGCAGTCAGAAATTAACTTGAACTTGACATATCTTCTTTATTTCAAAGGCAATACTTAAATTCATAAAAACTCCCCAGTTAATTCTGCAATGAGAGTATACAGTAGTATTTATCCATACAGTATTGATATATTTTGTACAACAGAAGCTACAATTACTTCTTCACGTAAGTGTGTGCTTCGCACTATAATTTAGTAGATATAACGAAATTTGAAATGTTCCAGTACAATTGTTATAAATCATATATCTCAATTATATCTTAGTGAAATATACTGTTTTTATTACATTTTATATATTAAATTTTACTTCATTGATAAACATTTTTACTGAAGACCCCGAATAAAGAAAAAGTACTTTTATTCCATGTGACATATTAATTAATTAATTGTAATTAATTAAAACAAAAAATCAAAGTTTAATAGGTTAAAATATAGACATTTTCTTCTTTTGTGTTTGGTGATTTAGTAGGACGTAAAACCAAGAATTCTTTGGTGCTTCGCTCCGGTCGCGAAGATTCAAGATAGAAAATTTCATCCACTGGTGTGGCATCTGGAAACGTGTCCATAACGCTGGCAGCATTTCTTTGCTGGAAAGCAAATCCTATCCGCTGTCTCAGGAATTCCCTTGAACAACGTCTCCAGTAGTTCCAGATAATCGTTGGTCAGTATCTGAAAACATATTTTTGGCCTCTTGACACCACGTCCCCATCGTTTCGACTGTGAATACGACGATGTATTTGTCAAGTCACTGCCCTGTCTTTGGTCCTTTTATTATACGTGGCAATTACACTGCAGAACCAGCAGCCTACCAAATGTGAGGCGGAGGAGATGCCGCTGTGGCATCCCACAGGAAAGATCTGCTCTTGTTCCATGCGACCACCAGTGCGTGATGTGATAATATCGTGTTTGAAGATGTGACATTAATTATGTTTCATGTTGTTTATTATGCGTCATTGGAAACTGATTCAAAAAATAATGTTACGTGCCAGCTCAGTCGTAGCCCCCTTCGGGACTGTCTGGAAGGGATTAGTGAGTCAGACCGGAGAGCTGGCAGCCGGCCCGGAGGGCATGGCCGACCTTTCCGTCTATTGTTCTCTTCGTCTGGTTTCTCAATGCGCCTTCTAGAAGGTGCAACGAGAAATTTCCGTCTCTGGTCGAGCCACGAATATAATATTCTTTTAAGGTAGCTGGACAGGGGTGGCAGTGCTGGTAACCGTCAGTGTACCGCCGGAGTCAGAGTATCGTCGTGTTGGAGTACTGTGTGTGTATACTGCCTTATTGACCAGAGTTCTGTCTGTGTGCCGACGGGGAGTGAGTGACTGGAGCTTGGCGTCAGTAGTGTTGGTTGTCGTCTGTGTCTCGCCGGAGTGAAGAGTATCGTCGGGTACTAATAGGAGTACTGCCTTGGAGTACCGTGTGTGCACTACCGAGGACTGTAGACTGTCGTGGGGTCAGCGTTTGGAACGGCTGGTGTGAGTAGAATTGGTGCAGTGTTAAGTCTTATTGCTATGCGGAGTATTAGAGTGCTGTCTAGTACTGTTGTGTTCTTACTGTAGTGCGACTGCTGTTCAGTTGTCACTGTTGTGTAGTTCACTGTATCTGGACGTGAGAGTGGTGCACTGTCTGAGGAGTCAAACCAAGGAACAGACATCGTGTGTTGTGAGGGGTAGCAGCCCTGTTGTGTGGGAAGGAGCGGAGCGTGTGAACGAAAGTGAAAGGTAGCCTGGTACCCATTCAGGGTAATACCGCACAGCTGGAGTCCTGCTCTGAGAAACTTGTAAATAGACAGGAGTTAGTGGTGTCTGGTCATTGTGTGTATGTGTCTGTAGTCATTGGGCCATCCTAAATTTAAATTAGAGCGACAAATCATACTGTGCTTTATTCGTAACACTATGCTTGTGAATAAATTATTTTACACATACTAAGTAACAATTGGCGCGAACGTTGTAACTGGGATCTGTCATGTTCACGGTAAGTTAATATATGGGATTTTGAAAAGGTGTAAATATTTTCGAAAAGTGATAAAACGATATTCTCTGTCTGATAAACAATGCAGAGAAATTCGAAAAATTGAAGAATTGTGGAGTTTGTAATTTAAACATAGTTTGAAACAATCACATAGTTAAAGCTTCAACTCAAAAATTACGTAGAAGACATTCGTACGTTGCCTTACGTGTGTTAGTTGGAATCCGTTAACAACAAAATAAATACCGGTCGTTTATTTTTCCGTTGGAGATAGGTTTCACTGAAATTGGAATTTTCTATTTAATAGAACTAGAAGAGACGCCCTTTAGAATACCGACCATTATCATAGAACTTCTGAGGAAGGTAATGTGGTAGTGAAGCACTACTTCGGAACAATCTTGAAGGATCAGACAAAACATTAGGCAAGGTGTTAGGATTTGCATTTAGTTGAGAGAATTGTGGAGAAGCATTATTGGTAGGTGAAAATAGATTACTCGGCACATTTCCAGACAGTGGAGGCGAACCTAAGGAGCCAAGTAGCCCAAGTGATTGTAGGGAAGATATTAGATTTTGATCTGGACTGTTTAGATATTTTCCACCCAAATATCCGGAAGTTTGGAAGGGATTGCTCTGAAAAGCGCCAGAATTTGGATTACTGTTCATAGGGAGAGCAACAGGATTCTGAGCAGGATTCTTTGGACTGTATCCATATGGAGATGGGGCACGCTGGTCGAAACCTAAGAGGAGAGGTTTTAGGCCAGACGCCTGAAAACTTCCAAGAGGCTGAGCATACACGAGAAGAGGTATGAGATTTTGAGGCAGTGAGCCATCGGAGTTTGGTGGAAGATTGTAGCCCTGCTCTGTGGATTTTCCCTGAGGAAGAGATGTCTGAGTAGGCGGTGGAGGTGGATGAGCAGGTGATGAAGGTGGTGAAGGTGGTGAAGGAGGTGAAGGAGGTGCAGCAGGTGAAGGAGGTGCAGCAGGTGAAGGAGGAGCATTTTTCTCGAGAGGAGGGTTGTTTTCTTTAGAATCAGTGGAGAGAGCACTTAGTTTCTCCAGCAGAGACTTATCAGGGAGAGCTTGAAATAACTTGTTGACTTGAGAATCCAATTTCTGCAAGTATTCGTTTATATGTTGAAGCACATTATCATTACTGCCCGTACCTTCGGGTGAACTCTGAGCCTTTTGCAAATCATTGCTTGGTTTGGATGGAGGTGAAAGAGGTTCTTTCTTATTGCTGGATTTTTTTTCGGACTCAACGTTAGGTGAGTCTTCAGGACTAATATCACGATATTTCAGAAACGGGTAATCGTCATCCTTGAAAAATAGTTCTCCGGTGTCCTGTATAGCATTTGCGAAGTCATTTGCCGTTGCCCCTACCAGAACAAAGGCTATCGTGCAGAGCTGTGAAAAAGAAAGACATAAAATATAAATGAGTGAAAATGACATAGCAACAATACTGGTAGAGAGTATTATGGAGGTATGTAGGAATAATACTAATACTAATACTAATACTAATACTAATACTAATACTAATACTAATACTAATACTAATACTAATACTAATACTAATAATAATAATAATAATAATAATAATAATAATAATAATAATAATAATAATAATAATAATAATACTTTATTTAGGCATTACATGAGGTATAAGTGATAAATTAATATTGCACTAACAAATTAAATTATTAGTGCAATAAGTCAAATAAGCCAAGTTTACTAAACTTTAAACATTTGGCGTCAACCTCTGTGGTGTAGTGGTTAGTGTGATTAGCTGCCACCCCGGAGGCCCCAGTTCGATTCCCGGCTCTGCCACGAAAGTTTAAAAGTGGTACGAGGGCTGGAACGGGGTCCACTCAGCCTCGGGAGGTCAAATGAGTAGAGGTGGGTTCGATTCCCACCTCAGCCATCCTGGTGATTTTCCGTGGTTTCCCACTTCTCCTCCAGGCAAATGCCGGGATGGTACCTAACTTAAGGCCACGGCCGCTTCCTTCCCTCTTCCTTGTCTATCCCTTCCAATCTTCCCATCCCCCGCAAGGCCCCTGTTCAGCATAACAGATGAGGCCGCCTAGGAGAGGTACTGGTCATCCTCCCCAGTTGTATCCTTGACCCAGAGTCTGAAGCTCAAGGACAGAGGTGGGATCCCTCGCTGAGTCCGAGGGAAAACCGACCCTGAAGGGTAAACAGATTAAGAAAGAAAGATAATTATATCAGAACATTAGAAAATGAAGTGGCTGAGTGGACCCCGTTCCAGCCCTAGTACCACTTTTTAAGTTTCGTGGCTGAGCCGGAAATCGAACCGGGGTCTCCGGGGATGGCAGCTAATCACTCTAACCACTACACCACTTATTTACACCTATTTATCGCTCTATACAGGATAACATCATCCGCAAAAGGCCTTATCTCTGATTCCACTTCTTAACTCATATCATTTATGTATTATACAGGTCCTTCACTCAAGGTCAGACGAGCACATGCCAATTCGCTGAGCCTGGTGCCGGGAGAGCGCCCGTATGAACTGTATGTAAATAACAAGCACACATAATAACGCATAATCCCTCATCAGAGGGTCTGCATTACAAGGGCTGCACTCGGCTAGAAATAGTTACACGAAATCATTATTATTATGCATAATCAAAGTAAAATAATATCTCATCTTGTCACAGAAGATGTTAAAAATGTCCTCCACCTGCATCTACACATTTTTAGCTTCATCTAAGGAAATTTTCATTCATATGCATTAGTTCATCTATCGAGATAGCCTCAATTTCTCTCATGATATTTTGTTTGAGTTCATCTAGTGTGTGAAAATGGGAGTGTTGGCGGCAGTAACTGTATATAGGACTAGCGAATGTACCCGTGCTTCGCTACGGTATTCTACATTGTATTCGAATATCGAAGTAAATAGTGTACATGCAGTAAATAAGATTGTTTTAAAATTGCATGTCTTTTAGCGTTATCCGAGAAAGAGCATGGGGAGGTCCCCGTACGTTGTTTCCAATGTAAAGTGTTTGTTACGGATTTGTGATATAACGGCAGGCTCACTTGCCTACTGGCATTCACAATCGAGTTGGGAAGTTTACATTATAATTGCAGGCCCCATTGACTACTACGCGGACAGAATCGATTTGAGGAGTTTTCGTTAAAATGGCAGCCCCCTTTTCCTACTTCCAGACAGATTACAGTTGAGGAGTTTCTATTATAATGGCAGGCAATTACCTTACTATCACTCGAAATTGAGTTGTGGAGTTATCATTATAATGCCAGGCCCATTTTCCTACTGCCAGCCAGCTTACTGCCAGTCACACCAAGTTGGTGAGTTTCCATCAAAATAGCAGGCCACTATGCCTAATGCCAGTCACATTTTAGATGAGGACATTTCTTTATAATGGCGGGCACCCTTGCCTACTGCCAAACACAATCGGGTAGGGGAGTTTTAAACAAAACTGCATGCTCACTTGCCTTCTGCAAGTCAAATCGAGAAGGGAACTATTCATTACAATTGTAGGCCTTCCTTACTAATGACAGTTACACAGGAGTTGGAGAAGGAACCCTTTCCTACTGCCAGTCAAAGTCGGTGTGGGGAGTACTGATTACAATAGCAGACCCACCCTTTCTCGATCGCTACAAATCGACATCAGTGAATATATGTAGATCGACATACGAAAGTATATGCGTGTTTACAATATTGAAGACCTTCATTTACAGATTAACTGCTACTAAACGTACGTCATACCGACAAAGGATTATACCATAAGACACGCCAGATTTAGTGGCCTAAATGGCTGGTCCTTTGATATGTCCTCTATTCTTGGGTCAGATTGAGTTAGAAACGTGGAACAGGGTAAAGGTTTTGTAAGATTATCTCACATTACATTACTTTTCGCATAATTATGTGACAGCTACATACATAGCATTTGGCTCACATATGGCTACTGGGTGGGCCAATTTTCGTGAAGAGTTTGATGATTCTGTATTTCATATAAGTAATTGAAAGTATGAATTATGCATGTGAAAATTCCAAATTGACTTAACATAGATTAATAGAGAAAAATCAAACGTAAAAGGGATACAGAAACGGCAAAAAGTCATAAGACCAAGGTTGTAGATCATTCCAAATTGAACGGAGATTGTGAAATCCGTTATGTGATAGGAATTTCGGAAGGTCTGCACCATCATTAAAATTTCCTGCATATTTCGATATTCTTCGGGGATAAAAAGTGAAAAATTTAATGATCTAGGATGTTTTCCGTTCGTTACAGGCTAAAACGTATAATTTTGTCAAATTTCAATTATCTCCTTTTTCTTCTGGCAGATTATGCCGCAATCTGGATTTTGGGCGAGGCGGGTAAAAATTAGGACTTTCAGGAAACTAAACCAAAAATTATGGAGATGGTCATTATTACCCCTTAAACGGAAAGCTGTACGAAAATTTCGCCAAAATAGTTAGTGTAGAGGCACACAGTCGTTACGATTTGATTTAGATAGATAAGGAATCTGCTCCATGTAAAACACATTTTGGGCTATGTCCTCTGGACTTAACCTGCAAAAGTGACCATTCATGATATCTCCCTTACTAATCCTCCTGACGAAAAAATGCACATGAAAAAAAAAGTTTAGAGGTGGAATTCCATCACGTTTGGTCGATTTCCAGTCAGGTTGGTCTTGTTCTGTATATATTGTGGAAGAGTAAAATCACCATTTCGGTTCCCTATAAACTGCCAGTCCATTCCGGAACATGAAATGTTATTTACATTTAAAACCTACCTTTGGACAGGTGGGTGCTAAATATAAATTTTGGTTCGAATGTCTTCAGTAGTTTTCAAGTTGTAAGGAATACGCTTTGCACGCACCCGGTCGTGAGTTAAGTCAGATGGGACTTGTACAGAAAAACGGTCCGTTAATGATATCTCCCTTATTAATCCTCGTATCGAAATGATGCACATGAGAAGAAAGGTTTAGAAATTAATTTCTACCAAGATAGGTAGATTTCCATTAAGTTTGGTTGTGTATATTTTGTGGAAGTGCAAAATCACTGTTTTGGTTTCGTATAAACCCCCAGTCAGTTCAGGGATTTAGAAACAATATTTGCCCAAAAACCTATCAAGGACAGGTGTATTCTAAATATGAGTCTTGGTGGAAATACATCCAGAAGTTTGTAGCACTCGCGTACATACGGTGTAATTAAGGAAGAAAATAATACAGTTAAGAAAGTTGAAAGTAATAGTAAATGGATTATAACTGAGGACAGCCGGATGACGACAAATATGTAAATGCCAAGTGAATGTATTGGAAAATCAAATGCCCCTCAATAAATTATGCTAGTGTGAGTAATGGATATAATAAAGCGGTAACAGAGGAGAAATTTAGGTCAGTGATTCTTAGGTAAAGAAATAATAAGAAGATGACTAATGGTGTTATTACTTAATCTATTCGAGGGCGGTTATAATATCCAACGATATTCCGCCAATATCCCGCAGATAGGCCGATTGACACCTCTCTTGGCTTCTACCCAAGGAACAACCACGAATTTAAAAGCATGATGAGGAAAATGGCAATACGTTACTTCCCTGCTGGCATGCAGTCAGAGACGTTGCCATGGTAACCTGTAGTTTCGTTGTCGGTCTGTCGGTCACTCAATGCAGAGCATGATACCAGCGGAAAATTGTAAATTTCTCCGTCATGTGAAGAGTAAGGTAAATTATGAACATAACGAAAGTTGTTTATAATGAAGAGACGTTTCACGTACGGTAAACGAAGTTTACAGAAAATCAATAGTATAAGAGAAAATGGAGGGAAACCATTCTGGTTTTCCTATAAAACCCCCGTATATTCAAAGATTTTAAAATAATATGCATATCGAAACCTTCCCCGTTATGAGTATGATCTGAATATTAAGTTTGGTTGAGATCTATGCAGCCGTTTCGAAGTGATGGTGGAAAAACCATTCAGGTTTTCCTATAAACCCCCCGTCTATTCAAATATTTTAAAATGATATGCATATAGAAACCTTCCCCGGGATAAGTGTACTCTAAATATGAAGTTTGGTTGTGATCTATCCAGCCGTTTCGACGTGATGGTGGAAAAACCATTCTGGTTTTCCTATAAACCCCCGTGTATTCAAAGATTTTAAAACGATATGCATATCGAAACCTTCTCCGGGATGAGTATACTCTAAATATGAAGTTTTGTTGAGATCGATCAAGCTGTTTCGACGTGATGATGGAACAGACAAACAGACAGACAAACAGACAGACAAACAGACAAACAAACAGACACGAAACGTAAAAACCATCGATTCGGTCTTGAGTTGACCTAAAACGGATAAATATCTGAAAAATTGGCAAAACAAAAGAAATTACAGACAGCGGACCCCCTACAATTTTATTTATATAGATAATAGGGCCTATAGTTTTTGAAACCACGATCACTGGAAAGAGATATAGGAATGACATTCTCGTATCATTTATTAACAATTGATGGACAAAGAATGCCAATATGGATATTTTTAGTAAGACTTGGCAACCGCGAATACGGCTATCGAGTCATTGTTTAATTGTAGAAATTTTCGACAACAGGGTAACTATTCAACCATTGTGGCCCGCAAGATCCTCAGATCTTACGGTGAGCGATTTGTATTTATTGGGGAAAACTGAAAAATAAGGTTTATGCAACCGACCCTCACACTGTAGATGAACTCAAACAAAATATCACGAGAGAAATTGAGGCTATCTCGGTAGATGAACTAATGCGTATGAATGAAAATTTCCTTAGATGAAGCCAGAAATGTGTACATGCAGGTGGAGGACATTTTCAACATCTTCCATGACAAGGTGAGAAATTATTTTTCTTTGATTATGCGTTATTATGTGTGCTTGTTATTTACATGCGATTCATACGGGCGCTCTCCCGGCACCAGGCTCAGCTCGTCTGACCAGCTCGCCCATCTACCCGCTGCACTGCGCTGCGCCGGCCAGCCCCACTTTGAGCGAAAGATCCTGTATAAGAAAACATAAAGATACGATAACACAGCCTAGAGCCTCTTAATTTTTTCAAGGTCAGATAAAGCTTCGCCTACTCTAATTCTCTGAGTTCTATTTCCAAGAACCGGGCGAGTTGGCCGTGCGGTTAGGGGCGCACAGCTGTGAGCTTGCATCCGGGAGATGGTGGGTTAGAACTCTACTGTCGGTAGCACTGAAGATGGTTTTCCGTGGTTTCCCATTTTAACACCAGGCAAATGCTGGGGCTGTACCTTAAGGGCCACGGCCACTTCCTTCGCATTCCTAGGCCTTTCCTATCCCATCGTCGCCATAAGACCTATCTGTGTCGGTGCGACGTAAAGCGAGTTGTAAAAAAACCTACTTATACATACACTTTCCTTTTTCACTAAAATTTGGATGAGTGCCAATTATGCTTACCATCATGTTATCTTTTCTTTCAATCTGTTTACCCTCCAGGGTTGGTTTTTAGGGTCGGGGGATGCAGCTGGGGGATGAGAACTTATACGTACCACTGCGGTTTAAGTGAAGGCCATATGAGCGCAGATCCCTATTTCCTAATCACCCATTCGGATCTAGAAATCTCACTCCCAGTTTCCCCACATAGCGACTCCATAGTATTTAAATCCCCAATAACCTTCCAGTCAGTATCCCTCCTACACAGTATTCCACTCATAATAATCTCCACTTTCTTAACCTTCACCCGTGCTGCATTTATCAGATCCCACACATCTCCAACTATGTTGGTACTTTTACCTGCTTGCCTTACGTCATTGACACCAACATGAAACCCTTCCACCTTCTACTTTCCCTCCTCCTTCTCTTCTACTTTCCTCAACATCTGCCTCAACCTAATTCCTGGATAACACTCTACCCTCGTTCCCTTTCCTCCACACACTTTCCCCACACATCTAACAATGGAATCCCCCATGGCCAGGGCCTCAATCCTACCCACCTCATTTGTTCCCCTCTCCTCCTGGTCAGCTCTACCTTTCGGCTGCAGAAGCTGTTTCCTCCTCCATTTTCTCCTTCCCATGACCCTGTTCCACCTGTATTTTCCTATCCTCTACCATACATTTCCCTTTCATTATGAATTACTACCTGGAAAAACACCCCTGTAAACGACGGAAAACACCGCTAGGGGACAAGGTGAAATGTAAAAATAATTGAAAAGACCGATATTAGCGTGGAATCCATAGTTTTCGCGGTCACTAAGATGAAATGTGACACTCTGAATGCCGTGTAAGTCAAATTTTAACCACAATCGGCATGGGGGTGGAGAAGGGTTTAACAATAATATGTCCAAAATGGCCGATATTTTTGTTGAGTCCAGAGTTTTCAGGTCCTTAGCCTGATTGCTGACAGCCCCAGTGACAGTTGGAATCGTGTACATCATATCTATAGCGTGAATTAAATACATACAGTTATAACTTACTTTTGTTATTTGTTTGACAGGTTCAGGTACTTATCTTACAATTTGGACTTCCACAAGGAAATAATTTAACGCGAAATTATAATATCAATTGAAAACTTAAAATTAAACACATTACAATAACTCTAAATTTACAAAAGCTTTCGTAAACTATCAATGAACGCCACAACATAGATTTTTAAAAGTCACTTCGAATAGTTAAAACAAATCCCAAAATTAAACACTGAAGGAAAGTGCGCGGGCAAAGCCGGGTACTACAGCTTGTCTATATTATATAAATGGAAGTCTGTTGGAGCGATTTATAAAGGTGTAAACACGAAAATAGACATGAATTCACGAGGCTCTTTGAGGCATCTTAGAAACTTAAATTCCGCTATCAGAGTAGCTGATGACCTAAGGATCCCTAGAAAAATCGAAAATCCCAAAAGTCACCGAGGGGGCCAGGCTGAGGGTTATGAAATTTGGGGCTCAGTGTAAGAATGAAGCTATAAAAATATCTTTCTCCCAGTGGGGTATATTCTTCTAAAGCGACGACCTAATAGTTTTCATCGGCATAAAAGTTTCCTGAATGTTCGAATTTTTACCCCCCTTCTAAATCAAGATGGCGGCATAATCTGCCAGACGAGCTAGAAAATTGAAATTTGACAAAATTATAGCTTTTAGCGTGCAAACGACGGAAAAATTCCAAGATATTGAAATATTACACTTTCCCCCCTATAAATAACGAAATATCGGGAGAATATTAATGTCGGTCCGATCTTTTTCGAGGAACTTTGAGGTTAAACGGTAAGTCGTATCACGAAGCGAATGACACAATCGCACGCAGCTTGATGAGATCTACAGCTTTTGGCCTATGATTTTAAATAGTATCTCCATCCCTTGTACGTTAGACCAAGCTGCATTTCTTAATTTAGGTCAATTTTGTACGTGTTTACACGTATATTTTATAATTTGACACACTCATAGCAAAGATAGAGTCATCAAATTCGGCACGCACATTGGTACGACCAGTAGCCATACACTAAACATATTTTATGATTCCAGCTACCTCATAAGTATCCGAAAAATAAAGAAATGTGTGAAAAATGTACCCGAATTTCACCCTATTCAAAGTTTGTAACTCAATCTAACCCATAAACATAGGAGATACGAGAAAATGCTACAGGATCAACAATGTAATCTAATGGCGTGATCCGTTTGTCGATATGACGTACCGTAGGAATGAAGGTCTGCACTTATAAATGTGCCCGTGTTTATCTATATAAATAAAATTGTAGGGGTTCGCTGTCTGTAATTTCATTTATTTTGCAATTTTTTTCATATATTTATCTGTATCTGATTTTTAGCTTTCGTGTCTATTTATCTGTCTGTCTGTTTGTTCCACCATCACGGCGAAACAGCTAGATAGATCTCAATCAAACTTTATATTTAAATTATAGTCATCCAGGAGCAGGCTTTGGTGTGCATATGGTTTCAAAATCACGGAATAGACTGGGGTTTATAAGGAGATCAAACGAGTTATTTGATATTTTCTCATACACTATTGATTTTCTGTAAAATCTGTAGACTATCTGTGAAACGTCCCTTCGTTTTATATAATTTTTGACTACATAATTTCACTTACTCTTCAAATGACGGAGAATTTTTTTTTTTTTAATGGATTTCATGCTCTGCGTCGAGTGACGGACACCCTTGGAGACCGACAACGAACCTACCGTTACCACTGCGACATCTCTGGCTGCTTGCCAGCGGGCAAGTAACGTAATGTCATTTTCTTCATCATTCCTGTAAACTCGTAGTAGTTCGTCGGGTAGAAGGCGAGAGAGACATTAAACTGCTATTCTGCGGGATATTTTCGAAGTACCGTTAGAAGTTAAAATCGTCTTCGAACAGTATTAACAGTATCGTGGAGTGGAGCCCATTATTTCACACCGAAAGATGTTTTCTGGCATTTGCTATAATTTTTACTGTATTGCTCTTCTACTTAGGTTTCCTGCTTTAATTTATTGCCTCTGCCTTGCCTCTTTAGGCTTAAGTAATAACGCCATAAGTCATCACCTTATCTGAATACCTAAAAATCCCTGCGCCTAAATTTCTCCTCTGTTACCGCTTTCTTAAACACGTAACTGATATAATAATAATTTAATGAGGGACAATTCACTTTTCCAATACATCCACATGGTATTTACGTACTTGTCCTAGCCAGCTGTCCTCAGTTATGATTTTATCTTCAATTAATATCAACTTCCTTAACTGTCTTACTCTCTTCCTTAATTTCTCCGTATGAATGCGAGTGCTAACCCGAAACCTGGGCTCCCTTTCCTGTGAGTGATACTATGCACTATTTCTTTCGTTCATTTTTCCTTCACAGTCTATGATTTCTCCGATTAAGTCGTAACGTACTGTTAACTGGAAAATATTTAGAATCAGCAGGTAGGTTGTGACACTTTTGAGCGTTGGTGCCTCGTACGATAGGAACTAAAAAACGAGGTACACTTGGGGAGTGCTTCTGAACGTGAGGCCGGTAAGAATGTGCTCAGATTTAGTAAGATATTGGGGGAACGATGCTGATAGCAGGCCAGGTTCAGCTCGCGGAGAGAACGTCATTGAAGATCCAGGGTGTCTAAGGCTGCTTTTAATAATGTCGCTTTACGTCCCAAGGTTTCGGAAGACATCTAGGAGCCGGATATTTTGTGCCGCAAGAGGTCGTGTACAAATAGATCTACCAAAAAATCTACCAGTGAGGCCTACCGCGCAGCACTCGCAAACCCACGGACTCAAGCAGCCCAGCCCGAGCAATGCCGTCCTATTCCGACGCGGCCGCTTACTGGTCCATATCACTGGTCCCACATAGCCCACCGCTGTCCACCGCACTGGACGGGCAGAGTAGTCTACCTTGACTACTTCCTCGCAATAACGCGTGCGCCGTGTAACGAAACGTTCATTTTACACTTCTATTCGGATCGCTTACTATACGAATTTTCATACGCTAATCGCAGTATGAAATAAAACGATAAAGGTCTCTCCTGCACTGAAATAATAATAGAACTCAAACAGAAACATTATTAGAAACTCTAATGTCCGTCCGCAATTGGCATCAAGTTAACTGAAAATGGGTCTAAATAACACGAAGCATATTCAAGTTGGTGGTGGTGGTGGTGATTATTGTTTGTTTTTTTTTGCTAGGGGCTTTACGTCGCACCGACACAGATAGGTCTTATGGCGACGATGGGATAGGAAAGGCCTAGGAGTTGGAAGGAAGCGGCCGTGGCCTTAATTAAGGTACAGCCCCAGCATTTGCCTGGTGTGAAAATGGGAAACCACGGAAAACCATCTTCAGGGCTGCCGATAGTGGGATTCGAACCTACTATCTCCCGGATGCAAGTTCACAGCCGCGCGCCTCTGCGCGCACGGCCAACTCGCCCGGTGATTATTGTTTTAAGAGGAGGTACAACTGGGCAACCATCCTCTATTAACGCTGATCAGAGAGAAAAATGGAAGGGATCCGACACTTCGAGAAACGAAGATATCGGCCAAAAAAGGGCAAGGGCAGTGAAAGGCGTGAAAATTAAAGACTCCCTAGGCCTCGGATGCTCTAATACCGTCGGGGTCGGAAAAGAACAAGAGTTGATCAAGGGAGATCGGATAGGATAGATAAATGTGAGGAGCATGGCATAAGTAACTGGAATCAGTCAAATTAATGCCAGGACTCAGGTACGGGCCCCAAGGTCGCAATTCACACTCCCAAGTTAAAAGTCACTGGGTCCCCTTTTAGTCGCCTCTTACGGCAGGCATGGGTACCGTGGGTGTTGTTTTACCACCCCCACTCACGGGGGATGCATATTCAAGGGGCCTCTCTCGCGTTTAATTAAAATGAATGAAAATACAAACTAAAACGACGTTAAGAAATCTGAACACGGCTTTTACTTAGCTGCTGTGCGTAGTTTATTGGTCATTGATAAATGGTGGTGTGAACTAAAAAAAAGAGCATCAACATTGTCTGGGTGCAGAAGAGACCACCATGCGTTGTGAATGAAGCCCACTGAACTGAAGTTTTTCTCTGAAGCTGAACTTGACGATTGCATACATAGTACTTTCTTGGCGATCTGGTGAAGTTTTGGATGGTTTTATCTATTTGTCCTCCAATAGGATGCTATATATTCTTGCATTGCACAGTTTTGGTTTAAATATACTGTATTTCCATCTCATCTGTTGGAATAGGGCCATCGTCAACGTCAGTCAGCGAAGCAAACTTCATTCATTATTTTGGCAGATTATGGATTGGATTATTCGTCATTCATACGCGCTTTGTTCAGATCGGTCAGTATACAAATGAACGCCTGTCTCATCACTGTCAACTGTAGGCTTGAATACCAATCAAATATCACTTTTAATGTTCGGATCCGGCTCGGAAATCTTGTATCGTCCGGTTTGTAGGTTTCTCTTTATTTCGCGTTTTCTTGCCAAGGTTTCTTTTCTTTTGAAGCCACAGTCCGCATTAATTTCCGAAAACAGGTTAGACAGGAAAGTTAAATACAAAACCACAGCAAACGTGATGGTCTTCACTTGACAGTAACGCAACGCGCTCCTCTGACACGCAGTAAAACAGTCAGCCCAAAGCACTACCACAGCGCTATCATGGGTTCACCGCGTACGAACGCCATAGCGCTCCCCAGCGCGACCCGTGCGATGACGTCACGGGCTTCTTATGTTCGAGTCTTCTAAAGCCCATTGCCATCTATTGCCGAAGCAGCTCATGGGCTGGGCCGCTGTGCAGGACTCTGACGTAATGGTCTCCACTCGACAGTAACGTAACGCGCTCCGCTGACACGCAGTACAACAGTCAGCCCATTGCACTACCACAGCGCTGTCATGGGTTCACCGCGTACGAACGACGTAGCGCTGCCCAGCCCGACCCGTGCGGTGACGTCACGAGATTCTTATGTTCGAGCCTTCTAAAGCCCATTGCCATCTACTGCAGAAGCAGCTCATGGACTGGGCCTCAGTGCAGGACTCTGTGGGACACATCCCGGCACTAAAAGCTACACGCTATTTCATTTCATCTCACTTTCTTAATACAGAATAAGAATTGTCCTTTTGCCAATATCGAGGGAAGGTGTACATATTTCACATATAAATATGGATATAATTTATACAAAAGGAAGTTTACCAACTTATTAACTACAATCTGTCTATTTATCTATTTAACTATAAAATATACAGCTTCATATGTGTAAATGCACATGTAAATACACAATAGAGAGGGAATAGAAGGAAGTGAATACATATTTATAGATCCCCTGAAATAAGCATTAAATCATGAATCGATTAATCGATCAAAAATTAAAACGAATCCTGGATGAATAACTTCATCTCGCCTATAAAGAGTAGTATTGATCATGATCGGGCCCTCTGTAACAAATACGAAGGGTGTGAGTACATATCAGCTGAAGTTGACCAGAATGCCCAGTGTACGATTATTTATTAACAGTCAAAAGTACACTCTCTTATTCCTACATTAAAGTTATCCCTGGTTAGATTATAAAGATTTTAAATATTTTATTTCTAATTCCTATTTTATTTCTAATAGCATAAGGAGTGGGCATTTCTCGGAGATTGAGCAATAATCGATTATTTGATTCTAAATAAATTAATTTGAATTTTTATAGTTGATATTTTTCACTGACTGCAAAGTATCAGCAGAGATCGTTTACCAGATCTTATGTTCTTTAGAAAAAGGTTTTACATAATCTGAGGGATTTTACAAATCCATTGTTGGATGCGCTAGCGAGTGGTTGGCTGTTCTAAGAGCTCTATCTGTATTGTCTCAGTGATAAAGTACCTAGTTATTAGTTGTAGAAATTTAGCAAATTTTGTGTGTGTGTGTGTGTGTGTGTGTGATACATTTAGTTCCACAAATATTAGATTAGTGGTATTTATTTAAAATTTTTACACTGAATAGTTCCGTAAGCGTTCGTTAGATTACAAGCTGCAATTTAGGACTGCGTGAAAGAAGCATTAAAAGAATATTATTATTAAAATATCAGTAGGCTTGTTGATAAAATACTTACAAAGACGGGATATTACAAAGAGTCGTAACTTCGGCAGCGGTTATATATTACTGCAGGCAATTGACAGGGTATTTCAAATAGCAGTTCAACAGTTCAACCTATCACCTATCATGGAGGTAATAACTTTAAATAACGCGATACTGTTCTAAATTTTGTTTAAAGAAATGATTTTAACAGAATATACTGTATTTCACTGGCAAAATAGTTAACAGTCGTTGTTTTATTATCCATTATTGTCGCTCTCCATATTAAAATATTGTCTGGGGCCGATGACCTTCGATGTTAGGCCCCTTTAAACATCAAGCATGATCATCATCATCACATATTGCATTGTTGGCTGCAGTCGTAAACGAAGGGTGGAGTGTAGTCAAGAAATTATAATATTAAAAAAAATCAGCTGATTCTTGTATTCCGATCATTTGTAGTTCTGAGCAAGTAGTTAAAGTATCCGTTAATTTATATTTCGCACCATCGATCTTTCAGTATTTAAGAGCGTCTAGCTAATAATAATTAAGTTCCTATATCCCAATAATTGCAATACAAGTCTCTGGCGTAATTTTGATAAATTTTTGTAGACAATCTCGTATTTTTCAGCATTTATGGACACTTGTATTCTCCATCTCGTGGAGTAGGAAAAATAATAGTAATCCAATAGCTGTAATAGTCACATAACAACCCTTCAGTTGAGAGTTTAGGGCAGTCGCCCAGGTGGCAGATTCCCTATACGGTATGTCAGAAAGTATCTTGCCTGTCATATTCGTGTGTATCCTTGTGTAAGGTAACCCTTCCGCTACTTTAACGTTTAACCAAACGGCAGGTTTCATTTCTATTAGAGCATAAAGGATAAAGTACTAGCTACGCGTTTAACTTTGTTGGTAATCCTTGAGTAGTTCTTGCAAATTTCCAACTTGAGGCCTATTTGCAATTTTCATTTAATAGTGCTTAGTAATAACCTATTGTAATAATTCGGATACGTCTGAACGTAGTTTAAAAATTATTGTAGTGTATTGTAATACATTTAACCTGTTGTAATTAGGATACGTCTGAACGTAGTACTTGTAGTCTTTTGTACCAGTAAAAATTGGTCGACTCAAATCAGTTGGAATTGGTAAAGACTACGAGTATGATGCATACAATATATTACAAACCTCCAATGTTCCATTTTTAATAATGGTGTAATTCTCATCTAACGAAAATCTTCATATGAACAATTATACTTTAATAAATAACTTAACACTAGCAGCGTTAGAAAAAAACCGGAATTTTTAGCCGAATCTTACAATTTAATTGGCACATTACTATGACTTGGACATTAAATTCCTGTGATTAACGTCTAGTCTATTATAGACCCGTATTAATTGTTACTTCTTCATGTTTACTTTTTATATAGTAATGATAATAATAATAATAATAATAATAATAATAATAATAATAATAATAATAATAATAATAATAATAATAATAATAATAATTTTGGTGAAGATTACAAGTATGATGTATACAAGAGATTACAAACCTCCAATGTCCCACATTTTTAATAATGGTGTAATTCTTATCTAACGAGAATATATTACAAGTTAATCTTCTAATTCATTAATCTTCATATGAACATTTATGCTTTGATAAATAACTTAACACTAGCATTGTTAGAAAGAACCCGGAATTTTTAGCCAAATCTTACAATTTAATTTGGATATCAACTTCCTGTGATTAACGTCTGGTCTGTTATAGACCCATTTTAACTGTTACCTCTTCATATTTAATTTTCATATAGTAATGATACTTTATTACATGACATGAAAACATTTTAATGAACAAATAAGGTTTAATATAATGACTCAACCTTGAGATGATTGTACAAAATGGCTGAAGATGCTCGACACAACGAGCGAAACATGTTACATTTAATGTTTGTGTTGTGGTAAATGTCCTTTCAAAGGCAATAAACATTTTAATGTATTGAATAAGTGGATATAAAAACAAGAAATTGTAACTAATGTAAGTGGTATGTTCCGAGCTGTCAGTGAAGAGATGACATCAGTAGACGAATAAGTCTGAGTGGTGTCTTTAAAAGTAGGAAAGATCATAACATTGGTTTTCAAGAGGACAAATTGGGGCAAATATTCGTTTATAGGAAGGGGAGTTAGGGATTGTAATAACTTACCAAGAGAGATGTTAAATAAATTTCCAATTATTTTGCAATAATTTAAGAAAAGGCTAGGAAAACAACAGATAGGGAATCTGCCACCTGGGCAACTGCCTTAAGTGCAGATCAGTAATGACTGTTTGAATATAGCAAAGAAGTCAGCTAAGGATAATATGATGGCAAGCATAATGGGTGGACATATGAATTTTAGTGAAAAATGGAAGAGTATGTATAGGTATTTTAAGGCAGAAACAGGTTCCAAGAAGGACATTCCAGGAATCATTCATGAACAAGGGGAGGATCTTCAAAAGGCAGTCAGTATTCAGTCAGCAGTATGTAAGGATTGTTGTTGGTTACAAGGATAATGTTCAGATGGAGGAGGTGACTAATACTAAAGAAGTATGATAACAATGACATTTACAATAAGATACAAAAGTTGAAAACTAGAAAAGCGCCTGGAATTGATCAGATTTATGGGGATTTTCTAAAGACAATGGGTTGGGATATAGTACCATATCTGAAGTACTTATTTGATTATTGTTTGCAAGAAGGAGCTATACCAAATGAATGGTGAGTTGCTATAGTAGCCCCTGTGTATAGCCCTAAAGGAAAGGGTGATAGACATAAAGCTGAAACTTACAGGCCAGTCAGATAGACATGCATTGCATGTAAGCTTTGGGAAAGCATTCTTTCTGATTATATTAGACATGTTTGCAAAATTAATAACTGGTTTGATAGAAGGTAGTTCGGGTTATTCCACTGAAGCTCAACTTGTAGGATTCCAGCGAGATATAGCAGATATCCTGGATTCAGAAGGTCAAACGAACTGTATCGGGTTTGTCCTGTCTAAGGCAGTTGGTAGGGTAGATAGAGGGAGACTACTGGCAAAGATGAGTGTAATTGGACTAGAAAAAAGAGTGGCTGAATGGGTGGCTATATTTATAGGAAATAGAGTAGGGGAATTTTTGTGTGTCCCTGTAGGGGTTAAGAGGGGAATTCCTCAAGGCAGTATTGTTGGACCTTTATGTTTTCTTATATATATCAATGATATGTGTAAAGAAGTGGAATCAGAGATAAAGCTTTTTGCAGATGATGTTATTCTTTACAGAGTAGTAAATAAGTTACAAGATTGTAAGCAACTGCAAAATGACCTCGATAATGTTGTGAGATGGACAGTAGGCAATGGTACGATGATAAACGGGGTTAAAAGTCAGGTTGTGTCTTTTACAAATAGGAAAAGTCCTCTCAGTTTTGATTACTGTGTTGATGGGGTGAAAGTTCCTTTTAAGAATCTTACCTAGGTGTTATTTTTGGAAAGATTTTCATTGGGGTATTCACATAAATATGATTGTAAGTAAAGGGTATATATCTATGCACATGGTTTCGAGGGTATTTAGGGGTTATAGTAAGGATGTAAATGAGAGGGCTAATTAGTCTCTGGTTAAACCCCAACTAGAGTATGGTTACAGCATATGGGACCCTCACCAGAATTACTTGATTCAAGAACGGGAAAAATCCAAATAATGTTTTTTGCTACTGGCTTTACGTCGCATCGACACAGATAGGTCTTATGGCGACGATGGGGTAGGAAATGATTGGAATTGGAAGGAAGCGGCCGTGGCCTTAATTAAGGTACAGCCCCAGCATTTGCCTGGTGTGAAAATGGGAAACCACGGAAATCCATCTTCAGGGCTACCAACAGTAGGATTCGAACCCACTATGTCCCGGATGCAAGCTCACAGCTGCGCGCCCCTAACCGCAAGGCCAACTCGCCCGGTGAATCCAAAGAAAAGCAGCTCGATTTGTTCTGGATAATTTCCGACAAAAGATAGCGTTACAAACATGTTGAGAAGTTTGGGCTGAGAATACTTGGGAGAATGGAGACGAACTGCTCGACTAAGTGGTATGTTCCGAGCTGTCAGTGGAGAGGTGGAGTGGAATGACATCAGTAGATGAATAAGTTTGTGTTGTGTCTTTAAAAGTACGAATGATCACAATATGAAGATAAAGCTGGAATTCAAGAGGACAATTTAGGGGAAATATTCGTTTATAGGAAGGGGAGTTAGGGAGTGGAATAACTTACCAAGGGAGATGTTCAGTAAATTTCCAATTTCTGTGCAATCATTTAAGAAAAGGCTAGGAAAACAAGAGATAGGGAATCCGCGACCTGGGTGACTGCCCTAAATGCGGGTCAGTAGTGATTGATTGGAAGTGTGGGAATGACAAAAAATGACTAAACGAAATAACTCTACCGTTGTAAGGAAGCAAGTACCACTTAACAAACATTTCAACTCACAAAAACTTACAAATATATTGTTAAAGCGGAATATCAATGTTTTACAGTATCGCGTTAAATGCTCATTAAGTACATTAAATACTCGCCAAAAAAATAAGGACTTGAGTTACTCCTGAACAGTTTCAACGAAACGAAACTGACTCATCCTGTCTTTTTCTTAAGATCACACTTTTGATACATCAAAATATCTTTTCTGTCTGACCACTTGTAGAGTTCACTTGTTTGCTCCATAGCATTGACTACAATGCCATCTCTGCTTACTTGGTAAACTTCGGCAGGATATAATTTTCTTTCATACTGGACATAGAAACAGTCACCGGATTCAAATGCCGTATCTGAAATATAAAGTCAAGACATGCAAATCCAGAATAGAAAATACATTAAATATCCGACTCAGTACGGTAAATTCTAATTGGTCTAATCCAAGTTTGAAAATTAAAATGTACACAAGATATATACCTATGGTTGCAGAAGTAGATGGTCCCTTGGTTTCTCCTTCCTCATCAGCTTATATTGTGCATTTTCAATCAGGCCGAAGGTATCCATATCCCGTCGTAAACCTGTGACAGTGTTTCTCAGCTGAAGAACTGAAACAACTCAGTCTTCGGAACTCTAATGAAGGATTCTGCTTGTTGTAAACTACTTGGTGAACATTCAGTGTGCCGCAGAATGTTGTAAGGGAACAAGTTGAAAGCAATTCATCCTTTCCATCAATGTCGTGTTGTGCTATAATAAAAAGCTGTAACCTACAACAGTGTTCTTCCGAATAGCCATGAGGTCTTGTAAAGAAACCACATCTTTTCCCTCTGCCACAGCTTTATCACCAGTTCTCTTTTTGTGGAACCAGTACCATCATATGCCCTTTTCCCATGATACAGAGTAGTTCCGTGCGAAGCTCTGTACTGATGGCAAGAAGTCTGTGATGTGAAATGATATAGAACATTTTTTGTTGTTTTTATATTGAGTTACAGGTCCATTGCTCAGCATGTGAACCACCTTTAGTTCGTTTGAACATCTCGCTGAAACCCACTTGGAAATCAGTTTTAATGTGCCCAAATCGCAGCTGCATCAAACCTGGTGCATTGAGGAAAAGTACAAATGGAGTTTGTTTCAATCCTTCCAGCAGAATTTGTGATGTACGCTACACCTGTGTGTAATGTAATTTGCTATCTTGCACTTCCAACGAAGACAAACTGAATTCCTTCAGCAAATTATCAGGAACAGCTTTCACTGAAGTCGACATGAATAATTGCAGCATCGGCCTTAAGTGTGTGGATACTCTCGTATTGGTGAACCATAATTCTAACATGGTTCATGAATCCGCCTAAACGCTTCTCTCAGTCATAATATTTTTCAAGATTGTGGTGCTCTTCTCTTTTACTGTTTTTCTTACTTTTCATCTGCTCATTTACCCTGTATGTAGAGGTTCTGTGCACCCATTTTGCCTTATAATTTCAGTATCTTTTTGGTAGTTTATACTCCACATGTCTACTTTTACAAATAGAGCATGTTCTGAATAAGCAATGTTCATTTTCTGTATTACAACGCAGGGCTTGGAGAACACAACTGGGGTTAACAAACTTAAAAGCCTCATCATATTCGTGTAACGTTATCACAATCATTGCAAAGTTTGCATGGATTATGCATTTACATGTAATCCTGTCGTCAGCATTAGCTTCAGGTATCCAGAATGGCTTGGCATGACAAAAATTTTCAAAATTAATTAACTATCTATGTGAGGGAATGACGTCATAATAGTGGGACGAACGTGAGGGCATTATAGAAAATTCGACTTTTGCACTAAAACTTTTTTTTTCTCCCCTAATATAAACATTTCTCAAGACAAATTTTTCTGTGCAATAGTATGTTTATGTACCAAAAAACAATATGAAATAAAAGGAATGTTAGTATCTATAAACATCGAGGGTTCAATTGCTGGGAATTGATAATTGCTCAGTATTATGTTTACAGAGATTTCATGGAACAAGTGGCTTCTTGCGACGAAGACTCATAAGAGAGCTACATGCTAAGCTGTTTTAATGAAAAAGAAACAGGCACAATCAATGTCACTCTGTCTTACGGAACTGGTAGAAGTGGTTGATATAGTTCACATTATGAGGTTCTGCGGGATAGAATTTAGTTAGCCGGGATGAGTGACTCAGACGGTCGAGGCGCTGGCCTTCTGACCCCAACTTGGCAGGTTCGTTCCTGGCTCAGTCCGGTGGTATTTGAAGGTGCTCAAATACGTCAGCCTCGTGTCGGTAGATTTACTAGCACGTAAAAGAACTCCTGAGGGACTAAATTCCGGCACCTCGGCGTCTCCGAAAACCGTAAAAGAGTAGTTAGTGGGATATAAAGCAAATAGCATTATTATTATTATTATTATTATTATTATTATTATTATTATTATTATTATTATTATTATTATTATTATTATTATTATTATTATTATTATTATTATTATTAGAATTTAGTTATTGTAAAAGCTTGGAATGTTGCTTCCGTTTGTTTCTCGACTGTCGGATATTGACTTTACTCTCCTTGTCTTAATGTGTCATTACCCGTATCTGGAAGTCATAATCGAGATATAATGAAAATGAAAGTGATAAAGAAAGAAAATTAGACTAACTTGGCACACACAAACTAACACACACACATTAAGCAGACGGGGTTTTTGACCATGGCTATAAAAGAAACCAATGCACTTAATTTAATCTATGTTAATGACTAAATATTTCTGATCCCTCCCAGGACTTGGATCTGTACTTGTTTGAAAGTTTATTTCCAGTAAAATAGAACAGGTCCGCCTCTGTGGTGTAGTGGTTAGTGTGATTAGCCGCAATCCACAGAGGGCTGGGTTTGATTCCCGGCCCTGCCACGAAATTGAAAAGTGGTGCGAGGGTTGGAACGGGGTATACTCAGCCTCTGGCGGTCAACTGAGCAGAGGAGAGGGGTTCGATTCTCACTCAGCCATCCTCGAAGTGATTTTCCGTGGTTTCTCACTTCTCCAGGCAAATGCCGGGATGGTACCTAACTTAAGGCCACGGCCACTTCCTTCCCTCTTTCTTGTCTATCCCTTCCAATCTTCCTAACCCCTACAAGACCCCTATTCAGCACAGCAGGTGAGGCCGCCTGGGCGAGGTACTTGTCCTCTTCCCAGCTGTATCCCCCGACCCAAAGTTTCATGCTTAAGGACACAGCCCTGAAGTCGATAGAGCTAGGGTCCCTCTCTGAGTCCGAGGGAAAACCAACCCTGATGGGTAAACAGATTAAGAAGAAGAAGAAATAACAATAACACTAACTTCAGAAAACTCCTGAAAATTAACTTCAGATACTAACCGCAATTAGCTAGAAATAGCAATAAACAAATAATAGAATAATCATACCTGTCTGAATGTCACTGACAGACCCATGGTCGTCTTGTTTCAAAGTAAAAGATTAGCGCGAGGTGTAAAGCTATATATTTGTATCATACGTTTTAGTTGATACACGTGGGTGTTGATTGTCTCGCACGATCGCTCAGAAACAATTACTTTGAACTTCACAGTCCATTACTAATGGTAAAAGCTGTTAAAATACTAATATGACAATAAATGCTTATATATTTTAGTGTGAAGGATTTTCTGGCTATTTAATTTTTTTTTCCGTGATAAACGATTACAACATAGAGCTTCTATTTAAAGCACCACATTCAAAGAGGCGACGAAAGACAAGCAAATGACACGAATTCATGAAAATTATTCATCTCAACGATCTAAAGTTTAGCATAGTATTTTGCCACCCGGTTGATCTGGGTTCTATTTCCGGACTGGCAACGAATTTGCTGTGCGCTCATTAAAGAAGAATATCCGGCGAGGAGAAGTTGAACTTATCTCACTTTCGTCCACTTTCAAGTTATAGCTTAAGATTAATTTGGTAATGTGAGAAAACTCTCATTTCCCTTATGCCCAGAGATTGCGATTTTGAATTTAACCATTATGCCCTGAAGATGCTTTCCATGGATTTCCATTTTCACTTCAGGCGATTCTTGGTCTGTACCTCAATTAAGGCTACGACCGCTTCTTTGCTTGCCTATCCGAGCCTCACCGGCAATCGTTATGACGTATTAGTGGGGCATTAAGGAAAAGTTAAAAGAAATGTTAGTTTGCTTTCGTTTCGTTTCCTTTCGAGCTCTACCTAGCCGAGGCAGTAACGGCGTGCTCCATACACCTGGAAGGTACTTAGCTCAGTTCCCAGACAGATCACTGAAAAATTTAGAAACGATATTTGCACATGAAACAAAGGACCTTCACTCAACAGAGAAATGAGTACTACGTTAATTTGTAATCACTCGATATTTTGTACCTGTCATTAAAATGTATATACTGAAGAAAATGGAAATTGCAACACCATGAAGGCATTGGTCGTTTGTATTGATTTTCAAGATATGGAACGATGCCATGTAGGTATGTAAACGATCAAAGTTTCAGACCAATTGGATTGTTTCTACAGGTCTCCCCACGTGATTGGCCGCGGAGGAATCAACTCCAGTATACGGACTCTGGTGTAGCGTAGTAGACTTGCAGTCTGTGCAGTGAAGTGTTCCCCGTCAAACATGCCTCGACGACAGAGAAGAGCACGCTATCAACAACTGTCGCCGTTTGAGAGGGCTCGGATAATTGGGCTGTGTGAGGCTGGATTATCGCTAAAGACTGTCGCTGCACGTGTTGGCCGACAGGCATCTACGGTACAACGTGTATGGCAGCAGTGGTCAAATGAAGGTACCCACACTTGTAGACCTGGCACAGGCTCAGCGCGACAGACAACTGTGAGAGAGGATCGCCGCATCATTCGGATGGCCCGGATGGAACCCCATGCAACAGCAGCGCAAATTCGAACAGCTGTGGCACCCCACGTTACACAACAAACAGTTGGTAATCGCCTGCGTGCAGCTGGTTTACGAGCCCGTGTCCCTCCAGAAGGTGTTCCATTGACCCCACGACAGCGACGTGTAAGGCTGGCTTGGTGTCGAGAAAGATCGACGTGGGTCGACGAATGGCATAGGGTCGTCTTTAGTAATGAATCGCGCTTCTGTCTTGCCCGCAGTGATCGCCGGAATCGTGTGCGCCGACGTACCGGGGAAAGGGGCCGCCCAGATCTTATTGTCGAGAGGCATACAGGCCCAGCACCAAGCACTATGGTCTGGGGAGCTATTGACTTTAATGTGAAATCACAATTAGTGCTTGTTGAGGGCACTATGACTGCTCGACAGTACGTTGATACGGCACTCAATCCAGTGGTTGTCCCTATGATGGCGAACATTGCTAATGGGATGTTTCAGCAGGACAGTGCCCGGGTTCACACTGCACGCATCTTCAGAGAAGCTCTCCGCGACATCACAACCTTAGAATGGCCCGCCAGATCCCCGGACCTCAGTCCTATTGAGCATGTGTGGGACATGATGGGTCGACAACTGGCCAAACGTCCTCAGCCACCCACAACTCTGGAACAACTGACCCGTGCAGCGCAGCAAGCATGGGCCACAATTCCTCAGGAAGCGATCCAGGGCCTTATTGACTTCATGCCTTTTCGAATTCATCAATGTATTGCAGCTCGTGGTGGGAACATTCTGTATTGATTGTTGTCCAAACTTGCGACCAGAGAGACCTGAAAGTGTAATTATCGAATCACGACTGAACACTCGTCCTGCATGTTCTATTGCAGCAATGTAGCACCACTCCTTCTGGGTGTTGCAATTTCCATTTTCTTCAGTGTAATATCTAGGTTTAAGCTACCCGCCTGATGACCATGATCGTTAAGGCATCAAGTCTGGTGGTTAAGTGATTCGAATCCCGTTGGTGTAAAACATTTTCACGTCAGAACGTCGGCCGGTAAGGTAAGAGAGGTGGTGGTACAGCTGCCCCTATTTTTCCAGAAAATATGCAACCAGCTAGGAATTAAATGTCTCTTAGTCCTATCATACGCAACATCTTGTAGCAATTTTATGTGCAGTTAGCTCGATATAAACTTCGGCGAACAATGCAAAAATGGTACAAGAGGCAGTAAGTGAGGCCCATCTCAAAAACACTGTACCATTTTATGTAGAGCGGAGTCCAATATTCCAGTCATTTTTACGAAATGTTGCTGTACTGTACAAACCATAGCCACTCCTACGGCTGTCGGTAGAGAACTGCGCACCTGATTGATTCAAGAGGCCATTTTGTTTTGATAGAAAAGGGTGGTCACGGTATCATAAAAAACGTGATGGGTTAGGACCAATTACAGACATGTCAATTCACCGACATTCTGTATAGCCTCATCACATCGAAATTGACAGTATTTTATAATCTATGGCACGCAAATGCTGTGGAGCAGATGTGATAGCTAACGCCATGTAATTACTGCAATGAAGGGACATCAATGAAGTCATAAAACTGAACCATAAGTCTGTAACACATCAGCAAATTTACGAAACGGGAACTTTTGCTCCTCTCATGAAAACAGAGTTGTAATACCTGGGGGTCGACGCATGAAGTGGCTGCACGGAATTAGGCATGTGAGATGATCGTAGTTAAGCTATATGGAGCCGCGAGGGTTCGAAACCTTATTGAGTCAAGCCTTCTTACATTTTCATTTCACCGAGCTCGATAGCTGCAGTCGCTTAAGTGTGGCCAGTATCCAGTATTCGGGAGATAGTAGGTTCGAATCCCACTGTCGGCAGCCCTGAAAATGGTTTTCCGTGGTTTCCCATTTTCACCAGGCAAATGCTGGGGCTGTACCTTAATTAAGGCCACGGCCGCTTCCTTCCCACTCCTAACCCTTTCCTGTCCCATCGTCGCCATACGACCTATCTGTGTCGGTGCGACGTAAAGCAACTAGCAAAAAAAAAAAAAATTCACTTCCTCCCCTTCTCGGCATCCTTTACGAAGACTTGACATTTCTGACGTCACAGAATTTCTTCTAAGGAAGTTATAATAAACAGACATAATAATTAAGCCACGTAAGCACCTACTGTCCACCTTTGTGGTGTAGTGGTTAGTGTGATTAGCTGCCACCCCGGAGGCCTGGGTTCGATTACCGCCTCTGCCACGAAATTTGAAAAGTGGTATGAGGGCTGGAACGGGGTCCACTCAGCCTCGGGAGGTCAACTGAGTAGAGGTGGGTTCGATTCCCACCTCGGCCATCCTGGAAGTGGTTTTCCGTGGTTTCCCACTTCTCCTCCAGGCAAATACCGGGATGGTACCTAACTTAAGGCCACGGCCGCTTCCCTCCCTCTTCCTTGTCTATCCCTTCCAATCTTCCCATCCCTCACCAAGGCCCCTGTTCAGCATAGCAGGTGAGGTCGCCTGGGCGGGATACTGGGCATCCTTCCCAGTTATATGCCCCGACCCAATGTCTCACGCTCCAGGACACTGCACTTGAGGCGGTAGAGGTGGGATCTCTCGCTGAGTCCGAGCGAAAAACCAACTCTGGACGATAAACAGGTTAGGAAAGAAAGAAAGCACCTACTGCGGACAATTTCAATGTGAATACCATTTGAAACATTATGGTAGACTCATTTAAACAAGTAATAGGTAGAGGATCAAGATGGCAGTGACTTATATGATGTTCGCGTGTAATATTGTCGCTTGGAACTATTGAATAATCGGTAATTCTAAGGTAAAATTTACCGTCTGGAGGACCAGAGTAAAGTTGCTAAGTACTTTTGTAGTGAGTGTGGTTTTAAATCTGCATTGTGGAGATTAGTGTTCATTAAAGGATCAATCTCACACCTATAACCTCATCTTGTTAGCTAAAAGATAATGGCCGCCTCTGTTGATGGAGGTCGGCAATATTTTTCTAATTCAATGAATCTAAATAATGAAAATCAGCAAGTCTCAAGTAACCTCATGAATCGACAGGATAAAGAAAGCATAATTCCCACCCGTACCGGTGAACCAGGTAACCTCATGACAACCTCTATTACTGTTCCTAACACACTTAATCAATCTCCTAACAATCCAAGGTTAAATTACTCTGCAGCAATGCAATCCTATCCTACCAAAGATCAAGCTATTGTTATTGAATCTTGTGATGGTATTAGTATCTGAGATTATATACTAGCAATTGGAAAAGCCACTAGCCCTAGTAACATCCGATTTGTCTCACGGATATCTAATGGAAGAATATGTACCTTCCTTGCAAGTCAAAAGTGTGTTGAAGAATTAATTTCAAAACATCCCAAGATTCTCATAAATAATGTTTCCTTGGACATAAGACCTCTCCTAACTAAAAACAAACGAGTTATTCTATCCAATATTTGCCCTGTGATTCCTAATATTGTTATTGAAGAAGTATTTCTCAAACTCGGAATTAAACCAATGTCAAAGATATCACCTATTAGAGCAGGTTTAACAATCCCTGGATTTTCTCACATTCTCAGTTTTCGGAGACAGATTTATGTTCAAACTGAAGACTTTAACAAACTTCCAGACTGACTCCAAATCGAATATGAGGGTACCAATTACTGGATTTATTTGTCCTCTGTTACACCCATCTGCGTTCTTTGTAAGACGGAGGGACACTTAGCTAGAAACTGTCCTGATAATGATAAAATAATAAATGAAGGCTCCTCATTAAATCAAAACAGTCATTCTTGTGGCAAGATCAATCTAACAGAATTTCCCCAACTAGTAGAGGATACACAAAAAATTAGAACAAACTGTCAAGAAAATATTACCTGTTCTCCCTCACAAACTACTCTTCAGACAACTGCTACATCTACATCTTTTCAGTGTTCTCAAAATCAAAACTGTGGGCCTTTACACTCAGTCGAAACGACTCTAACCACTCCTTTGGAATGTCCTCAAAACCCCTTATGTGTTCATCTTGCTGGATCAAGGAGGCCAATATCACTATCTAGCAGTGAAACTACAGGCAGAAAAGACCTTGATTTTAAGAAACCTCCCTTAACAACTGAACATAAGATAAGTGAACAGGCAAGAAAACACAAGACAAAATAAATTTACAAGAAACCAAAGACAGAAAAAGAAAGCACAACTAATAGTGATATGCTTAAGCCAGTTAAGCAAGTTCTAGAAGCCAACCCTCAGTCCTTCCCCCTCAGTTACTTACAATTCCAATCCTTTTTTGAAAACAGTATTGGAGCTAATTACATAGCAACAATAGCTTCCAATTACACCCAAGATTTAGAGGGTTTAGCCCAAGCCCTTCAAAAACTATATCCATACTACAGTGAAAAATCGATTAAGAACAGGAGTACTCGAATAGTCAAGAAACTGCTTAAGACTAGCAGTGAAAACCGAGGTGAAGCAATTAACAGTTTAGTTCCAGATTACTCCAGCGATGACTCTACTTTCCTCACATAATGATGATAAAATTCCCTCTACACCTGTTTGTCATTCTTATGGCTATAATATTACTTCAATGGAACCTCGACAGTTTTCGATCACAGCAAGAGTATTTACAACTTCTACTAAATAAACATCAGCCTTCAGTTGTCTGTCTACAAGAAACTAACTTTAGAGACAACTTTGTTTCCCATTTAAGGGGACCTGGTAGGGTCTATATCTATAATTTTAAATTTACTGTTTTAGGTACATTTGTCTCAGAAACGGTTCATACTAAAGGCTTCATTTTTTCTCATGTTTTCTTTATACCTTCTTGCGTGTTTTAACACAGGGGTTTATTCATTAGAGATATTCGTCCATTTTTTTATTGCTCACATTTTAGCTCATTGTTTCTGTACTAAACACTTCTCTCAAAAAACGTTGTGTTAAAGTGTGTATATTATGACTTTATGTAATATCTGAAAGGTTCAAGATTGTATACTAAATAGTTTCTGAGAAAATGTTCCTTTTGTTCAGAAAAAAGTGAACTTGCAGAAACAAGCCTTCAAAGTTTTTCAATGTAATCCTGCCCCATATGATGGATCATCTGGGTTGTCTTGCATCTCATCCTCTAGTCCTCTTCTCACAGCTCTCTTAGTTTGTCTTGACAGATTTCGACCGTTTTTTAGCTGTTGAACAAGTAGGGGTATGTAAAATTTCCTCAGCGGAGTCCACAACATTTACATCACTTAGGCCTACACTACTACTGCTAACACTTCTGTTACTGACAACTATAACTTTTACAGTAGGTTTTTCAACATTCTTCCTTTTCTTAAAAACCCTATTGCTCAGTCGCGGCATTGCAACACAAACAATTGTCTTCAAACAACGAATGTAACTCCTGGAAATGCAGCGAACAATCATACGAAAAAATGAGCTCCATTACTTCATGGAATATTAATTTCCTGTCCTTTATGCGTCACTTATCTCTGAATAGGCTAGCAAATGTCACAAATACCCTTTACGTTACATCTACACACATATACCACCACTGGGCGGGAATATGAGTAGGGAGCCAAGGAAACGTGTATTGTCGTTGTCAACAACGAGATCTCCCGGCAGATAAAGTTACCGGTACCGTGCCCATGCAGTGTTGTCTTGGAAACGCAATACAAAGCACTTATAATTAAGATATGACCATGAATGATAGCTCTTATGAAAGAAGAAAGTCTCTAGATTTTTATGGAATGAAAAAGTAAAAATTCCAATTTTTGCCGAATTTCACCCTGCCGGGTCCCCTTAAGACAGTTCAACGTACATTATAAAAACCGAATGAATCCAAATCATGCAAGGGGAGGCGTAGCTACCTATGTTAAAAATAATTTACACCATCAAGAGATTCCTTTAACTACTGATTTAGAAGCAGTCGCAGTTTTATTATACCTACTACAAGCTATATGCGTACGTAATGTTTATTTTCCTACGAATAGTACATCTCACGCTGATGATTTATGAAACCTAATAGGCTATACCAACTCCCCAAACCCTTCATTTTGATGGATGATTTTAATAGCCACAACAGTTTATGGGGTAGTTGCAATACTGATGCAAGGGGGAAAGAAATAGAGAAGTTACTAGATGAATTTACTCTAGTATTATTGAACTCAACTGCTCCAACTCGTTTTGATATAGCACACGGAACATACAGTAGCATAGATTTAACTACATGTACGCCAGACGTAGCTGCACTATTTAACTGGTCCATTTATTCAACTCTACAAGGAAGTGACCACTTCCCCATCATAATTAATGATGATCAAAGTTCTCCAGACAACACATCAAAACCCCAATACTGTAAATGGAATTTAAATAAGGCAAACTGGCAATCATTTAGAAAGACTGTAAATAACTATTTAAATGATCTAACTTCAACAAATAAATTTCCTTCTAAGCACATCAATGATATTGTTCAAGACTTCAATGAAGAAATAATTAAATCTGCTGACCAGAGCATCCCAAAAGAACTCCTATGCCCTTCAAGAAAACGGTTCCATGGTGGAATGACTCCTGTACAGAGGCTATCAAAAATAAAAACCGTGCTTACTACCTATACAAAAGAAATCCTACGCCTGAAAATGAAGTTAATTTTAAAAATATCGAGCAATAGGACGAAATAAAATAAAGTCAAAAAAACTTCCTAGTTAACATTCGTGTCCTCCTTAACCAGCCAAACTTCACAAAAAGTTATGTGGAATAAAATCCAGAGAATAAGTGGTAAATACAATAAATTCTGTATTACATCGCTAAGAGATCCAGTCACTGGGTCAATTGTAAATGAACCTCAACAAATAGCTGATCTACTGGCTAAATCATTTTCAAAAATCTCCAGCAATAACAATCATGAACCTGAATTTCTTCGCATGAAAACAACTCGAGATCCAATAGACTTAAGTGAAACTGTACCTACACCGAACTATGCTTGTAATGATACTTTACAGTTACAAGAAATTGTTACAGAACTCAACAAATGCAGCAGATCTAGTCCTGGCCCAGACAACATTCCATATGAATTTTTAAAACAGGTTCCACATAGTGCACTCAATTATCTACTTGCTGTTTTCAACTATATATTGTACCCGCTCAAAGCCTGAGTCCCAACCAGCATTTATCTCAGGGAGTGTTACGGTCCGAATCCATCGCAACTAATACTCAATAAAAAAATATTTTGAGATATAAGATCTCAAACTAAATGTAAGGGCGCCATCCAATCAGTACTACAGGGTTGAACGGGACACTCTAATCTTTAACTTTAAGGCTCATCATAAAACACACAAATTATATATATATTCAGATCAAAGGGAAATTATGAAGGCTCCGTCCTAGGAATGGGGACGGATATTTAAACGGTCACCAAGGGTTTACTATTCTACAAGAACAAGAACCTGGAACTGTTTCCTTGTAAATGCTAAAGGAGCATTTTATTTAAGTAAACAAATGAAATTTTACACACAATCAAAATCTGTTGACCCTTGATTTGCCGGTAATTTGGCAAATTATTCCTGAAAAATGATTACATAATATTTATCACTTTTGACCACCCTTCCATTTGGGTGGTGGAACCGTTGATATCTGAAGGTATCAGATTTACCTTCGTTAACACCATGACCCTATTTGATCATGGACCAATAACCTGTTGGCTAAGTAGGCGCGATCACATGGACCATGTTATCGCCTCCACTTTAATTGAGATGAGACCAACCCGGGAAACTACAAACTCTCCCCGGGTTCCTAACCAAGATATGCTAATCGTTAGTTGAAGGAATACGACAAAGGGACTCTAACCTAATGGTCCAGATGTAGGGATTTGCCTTCATTTTACAAATATTAACTTAACTTATTATTTACAACCAATTGACATTATTACATTAATTCGCCAGCTGACTTCCCTAGTATCATCCATCATCATCATCCGAAATAATAAGAAAAATAAAAAAATATTTTATTAAATATTATTATTATTATTATTATTATTATTATTATTATTATTGTTATTATTATTTGTGGAGATCATGATTATCGTAACCCGTGATCATCCTCGGACTAATATTTCAACTTTTCGCGATTTTATTTATTTTTATCTGAAATAAATAAAAGTACCTTCTTTGATTATTCTTCTTCTCCTTCTTCAAATATTCTCATTTTTATTATTATTAGTTAAAATCTCAAATTTTTTATTTCAACTCCCAACATCATTATTATGTCCAAAATAAAAAAAGTAAATTCTTCTTCTTCTTCTTCTTCTTCTTCTTCTTCAAAAAAGTAGTTTTTCTTTATATTTATTATTATTATTAATTTAAAAAATTTAATTTCGCCTGTTACACGGTAGTCCACTCTCAATATGTTTAACGCATAACCCCTTTTACAATTCCTATTTATTTTGGCACTAATCAATCCAGATATGATTTACTTGGAATATTATTATTATTATTACTTCTTTCGAGAATATTTTTATTCCCCATCTTTATAATTTGGTCACATACGTTCTCTCCCAAACAGAAATCACCAAGATCCGAATTCACATCGGTCGGGACATACTAGTGTTCGAATCCGCCACCTTATTTTCGTACTGCCGTTAATTCATAGAGACCATATGCTCCTAAGACAATTCTCAAATCCCATAACACCTCGCAGTTGGGCAAATACCTCCAATCTCTGCAAGTGTTAAATTATTCCTTCCTTTTCCATTTTGAAGTCCATTTATCCATTGGAACTCTTCAAAACATTTTCACAAATTAACCCTCGGTGTGTGGACTCTATTCTGCCACTCAATACACCGGTATATAAATACAACCTCTATGTGGGCCTTAAGATCCATCTATTTCTTCATCAACATCAGTACAATTCACTTTCATTTCGGGCCGGATTTCTGTCCCACAAAACTCCAAATCTCAACTTTTGGCTCAAATCCCTCTGGATCTCAAACATAGCGTGACCATATTATAAAAGTGCCTATCTCGTTTCTACCAAAATTATTTATGATTATTATGGAGTCCAAAAACGTTAAATCAACAATTAGTGTTAAAACCGGATTCAATGCACAAATTATAATTATTCACGGCACATGTGATCTCCACATTTAAATTACTTTAATTTGCAATCATACTATCCAACTAGGCCCGTGCCTTTATTCTCAAAGATTATTATTAAACACGCCTTTACACATTACCAAATTTTAATGTACTACGACACTTGTACAGATTATTATTATTTTGTCCGCTGGCGAACTTCGCGATATTTACACACAACTCAATGGACTTCATTCCGTCCCACAACAATTTAAATCACTTGGCAATCCTACCTCTGGATTATCTTAACAACATGCCTTAATATCTATAAAAGTTCCGATGACGGGAAAACACTTTGGAAGCACTTCTAAATGAATATTAACATTATCTTTACGTGAAACGTGCTCCATATCATAGCAAACAACTCAAGCACTTGAATGAACAACTCAACCCTACTATACTCTATTTAATAATCAAAATTATGATGAGTGCTCGATCTAATCTACATTTTAATTTGTCCCTTTGTCTATCTATCTTTGAACTTATACGAGCCGTAACGGCTCGTTTCACAATCAAGTTACCATGATAAAATATGATTTCCTCCCCCTAACGATAGCAATCTATAAATATGTTAAAAGGTACTCAACTCTGCCATTGTAGTCTGCTAAAACCGGACGAGAAGCCATAGCCCCTCCGGTTTTTAGCAATGCATTCCACTGGTATTCATGCCAGCTTGAAGAATTAATCCTTGACCCTTTTCAACTTTACACATTTTGAATAAAAACAAATAAATTAGCTGTTGCACTTTGGAATAATTTCCACCCTAAATTCTATTCACAAATTTTACACTCTCGGCCTTGTATCTAGCCCACTTAATGTAGATATACATTCTTCATTCCTTTCCCGGACACTAGGAACATGGGATACCTCGGGTTTCCCTTTACAACGGCCCGTGCGCGCACTTGAATTTCCCGTCTCACGCTCGTGTAGCTGACCAGGTATCAGCTTAGAATCGACTGTTTACTAGGTAACATAAACACTCGTGACCGTTCTCATGTAACGCACTTCCGAATCTGTTGGTAGAATCTCACACTCCGTAAGTTATGCTTTACTGAGTCCTGTCTATTTGAAACACTTCATACTAGTAGACTGCTCAAGACCGTAATATGAGCTACATCACGTCATGAATCACTGTACTATGTAACAATATAATACTTCGAACTCTACTCCACGAGTAAGTATACACTCGCACCCCTGGCGTAGTCTCGGCTCGAACACAATATCAGAAGTACTTTCGCGTCCTAGTATACGAGCTCATATTTATACTTGTATCCCCTCTCTTCCGAGTTCAACGGAGGTCATCTTGGGATGCACAGTCCCGATATCTTCATACGACAGTTTGCGGTTTGGCCCGTGGCTTTAATATATGATCCAATGATGTAATTATGTTCTCAAATGCTCTATACCAATTCTCAACTATTATCGTTCGCTGGTAATGGATATATTCGCAAATTTAGCTGCCGTATCCCGGCTCGGGATTTCGCGCTCTATTGTGGCGTCCTTTGCCTTCAGCCAATCAACGAATAACGTCCATGAATTCTCAGAATTACACCATGCAATCTCCCGTAATTATTAACTTTTTATAAGTTTTATGGTATAGTAAGGCTCCTAAATTCCACTTTATTCTGAATCGATACTCCACTTCCTTCTATCAGTTTAATCCACGGAGTTAGCCTCGCTAGTGCTTCTTACAATACGAAGTCGTCGCCTTGCTTTGGTCAAGTGAATTTTTCCATTGGTCCACCTTAACCACGTGACCGGGAAGGCTCATATTTTTTTTCTTCCAGTGCCAACCCCGCTTTCAACTCCCGCGAGTTACATGGAGATACCTCGCCATCATTTCTCAGAAATTTGCACCCGGCTCCCTGCGCTGTTGCTACTACCAAGACTGCCCGGGGCTAGGAAAACTTTGGCAACAAGTTATCCTCTCTCTTTCCACGTTGTCACAATTTTCTGAGAAACCTAATTCTGTCCCTCATTGTGTTTGTTAATCTCACTGGAGACAACATTCTGTGGTATGGTGAAACCTGCCATCTCGGCCTGGCCTGTTCTTACTGTATGTACAGCAAGATACTATTTATTCTGAATATGAAATATATATTCCTCAATAATTCATCATAATTACAATTGCATGACGCTTATCACACCCCCACCAGGGTGCAATATGGAGTTCCAAACTATTTCCAGATCAAACCAGGAAAGAACATTTTGATCCCAGATAATTATCGTCCCATCGCCTTGACAAATACAATGTGTAAGCTAATGGAGATAATTGTTAACAAGAGATTACACTGGTATTTGGAACATATACTCTTTTTTAGTGATGCACAAAATGGTTTTCGTAAAGCATGTTCAACAACAGATACTCTAATATGTTTAGAATCCGAAATCCGACAAGCTTTCCTGAATAATCACCACCTCATAGCTGTTAGTTTAGACATTGAGAAGGCATATGACATGGTGTGGAAAAACTATCTAATTGAAACATTGATGAAACATAATATTTCAGGAAACATGCTGTACTTCATTTATAATTTCCTTAAAGATCGCCGAACTCAAGTCAGGACAAATGGAACTCTTTCACATGAAGTAACCATTGACAGTGGAGTTCCCCAAGGATCAGTCATCAGTGTCACATTATTCCTCGTTGCAATAAATGGCACTGTCTCCAACATTCACCTACCAGTAAAGGCTTCCTTTTTTTTGCTGATGATTTGACTATACTAAGTGCAGAAAGAAATAAATTAACTACTCAACAGGTACTTAAGGAATCAATTGATACCGGAATATCCAAAAATGGGCTAAAGTTACATGGTTCAAATTTTGCAAATACCAGTGTAATCTAAACATACTGTACAAGACCCTGAGCTGTACATGGACAATCACAAAATTGAAACAGTAACAACTATGAAAATCATAGGAGTTTCATTTTACGTTAAGTTGGATACCTCACCTGAAAAACCTTAAAGATGACTGCTTGCGAAGGCTGAACGTAATGAAGATCCTGCCAGCAAAGAACTGGGGGGGGGGGCAGACTACCAAGTGCTAATGAACACGTACAAAGCCATTATTGGGACTAAATTAGACTATGGCATTGTATACAATTCCAAAAGAATGCCTTCACTCAAAATCCTTGATTCCATCCAGTCCACAGCTCTTCGAATTGCTCTAGGTGCCTTCCGTATCAGTCCAGTAGCTAGCATTCAAATAGAACCAAACGAACCACCCCTCGCAATTAGACGTAGACAACTAAGTTTGACTTACGCGCTCAAGGTAGCAACTATGAGTGAATCAAGAATTAAATTGTATCCTTTTCCTAACAAGCACCAAGGTACACCCATTAAATCAGGATCACAACCACAGCCCTTCAAAGTCAGATTAGCCAAGTTCTTGAAGAATTAAATTTAAGTATCCCTCCAATACTCCTCGCAGACAACTCTCTTAATGTCCCACCATAGACAACAATTAACTTTGGAATAAATTACAGTGTCAAAGATGAAATTGACAAATCTCACTACCATCAATTATTTCTTGAAATTTCTAATAAATACCCAAGGCACACTGCAATCTATACTGATGGATCAAAATGTGAGGAAAGAAATGGATGTGGCCTGAACGTACCATGCTATACCGATTGGCTGACTACTATACAGTCTTCTCTAATGAGCTATACGCAATAAAGCAGGCTGTTACATATTTTGAAAACCAGCACCTGCAATAACTCCATCATTCTTTCTGATTCAAAAAGTACATTAAACGCAATATAAAGTCCATCATCGAAACACATCCTTGTACAAGAAATACAACTGTTGTTACAAACATCATGAAAGAAGGCAAACAAGTAATCCTTATGTGGATACCCTCTCATAGAGGTATTCAAGGCAACGAATCTGCTGCTCAAGCAGCTAAAGACGCTACTTACCTCCCACTAGGCGATCTAACAATAGCTACCCCTCACACTGACATTATTGCCTATGCTAAAACAAAATTATAACCAACAGTGGAAGGTAAAATGGTTTCAAACTTCAAACAGCAAACTCCACGAAGTAACAACGGAATCTACAGTACAACACTTCACAACCTTCACAGGCAAGATCAAATCCTAATATCTAGAATACGGATCGGCCACTCCAAGATAAGTCACAGCTACCCATTGAGAAGAAACTGCCTCCCATCTGTACAGCAGGCAATAGTGTGTTGACTGTGAAGCACATCATTACGGACTGTTCACTGTATGACAAATGGCGCCAGTACCACGGTATACCTAAGGATATTAAGGGGACACTCTCATCTCCTTGTCTGTATTAAAAAATTTAACTCTTCCGTTTAAAATACCAATATCTTGTATATTCCTTTCATTCTTCACTCTACTGCAATTTAATGTAAATTCTACAGTTAGACCTTAGGGTTAAAGTGAATGATTGCAAGTATCTGGGCTTAAGAGAGACATGATTCTTTAGCATATTGTGATGTTTGGAGCAAGGTAAACCTGTCTGCACATGTTAGAATTTGTGAAATACAAGATCAATTTCAAAGCAATAGCGTAGATTATTCCATTAGTACAGAGATACCAGACCTAATATTCGTCGCTTGGAGTGGATACATGGTACTAATCGCAGCCAGCATGTGTTTTTTCGACGGATTCAGAGTTCGAATCTTGCTAGGAGCTTTTCATTTTTTATACTTTTAAAGGCATTCGTAATTAAATTTTAACTTATTAAGTTTTAACTTGTCCACCTCTGTGGTGTAGTGGTTAGCGTGATTAGCTGCCACCCCCGGAGGTCCGGGTTCGATTCCCGGCTCTGCCACGAAATTTGAAAAGTGGTACGAGGGCTGGAACGGGGTCCACTCAGCCTCGGGAGGTCAACTGAGTAGAGGTGGGTTCGATTCCCACCTCAGCCATCCTGGAAGTGGTTTTCCGTGGTTTCCCACTTCTCCTCCAGGCGAATGCCGGGATGGTACCTAACTTAAGGCCACGGCCGCTTCCTTCCCTCTTCCTTGCCTATCCTTCCAATCTTCCCATCCCTCCACAAGGCCCCTGTTTAGCATAGCAGGTGAGGCCGCCTGGGCGAGGTACTGGTCATACTCCCCAGTTGTATCCCCCGACCAAGAGTCTGAAGCTCCAGGACACTGCCCTTGAGGCGGTAGAGGTGGGATCCCTCGCTGAGTCCGAGGGAAAACCGAACCTGGAGGGTAAACAGATGATGATGATGATGAAGTTTTAACTTCCTGAATTCTCAAAAGTCACTTTTCACCTTTAAAAAGAGAGCATACATTGTAAAAGAATAATTACATGGGACTCTCTTATGGCAAACGGCAACAACGAATGAAGCGCACTCCACTTATTTTCAGCATTATGACACACCCATTCGACCAAGGAACTGCGCACGTTCGACTCGAAGAACGCCTGGACTTCATACGTACGGCACATTGTAATATTTACAGCAAAGTGCAGGCAGGTTCCACCACATACATCACCACAAGCAAGAATGACTCATCTCTATCTTGCTCAGATATGCATTTACGAAGGGGGTGGTCATTTTGAACATTTCCTTCATTAATCGAATGGTCAAGCACAAGCCTAATGCACTTCTGTTCATAATAGCCTGTAAATAGCTCTTTTAAGAGCTACTTAGAAACGAACATAACAGAGTTCCTGCAACATGAGAACTGATCATGATTTAGGTTTGTCTTCAACAACGTGACTCACACGAACATTTAACAATGAAATAAATCAGGAGTGCTTTATCGGACTCGAACTTCCGACTAACGATCATCGCTTTCCTCCTTCAACTTCAAGCACGCTCGGCTATCAGGACCTGTCGTTTCGCATTGTTATATCAACACTACTTCTAGTCATTCAGCCATCATATTCTCTGTACATGAAGTTCCTGTGATACAAAATTTCACGATTCTTTACCATCATTCGGTATTTTATCGTCAATGCTGATTTTGTTGACGCGAATAAACGAATTGTAGAATGCGTAGTAAGACCAGACCTCGTTGTGAGTAGCCAAGGTCAATGCTTTAGGTTAGGTTATAATCTGCGGGTTGTATAAAACTGAGCGAAGAGGGGCAGCTGTACCACTCGGTATAGTTACTAATCATTCGATTGCGTGCCTTCCGCCTCTGTGGTATAGTGGTTAGTATAATTAGCTGCCACCTCCGGAGGCCCAGGTTCGATTCTCGGCTCTGCCACAAAACTTGAAAAGTGGTACGAGGGCTGAAACGGGGTCCACTCAATCTCGGGAGGTCAACTGAGTAGAGATGGGTTCGATTCCCACCCCAGCCATCCTGGAAGTGGTTTTCCGTGGTTTCCCACCTCTTCTCCAGGCAAATGCCGGGATGGTACCTAACTTAAGGCCACGGCCGCTTCCTTCCCTTTTCCTTGTCTATTCCTTTCAATCTTCTCATCCCCCCGCAAAGCCCCTGTTTAGCATAGCAGGTAAGGCCGCCTGGGCGAGGTACTGGTCATTCTCCTCAGTTGTATACCACGATCCAATTTCTCACGCTCCAGGATACTGACGGTAGAGGTGGGGATCCCTCGCTGAGTCCGAGGGAAAAACCAACCGTGGAGGGTAAGCAGATTAAGAAAGAAAGAAAGAAAGAAAGAAAGAAAGAAAGAAAGAAAGATTGCGTGCTAGGGGACTGGGTTCTGTTCCATACCTCTCTACAGTTTTAATATGGAGAGAGTACGCTGTTGATAGTGATTCATCCGTCGGATGGGGACTTTGAACCATGAGCAGACCCGTTGGTGTTATTCGACTGGAGCAGGCATTAGTTACGAGACCGCGTTTAACCCTCTTCCTATTTCATTATCATCATAATCATAACAGGTCATCTATGGGGGTCAAATAGAAAGACCCGCACCAGACCTCTCAAGAGGCCACACGATATCAATCAAGGCTTTTTTTTTTACAGTAAATATTAAAATGTTAATTTATATGTAGTATCTGATAGTAGCATGATGTGTTGCAATGGTCTAGGGCAGCGTGTGTGTTGAGTAAAAGTAAGCTCTTAATAGCCTGCTAGGTTAGAAATAACGAACGAAACATAGTTAGAATGTGAAAATAACCAGTGGTCTGTGATGTGATTTAGAGATAAATTATCCTGTATTATCACTGTCTTTAGACGAAACTATCGAGGCAGCGATTGACTTGTTTTGTAACGGGGGATAATTATTCCAATAAAAATAAAAATGAGATGGCGTATGACTTTTAGTGCCGGGAGTGTCCGAGGACAAGTTCGGCTGATGAAGACGACACACACACCCAGCCTCCGTGCCAACGAAATTAACCAATGGTGGTTAAATTCCCGACTCTGCCTGGAATCGAACCTGGGACCTCTGTGACCAAAGGCCTTCTTCTTCTTCTTCTTCTTCTTCTTCTTCTTCTTCTTCTTCTTGTGAAGTTTTCATTCCCTTCGGGCGGGGCGGGCTTCCTAGAGAGTTACGCTCTCTCTCGGGCCGGGAGAAGTGAAGAGAATAGGTCGGTGTGATAGACGAGTAAGACGGGTAATGGGGCTACGATGTGAAAAATAGGGGAGTTGTGAGACAGGATGCGTAGAAAAGGAGTGGGGTTATACAAGAGTGCCAGAGTGTAGTTGATTCGAGAGGAGTGTGGCGGAGATCTGGTTTAACGAAGTGGTGAAACGTCTGAGGATAGCTTGCAATTGCAGTGGGAAGAAGGAACAAATGGAGAGAGGAGGTGGGCGAACAGAATATCCATATTGTGGAGAAGGGGCTGGCCGGCTGCGACGTCGTGTGGGTCTAGGAGATGTTCGAGGAGGGGAGAGGGAAGGTTCAACTTTATGGCGATGGCTGAAGATGTAGACTCTGTTGAGGAGAAGATGGCGGACGTTTGCTTCCGTAGGTAGCTGTAGCCGGACCAAGAGTATAGGGCCAGTGGGATTCCTGATTCGGAAAGCTCTGTGTGCCGGAATGCGTGCAGCGTGGAGTTCTCGCAGTATTAGGGTTGAGACAGAGATGGAAGGGTCGACACCTCGAATGACGCAGCTATACATTTCTGGAGAAGACTGAGGTGGCGCTGGTGGCGATGGTAGTCGTGCGTCGGCGATCTGAACTGGTGGTGTGGCTGGTGCGTCTTGAAGTGTCTGTCGTTGCAGATGAGGGGGGCGGTCCGGAGACAGAAGTAAAAAGGAGGACATGATAGGAGACGGATGAGAAGACGTAGTCGTGGTGAGAGGAGCAGAAAGATGGATGCGACTAGAGGTTGTGGTTGTAGTGAGGGTGGTAGTGGTGGTGATCATTGTGGAAGGAAGGGAAAGATCGTAGATGGGGAGGCCAACTGCCAGTGCGGAGTCAGCCTATGTGCTTTTTTGGGATCGGCGGGAGCTGCAATTAAAGGTGAAGAGCCACCCGGCCGAGCAAAAATAGAAAGATTTGCGTAGATTGGAAATGCCCAATAACAGCGATGTTGACGAAAGACCTCTACCAAAGGCCAGCACGCTAACCATTTAGCCATGGAGCCGGACATTAATCCAGTGAGGAGAACGGACATGGACGACCCCTTCCTGACTCAGGATTTTTGATTTTTTTCGTGGCTTTAAATGCACTGCCTGAAAAATTTTGGAAGCCCCAAAAAGAAATGGCCGGATGTTAATATAACTTCGTACACGCACACACCGTCGGTAGGTTTGTAAACGATTAGAGTTGCAATCCTCTGCGACAGGTAGAACGGCCACCAGAGTGCATTAGTGTTGTTCGTGTTTAGTGTTGTGACCAGGCGGATGCGAGTATGGCGGCGACCTGAGAAGAGGTTCCATTCTTCCAATGTTTTGGAGAGGTACAGCGGTGTTACACCTGGCGTCAAGCTGTGGAGAGATCGGGTATGAGTTCAGGTTACGGCTGGTAGTAATTCAGGGAACTCTGGTGGCACAACGGTACGTCACGGACATCCTGCGTGCTCATGTGCTGCCTCTCATGCTACGGTATCATGGTGCCCTTCTTCAACAGAACAACGCTCGTCCCCACACGGCACGTGTCTCTATGGACTGTCTGCGTGGCCAGCAAGATCACCAGGTCTGTCCCCGATAGAAAACGCGTGAGACCAACTGGGATGTTGGTCCGAGACGTCGACGCCTTTTCTTCGTATTTAGAATAATTCCGTCCAAACGGTGTAGCACAAAAGGAATGAGTAAAATTTCAGACCATGAAAGCTTCGGTTATAATTTTAATATTTTTGAATTTCTGAGGTCTAGTATTAAATACTTCCGAAAGCGAAAAAGAGACTAACGACCCTTATTCTTACTAACGTCTGAACACTTTCGAGATATTTTGAACAGAATATAATTGTAAATTATAGAAGTTTAAACAATATATGCATCACAATACAGTCAATATACGATACCTCAGAGTGTTTGAGTACTAGTCAATGTGGAGAACTAAGAGTCGAATGAGTTTGAATTCCAGAGATGGATATTCTTGAAATTATCTTTTATATGACTTTTACATTCTAATATTTAACAATTAGAAATGATTCTCATTGACTATTTTCCTCTCAGTTTAAGAAGTCCCTGAAATTGAAATTTCATCATTAGAAAATATCCCGATATTGTTGTTCTGAACAGAATCTGAAATTTGACATTGAGGACGACTCCCATTAACAAATCTCAGTACGTCAAGAAGACTGCGAACTTTGAAATTTCAACAGCAGAGAAGATTCGCATTAATCGTCACCCTCAGGAGGTTAAGAAGATACAGAGATTTGAAATCTAACACTGAATGCGATTGTCTTTTTATTATTTTCAGTAGATTCTCAAGAATGATTGTCCTCAGCAGGGTATGAAGAGCCAGTCACTCCAAACAATAAAAATAATAAAAATAATAGGACATCTAATTTTCACTAAATAAGACCATAGCGATATCGGACGCAGGATACTTCGAAGAAAAGAAAGAACATATCACGGGAACCCTCGAAAGAAATGGATACTCATTAAACAAAATCTCTGATAGTTTTAAGAACATTAGAACGAAATAAAGGGAAGAACACGGTAAAAAGAGAACACAGGGAAGGAGGAAGTGACCCGTTCGAAGACAGGGATACTTTCATACATCATAAACAGGACAGACAGGATTGGGGAGGCTCTAAATAAATATGACATCAGGACCATTTACAGAACACAAAGTTAAGCCGTTATCTGCTACCATTGAAAGACATAATAGAATTATAGGCCCCTGGAGTCTACCACATTTAATGTAGCGGTGCTACCTGCTACATAGGTGAAACGAAGCGTCTGATTCCTACCCGACTTACAGAACAAGTCCATCACACCAGGAACCAAGACACAGACATTTCAGCTGTAAGCAAGCGTTCTTGCGAAATTTCATTTGACAGAATCAAGATTTTAGCAGCTATTCACTGGAATAATAAAAGAAAGGAATTCGGGAGGCTATTGAAATTAAGAAACGACTGAACAATACTAATTTAGATAAATGTTATAAAATTAGCAATTCCCGAATGTCTATTAGACACTTATTACAATATGCAGGTCTTCAAGTTACGTAACAGCAATGGTAACTCCCAGCTGTCTGCCGAGTGACATACACGTTCCCGATAATCTACTCAAATGAGAAAATAATTTACGTTGTAGCAAACATCTAAACTTCTTCCGCGAAAATAACAGGTCAAAGTGGAAATAAAGTACAATCAACAAATCTCACATCTCTTCCACTCATCTCCTCCTATACACACTTCTCCCTTCACCATCCGTAGCTAGATATGCCTTCAGGATGAGGAATGAAAATTATTCATCAAACAACAACAAAAACAACAACAACAGCCAATTTCCTAGTTGATTTTAGCTGCCTAGGGAGTCTGATTACCTCGGATTGTTGCCTTGACAAATAATACCGCAGTGTATTCGAAACGTCTGCAATCTGTGTGTAAGGTACATAAAACAATAACACGGTTCAATCCAGAAGAACTACATAATTCAACAGTTGGCCGCGCGGTTAGGGTCACGTAGCTGTGAACTTGAATTCGGGAGATTGTGGGTTCGGATCTCACCATCGGCAGCTCTGAAGATGGTTTTCAACTGTTTCAATTTTCATGCGAGACAAATGCTGGACCTGTACCTTAATTAACGCCATGGCCCCTACCATTCCAATTTAAGCACTTTCCTACCCTGCCGTCACCGAAAACCTTCGATATGTTAGTGCGACGTTAAAACACTAGCAAAAATAGAATTAAAAAAGAAAGCAATGGAAGCCTCATAGCTAAGAGAATCTCGTAGCTGATACATTGTTACCTTCAGAGCTATAATAATGGAGATACTCTCAATTTAGAATTGTATAGTTACGTCCATTAACGGAAGAATCGCTGATGTTCAAGTATTGTTCAATCGTTATGGCAACGAATAAACTGACGGTGGTGGGGTAATACAAACTGCAAAAACACAGAACAGGTTCAGAAACGTTATTTTTAGCCTTGTCCACAAAGTAGTTGCTGAGGACCAACATGGCTTAAAAAAAGAAGGAAGCAGAAAATTTGAAGTCATAACACATTTCGCGAATGGTCTACATGAATTACTTTATTTTCAATAGACTTGTTCCTTATGAACATTCATTGCAACTGCCCATTGATATCATTTGACAGCTGCTGTAGAAAGTTTGAAAGTATTCCTTGCTAGTTGCATAGCCAGAGCAGGACGAATAGAAATGAATAGTGTGACCGACTCCCTCTGAATTACATGTTTACAGACACGGCGTACATGATATCCGCCGCCTGCAGCGCTGCTGTCGATGAAAAGGCAAGTAGGAGCACTTATTGTCGGCTTAAAGCGGAAGTGTGTAAATATTTTCTGGTCATTCTTGGTAGTTGTATATGCGCCAGATATCTGAGGTTAAATTTCTGTGAACTGAAAAGTGAAAAATATTAAGTAGTTATTTGAGAAGTAGGACGTATATGTTTCCGATTTCTACCACATGTGAATATGTCTACAACTCGCTATGTTCCAGATTGCAAAGTCGGGTTATGATAAACAGTCGATTGAAAACATTTTCTTCGCCCCAAAAGTTCCCAGTCTGTTCTTCAAGTGATCGAAGGCTATTCCACGACAAACAGTTCAGCCATTTTCGAGATCCTCCCTCCATAATAAGCGATATTCAGACCATGGCAAAGCTGTAAAGACCGAATAACTTCTACTGAAGCCGGAATGGGCGAGAATGTAAATCCGGCCCGGTTAGTAGACCTCATGGCTGTTTTCGACACGCCAGCTGATATATAAACGTCTGAAAGCATTAGAGTGCAAAAATAATGCATATCTTATTAACTGCATGGACAATGCTCTCAGAAAATCAAAAAAGACTAAGCAAATGTCTTCCACAAGGCCACTCCTTGCCTCTATATAAACAACTTTCTGTACAGACTGATTTTCACCACACAGTTTGACGTGCTCATGCCAGTTTTTCACCGATAGCGGTAATACTGAAGAATCCTCTCACGTGTTCATTACTCACTCGGTAGGACAGACCTTCTGACCACCATAGCATTCGCATCCCTGTGGCGTGCATTTGATGATCGCGCTTCTTCTGCCTTCCCCAGAATTCGGACTTATCCATGAGAATTGGTCTGATGACCATCTAGTAATATTTATCTATAAGCTTTATGAGCATCAATTTGTCGCATAAGACACCTGTCAGAGTTCGCCATTTCATTCACCAAACATTGATTGGGTGCATGACATCCTCGTAGATTGTGGCATCGGGAAGAACCGAGATAATTACATCTGTCAGTCATCATCAGTGTTTTCCTCGAGTGAATAACGGCATTGTTTGGAGTAAACAGATCTGGTTCTGCGAAGTTGCAGAACATGTATTCCGTCTTCTTACGGATGTTCCTGAGTCTGTTTCTCTCCAGTGAATCACTCCATCATCATAAGGGCATCTGCACATCTTCAGATGTTTCACAAACCAGAGCGAAATCATCCGCGAATAACAGAGTCTATGATACTTCCGGCATCAGTTGCTCTGTCAAATACGTAGGTAGTGACATTATTGAACATAATTGGACTCGGTTCCGATTCCTGCACACCGACTTCAACAGGAAACATTCAGACACACTGACCCAGCTTTCAGTTTAGTAGAGGAATACGTAAACATGTATATTCTGAATCAGTCTCAGATACTCCTCACGTGATCTCACTGGGAATACGGTCAAAGACTTTCTCTATATCGCACAGAGTTTCTTTGTGTATAAATACTCGCAATGGTGCTTCTCCATCATGATCCAGAGAGTCTGAATTACATCTCTGTTTGACATATCAGATGTGAAACCTCACTGATTCTGATGGATGTTGACGATATTCCTGATGCTACAGTATTTACAATGACACGCCCCCGAATTGTTAGAGCATGTGAAGTGAGTTTGACGCCTCAGTAGTTCCCACATTCTCAGACATCTTTCTTCTACTTGAAGATGGGCACGAGACAGCAGATGAAATTGGTACGATTATACTTCACTGTATTTTACCTGACGTTTTTGATAATAAATCCTACCATTGATTCTGGCATTGGCGTGCCATCAACGTATTTTTAAACACCCTAGTCAGCTATACATTTCTTTCAGCACCCAGAGCATTCCATACCTCAGCTGGGGTATCATCAGATCAATATTTTTTTTCACCATCTGGAGCTTGCAGGTCATCGCAGAAGTCTTGCATTGCTTCTCCTCTAGCTTCTGCAACTATTGCCTTTGGAAGTTGCTTAGTAGCCTTGTATCTCATCTTCAGGCGTGGCCTGTTCTGGCTGTTATTAGACTTCCACTACTGCTTGAAATCAGTTTTATTCTCGTTGAGCGCCCACCTACTGTACTTCGTCTTTCTGCCAACACATCTCTTCATATACAGACTCCCTTTTGAGACTCCGGATGCTGCCTCGTTTTCCCGTATGACTATGACCTGGGCCATCGGTGTAATTGCTCCCAGATCCTGGACAGTATAGGCCCTTGTATCATCGACGGGCAGCTGAAAGGTTGTATCTCGTTTAGTAATTTGGTTTCAGTAAGCTGATGACGTAGCAGCTTTAACTCGCCTATGAGTTGTAAGAAACAAGGAAAATGTATTTTATATCTACTGCATATACATTGTTTTACATTTTTTGCTGGAAAAAGCAGTGCAGAAAGAACATGGCAACCGTGATTGACTGCTAACTTGTAAAATGGACTTGTTGCAGTCATTTTTACCACTAGTTGTATACGTCATAGCCTTTCAGAATTGATTATCTTACTAAGAGGTACGCCAAGAAATATTTAAACAGAACATGTGTATTATTTCTAGGGATTTTATTTTTACGCATAAGAACTGTAACTATTAAACATGTACTCTATGATGTCCCCTTCAAATTTGGCCTATAATGAATATTTTATTGTATGTGGCAAAGGGATATTATTATTCTTTCATTAAGGGTGATATGTTACAAGTTGATTTCAACTCAGTCGTGTTTTAGTGCAGAGAACCGGTTTGAACAGGTAGCGTGGACAGTGTATTGTTTTTTCAATCGACCGCCCAGCTGTAGTCATGTGACCTACTTGGAATTTCTTAAGGCCGCCCCAATTGATAGCGCGTAGCGAATGTTCTCGATATAGTACTCTCTCGAATTATGAGAACCTATCGGGTGAAGGTACGATGTCCAATTACGACGCGATATAAGGGCACACCTCCCGTTGTAAGTGCATAAATACCTGAACTTCAGGAATAAACGCCCCTTCCTATTGCGACGTTCTTCGAGTGCAGCAGATTTTCGAGGACGATTTACGTATAATTCTACGATAATTTCCACGTGGTCGTGTGTGTAGTCACATTCTAAAACTTTTGTGTCAGTTTCAGCTCTCATCAAGACGAGAAAGAAGAGGACCTTTACATATTCAATTCTCTTCAGGATGTCTCACCCATCTTCTGAAAGAGCGATCTACGAGAATCTGGAAATGGCCTTTTCTGTCAACATGCAGTGTTAAAATGTACGCACTGTCTGAAGTGGGGGAGATAACGACTGGATGCAGATTGCTATGTAAACCAATCACCATGTGAGCAGTTTCGTTCATCGACGGTGAGATCCAATTTCATCAGAAATTTAAGTACACTTTTATAATAATTTTCCTGTTCATCTTTGTAGACATAGTAATAGCTTATTCATTGATGGTAGTATTTATGTTAGATTAGAGTTTATGACAATAGTTCCATTCTTCTTTCCTATGGGTAATGGTAGTGTTGTTACATTGTGAGTGAATGATTTGTTGGACTCTATTAGCGTAGTTAGTCAGTGACCGTCTTCTGATCTTGTTCTAAATGTCCCTCCGAATGATTAGAATGCTATTTTAAAATCATAGACCTCTCCGATAAAAGATAGTTTTATGTGAGATTAATTTCAAATTTGTGAACTCGCGTGGGACAAAATTACGTCACATTTGACATGTTGAATTTCATTGAATTTCACTGAATTTCATTAAATTAATTTAAGGCAGTGTCATCAGACTCAGTGTCAAATTCAGATTTTTGGTGAAGTTAACAGTCTGTAATAATAATAATAATAATAATAATAATAATAATAATAATAATAATAATAATAATAATAATAATAATAAAGTTGAAGGTCGGGTTAAACTGAAATTTAATGGTCATGTGTGGTAAATGTTATTTGTTACTATTGTGTTATATTTGATGTGTGCACTGTTAGTGGATTATGAGCCTGGAAAACGGCGGATCCTGAGGGATTAATTATGCCATTTTATTTGGGAAGTATGCGTCTAGAGAGCCACGTCTTCTGCGAATGTGGATGAGATTTAGGAGTAATAATAATTTATCGCTACTCAAGAACCACATGTCCGATGATAATATTTAACCAAAGTTTCGACCAATTATTTTGAATATTGAATCACCGATTTGCTCAATGATGAACGTTGTGATACATACACATACATACATTATCATTAACGACTGTTATGCCTTTCAGCGTTCAATCTCCAGGCCTCTGTGAATTTACTAAACGTCGCCACAATCCTCTATTTGTAACTAGTGCAGTGGCCTCATTTAGTTCTATACCTCTTATCTTATAGAACTATACCTATAACTATACCTATACCTTTTATCTTTGGATCTCGCATACCAAGTACAGATGAACAGGACATAGTTGGATGTGCCTTTGTTGTTCATGAAAACGATTCTGAGGTGTTCTCATCCCAGTACAAACTCTCTTCCACATGCTCTATTTTCCAGGATGAACTATGGGCGAGCAAGTCTGCGATCGAATGGTGCAGATCTAACAATAAGAAATCTCGGTTATTAAGTGATTCGCAAGCTGCGCTGAATGCGATAAATAACAAATATAATCTGAATCCAATAGCTGTAGCTATTAGAACCACAGCTCAACAAAGTCCCCACATCTGTTTTGACTGGATTCACGGTCATTGTGAAATATCTGGAAACGAGAAAGCTGATCCACTGGCAAAAGCAGCGGCTACATCTAATTTGGAAACTTACGACGATGGTTAGACTCAGTTTCTAACGATTTAAAGATAAGAGGTATTATTATTATTATTATTATTATTATTATTATTATTATTATTATTATTATTATTATTATTATTATTATTATTATTATTATTGAATATCCAAAGCAGTTTGGAACCCTATTTTACATAGCATATTAGGGTTGTAGTTAAAATGCATATTCAGTTTTACAATGAAAAAGAATTCATGTATCTAATCGACGGAAAATGAAGTGGATGAAGTTAATACAATATTTGTAACAGCATGGCTTCTTAAACAAATGATACGGGGGTTTTGATAATGCAATGTTGCAATAATTGAAATGAGAGTTCAAGTCATACCTTCTTCTTTCAAATGCAGCACATTCAAACAATAGGTGATCCACCATTCGTGAGGATCCGCAAAAACACACGTAGCCAACAGGACGATTAATTCTAAATCGATGAAAATAGTAACCAAATTTGCTACGAAGCATTGAGTGACATCGTGGTCAGGGTCAACAGCAAGGATAGAATAGTGCTAATGGGCGATTTCAATGCGAGAGTTGGGAACAGAACTGAAGGATACGAAAGGGTGATTGGTAAATATGGGGAAGATATGGAAGCTAATGGGAATGAGAAGCGTTTGCTGGACTTTGTGCTAGTATGGGTTTAGCTGTTACGAATACATTCTTCAAGCATAAGGCTATTCACCGCTACACATGGGAGGCTAGGGGTACCAGATCTATAATAGACTATATCTTAACCGACTCCGAATTCAGGAAATCTGTTAGGAATGTACGAGTTTTCCGTGGATTTTTCGATGATACAGACCACTATCTGATCTGTAGTGAACTAAGTATCTCTAGACCTAGGGTAGAGAAAGTGAAATCTGTCTGCAAACGAATAAGGGTAGAAAATCTCCAGGACAAGGAAATTAGACAGAAGTACATGGATATGATTAGTGAGAAGTTTCGAACAGTAGACAGTAAGCAGGTTCAGGATATAGAAAGTGAATGGGTGGCATACAGGGATGTTGTAGTAGAAACAGCAAGGGAATTCCTAGGAACAACTGTGTGTAAAGATGGGAAAAGGCGAACATCTTGGTGGAATGATGAAGTGAGAGCAGCTTGTAAACGTAAAAAGAAGGTTTATCAAAAGCTCCAAACAAGGGCCGAGGCAGAAAAGGATTTGTACGTAGATGAAAGAAACAGAGCGAAACAAATAGTTGTTGAATCCAAAAAGAAGTCTTGGGAAGATTTTAGTAATAACCTGGAAAGGCTAGGTCAAGCAGCAGGGAAACCTTTCTGGACAGTAATAAAGAATCTTAGGAAGGGAGGGAAAAGGAAAATGAACAGTGTTTTGAGTAATTCAGGTGAACTCATAATAGATCCCAGGGAATCACTGGAGAGGTGGAGGGAATATTTTGAACATCTTCTCAATGTAAAAGGAAATCATCCTGCTGGTGTAGCGAACACCCAAGCTCATGGGGAGGAGGAAAATAATGTTTGTGAAATTAGTCTTGAGGAAGTGGAAAGGATTGTAAATAAACTCCATTGTCATAAAGCAGCAGGAACAGATGAAATTAGACCTGAAATGGTGAAGTTTAGTGAGAAGGCAGGGATGAAATGGCTTCATAGAGTAGTAAAATTAGCGTGGAGTGTTGGTAAGGTACCTTCAGATTGGACAAAAGCAGTAATTGCACCTATCTAGAAGCAAGGGACCAGGAGGGATTGCAAGAACTATCGAGGTATCTCATTGATTAGTATACCAGGCAAAGTGTTCACTGGCATCTTGGAAGGGAGGGTGCGATCAGTCGTAGAGGAAGTTGGATGAAAACCAGTGTGTTTTCAGACCACAGAGAGGCTGTCAGGATCAGATTTTCAGTATGCGCCAGGTAATTGAAAAAATGCTACGAGAGGAATAGGCAGTTGTGTTTATGTTTCGTAGATCTAGAGAAAGCTTATGACAGGGTACCGAGGGAAAAGATGTTCGCCATACTGGGGGACTATGGAATTAAAGGTAGATTATTAAAATCAATCAAAGGCATTTATGTTGACAGTTGGGCTTCGGTGAGAATTGATGATACAATGAGTTCTTGGTTCAGGGTACTTACAGGGGTTACACAAGGCTGTAATCTTTCACCTTTTCTGTTCCTAGTTTACATGGATCATCTGCTGAAAGGTATAAAATGGCAGGGAGGGATTCAGTTAGGTGGAAATGTAGTAAGCAGTCTGGCCTATGCTGACGACTTGGTCTTAATGGGAGATTGTGCCGAAAGCCTGCAGTCTAATATCTTGGAACTTGAAATGATATGATATGAAAATTAGCCTCTCGAAGACTAAATTGATGTCAGTAGGTAAGAAATTCAACAGAACTGAATGCCAGATTGGTGATAAAAAAAGTTAGAACAAGTCGATAATTTCAAGTATTTAGGTTGTGTGTTCTCCCAGGATGGTAATATAGTAAGTGAGATTGAATCAAGGTGTAGTAAAGCTAATGCAGTGAGCTCGCAGTTGCGATCAACAGTATTCTGTAAGAAGGAAGTCAGCTCCCAGACGAAACTATCTTTACATCGGTCTGTTTTCAGACCAACTTTGCTTTACGGGAGCGAAAGCTGGGTGGACTCAGGATATCTTATTCATAAGTTAGAAGTAACAGACATGAAAGTAGCAAGAATGATTGCTGGTACAAACAGGTGGGAACAATGGCAGGAGGGTACTCGGAATGAGGAGATAAAGGCTAATTGAGGAATGAACTCGATGGATGAAGCTGTACGCATAAACCGGCTTCGGTGGTGGGGTCATGTGAGGCGAATGGAGGAAGATAGGTTACCTAGGAGAATAATGGACTCTGTTATGGAGGGTAAGAGAAGTAGAGGTAGACCAAGACGACGATAGTTAGACTCGGTTTCTAACGATTTAAAAATAAGAGGTATAGAACTAAATGAGGCCACAATACTAGTTGCAAATCGAGGATTGTGGCGTTTAGTAAATTCACAGAGGCTTGCAGACTGAACTCTGAAAGGCATAACAGTCAAAAATGATAATGTATGTAGGTAGGTAGGTAGGTAGGTAGGTAGGTAGACACTATCGCGATAGCCTAGGATACTTTATGGAACCTGGAATAGCTTACTGTTGTTAATTTTTCTAATTTGCTGATAATTTAACCAGTGTTAGGAGGAGGTTCTCCCACAATAATTTTCATTTTTATTCAAGCCAGATGTGGGATAATAATTATTTATTTTATATTACAGTAAAATGCAAGCTTCGGTATGGTTGAGAATGAAGGTGTAGTGTATCAGACAACTTTTGGAGAAGAATCTGAGTCAAAATCATCAAGATAGTCCGGCTCCATAGCTAAATGTATAGCGTGCTGGCCTTTGGTCACAGGAGTCCCGGGTTAGATTCCCGGTAGGGTCGGGAATTTTAACCTCAATTGGTTAATTTCGCAGGCACTGGGGCTGGGTATATGTGTCGTCTTCATCATTTCATCCCCCATCACGACTCGCAGGTCGCCTACGGGAGTCAGATCAAAAGACCTGCACCTGGCGAGCCGAACTTCTCCTCGGACACTCCTGGCACTAAAAGCCATACGCCATTTTATTTCATTTCATCAAGATTAATTTGTTAAATTTTGTTATTTTCTGTTACATGAAGTGCTAGTTGAAATAAATGTCAAACCTGTTGTTTTTAATGTTTTTTTAATTGTCGTCAGTCCGTAAGTCTTACCTGCCCTTTTAAAATAAGCAGAGCTTGACAGCAAACCGTCCACGACTGGGACTTTCTCTCTCCGGCTGAGCCGACCGGGAATAAAGGGGGCAATATTTAACTTAAGATCAAGACTACAAGGCAAAATATTTGGTCTGCAGCAACGTGGGTCCAATGTTTGAATTTTACCGCAGGGAAACATCTGATAGATTTTGCTTGCTAGTGTTTGAATACAATCACTGAATGCTTTACTCTCTCCTTTTCGTAGCGTTATTCTATGATGGTGCAGAATCCACTAATTTGCTCGCCTTGTTCCCCTCCTTGTCATTAAGGGCATCCGTTGCAAGAGGTGATGCGTGCATTTCGCATATCTTCCTTGATGTTACCATGATGTTTCTGAAGAGACCGATTCCTTCTGTGTTTTATGCAAATGTCATATTTACCGTCAGATTCGTTTTTCTTTCATAACATGACTGTACCACCTGGGACGGTGTATTAGCATGTTTTCTAAAACTGGCATGACGTTTTACGGCGTCCACGTTCATAATGCGGTCGAAATTAGTAACGTCTACTAACCGACATAGTATTTTCCCCCATTCTGTGGAGAGCTTGTTTGTGTTCCGTTGAAGCAAGCGTACAGTGTCTCTGATCCATGTATTGACTTGCAAACTTTCCTCAGCACCCCGGTGTCTCGATCCCATCTTAACCACATCATTCGAGTTGACAAGGACCTGTGGGAGTTTAGGACTCCCAGATTTATTTATTTTGGAACATTCTATGAGACAAGGCTATGGAATCTACTATATTTCATATAAATGCTATTCAAATATGACTTTGAAAATGAGAATCGATTAAAAATAACTTGTTCAATCGGAAGAAAATCAGTCTGTAATTCTTCTGAGGTTTATTTACAAAATAATTCTCAAGGTTACTCTGCACTAAATCATGTCTATTATCAATGCCGTCCTTTTTATTTTTTTTATTCCAGTACAGCTTTAAGTCTTCACCGCCTGATTCAGGAGAGTGACCACAAGGATCATACACGGATCTTTGCACATCTGAGAAATTTTCAGTCCGTCCTTTAATGATCAAAACCTCTCTGACACATGACATTTTTTTCAAAATCTTAGTACATCATTGTTGACACGGGAAAGTGCTTCTTCTCAATTTGCTAATATCCACAAAAGATGTCAGGGTCAGGCAGACTGTACGTTATTTTCTCCTTGTTTAAATGACACTTGAAGTACGTATTGCTTTCTCTGTACACAGTCGTGCCCTGCGTACACTGTCGCGGTTTTTCGTTTACACTTGGAATTACATGCATCACCTATTGTTTCGAGGAATTTTTGATATTCAGTTAGAAATACTCTACGAGGAACCCATGTGACCACCGCGAGCTTCGTATAGCTACTAAACTAGTGTTGCCGAGTGACAATATGTTACAAGTTGAGGAAAGTCATTGTCTATTTTCTGATATTCTCTTTTTCTCTTTCCAGATTCCAGTGCAGATTTAGATCATCGCCCAATTAAGATCAGTGAGCGCAAGGACCATTTACCAGTGGGAGATCTCTAAATATAGCGCTTTCTACCTGTTCTTTCATCCAATATTTTAAATTCGAATTCTGGTCGTTTCATCACCATATGACCGCTTTCTCCTCGGGAATGTTGTTTCATATCAATCTATATAAATAAAGATGCAGGGGGTCCGCTGTCTGTAATTTATTTTGTTTTGCCAGTTTTTCAGATATTTATCCGTTTTAGGTCAACTCAAGACCGAATCGATGGTTTTTTACTTTTCGTGTCTGTTTGAATCTTCCACCATCCCGTCGAAACGGCTGGATAGATCTCAACCAAACTTCACATTTAGAGTGTAATCACATCGGGGAAGGTTTCAATATTGATATCATTTTAAAATCCTTGAATAGACGAGGGGTTTATAGGAAAACCAGAATGGTTTTCCTCCATTTTCTCTTATACTATTGATTTTCTGTAAACTCCGTGGACCGTACGTGAAACTTCTCTTAATTATAAACAACTTTCTTCATGTTCATAAAGGGAGAAATTTACTATTTTCTGCGGGTATCATGCTCTGCATTGAGTGACCGACAGACCGACAACGAACCTACAGGTTACCACGGCAACGTGTCTGACTGCTTGCCAGCAGGGAAGTAACGTATTGCCATTTTCCTCATCATGCTTTTAAATTCGTGGTTGTTCCTTGGGTAGAAGGCAAGAGAGGGCTCAATCGGCCATTCTGCGGGATATTGGCGGAATATCGTTGGAGGTTATAACCGCCCTCGAATAGATTAAGTAATAACGCGATTGGTCATCTTCTTATCTGTTTACGTAAGAATCGCTGCGCCTAAATTTCTCGTCTGTTACCGCTTTATTATATCCATAACTCACACCAGCATAATTTATTGAGGGGCATTTGATTTTCCAATACATTCACTTGGCATTTACATATTTGTCGTTATCCGGCTGTCCTCAGTAATAATCCATTTTCTATTAATTTCAACTTCCTTACCTGTATTATTTTCTTCCTTAATTACTGCGTATGTACGCGAGTGCTAGAAACTACTGGATATATTTCCACCAAACTTCATATTTAGAATCCACCTGTCCTTGGGTAGGTTTTAGGGCAAATATTGTTTCTAAATCCCTGAACTGACTGGGGGTTTATACGAAACCGAAACCGTGATTTTGCTCTCCCACAAAATATACACAACCAAACTTAATGAAAATCTACCTGCCTTAATGGAAATTAATTTCTAAACCTTTTTTCTCATGTGTATCATTTCGATACGAGGATTAATAAGGGAGATATCATTAACGGACCGTTTTTCGGTACAAGTCCCATCGGACTTCATTCAAGAGCGGGTGCGTGTAAAGCGTATTTCTTACAACTTGAAAACTACTGAAAATATTCGAACCAAACTTTATATTTAGCATCCACCTGTCCAAAGGTAAGTTTTAAAGGTCAATAACATTTCATGTTCCCGGAAGGGACTGGTGGTTTATAGGGAACTGAAATGGTGATTTTACTCTTCCACAATATATACAATACAAGACCAACCTGACTGGAAATCGACCAAACGTGATGGAATTCCATCTCTAAAACTTTTTTCATGTGCAGTTTTTCGTCAGGAGGATTAATAAGGGAGGTATCATGAATGGTCAGTTTTGCAGGTTAAGTCAAGCGGACATAGCCAAAAAGGTGTTTTACGTGGAGCAGATTCCTTATCTATCTATATAAATATAATCGTAACGACTGTGTGCCTCTACATTGACTATTTTGGCGAAATTTTCTCACAGCTACCCGTTTAAGGGGTAATAATGACCATCTGCATATTTTTTTGGTTTAATTTCCTGAAAGTCCTAATTTTTAGCCCCCTCGCCCAAAATACAGATTGGGTTTCTCAAACTGGCCAAAGATAAAAATCCAAACATCATGGGAACCCACTGTATAATTCACAGGCAGGCTTTGGCGGCCAAAACCTTGCCCCAAGATTTTAATAACACTCTAAAACTCGCTATAAGAATTGTGAACTCTGTGAAGACAAGTCCTTTACTGACAAGATTGTTTGAAGTCCTTTGTGTTGACCTTCAAGCCGATCACAAAACTCTCCTTTTCCACACAGAGGTTCGCTGGCTATCAAAAGGGAACATGTTGGCTCGGCTGTTTGAATTAGTCTGAAGTTGAAATTTTACTTCTTGGTGAAGGTAAGAACGATCTGTATGAAGTGTTTACTGATGCCAATTTTATCGTCTCATTGGCATATCTTTGCGATTGTTTGAAGCTTTAAACAGTTTGAATATCTGGAATATTTATAATGTCCAATAACGGAAGATTTATATTGATATTAAAGCTCCAAGACAAAAACTCCAAAATTATGCTTGCTTATGATGCCATCAGAACTTTCCTGGAAAAAATACAGTTATGGAAACGCCGGCTTCAGTTGAACTTCTCATCCTGGATGCTGCCATCTTGATATGGGGGAGGGGGTTAAAAATTAGGACTTTCAGGAAACTTTTAAGCCCATGAAACCTTTGGGTTATCGTTCTGGATAAATATCACCGACTGTGTTCTTATGCAGATTTGAAACTCCCAGCGTGTCTCTCTCAGACAATTACGAGAATTTTAGATTTTTCTAGGGATCCTGAAATCATCAGGTTGCCTGAAACCAAGTTTTAAATTTCTAGGCTGCCTAGAATGGTCTCATTAGTTCACGCCTGTTTTCATTTATATGCCTTAATTTATATATATAGTACAGTATATATAGAACGCGCCAAACTGACTTCTATTTATTAATATGAATTATATTTCACCCGCTTCCGTAGTGGTTCTAGGGGCGTCTTACTCCCACAGTATGTTTTCCAGGTAGTAAGTCATACTTGAAAGTCATACTGGAACATACACACGTCTATCACCTTGGGAATTTTTGACAATTTATTTTTTCATCCTTCCTCACCCTCTATGCAAAAGGGGGCTGAAGTTGGACTTTAAAAATCCGGAATGTTACTATTCATCTCAGCGACCCGGAAAACGATGGATTAAGCAGTATATTCGATTATTATTATTATATCTCACTCCCCCTCCCCCCCTAAAGGGAGCTAAACTTTGAGTTTTAAAAATCGGGAGTGTTACTATTCATCTCAGCGACACCGAAAACTGTGGCTTCGACACTATTTTCGATTATTTTAAAATCTGAATCCCTCACCCCGCACCAGAAAGGGGGATGAACTTGGACTTATAAAATATCCGGGGTATCGCCATTCATCCCAGTGACACCGACAACTATGGATTCAACATTATTTTCGTTTACTTTTATATATCACTCTCCCATTGCCACCCACCACGAAGGGGGCTGAACTTAAAAAAAATCCTGAGTGCCATTATTCATCTCAGTGACCCCGAAAAGTATGGATTCGACACTACTTTCGATTATTTTTATATCTCAGCCCCCTCTCCCCCCTCGTCCCCCCGCCCCTAAGGGTTCCTGGGGTGTCCTACCCCCATGCGGTTTGTCTCCTGATACTAAAATTTCGAAGTGTACATTTCACCTCGGCGACCCCGAAAACTATGTATTCGACACTATTTTCGATTAATTTTATATATCACTCCCCCCTCCATCCGATCCCAAAGGGGAATGGACTTGGACTTATAAAATAACCGGAGTCTCACTATTCATCTCAGCGACCCCGACAACTATGGATTCGACACTATTATCGATTATTTTTATATAACATTCTCCCATCTCCCCCACCACGATGGGGGCTGAAATTGGACTTAAAAAATTTCGGAGTGTCACTATTCATCTCAGCGACCCCAAAAAGTATGGATTCGACACTATATTCGATGATGTGTATATCTCAGTCCCCTCGCCCCCCGCCCCTAATGTTTCCTGGGGTGTATTACCCCCACGTGGTTTGTCTCCTGATACTAAAATTCCGGAGTGTCACTATTCATCTCAGCGACCCAGAAGACTACGTATTCGACAGTATTTTCTATTATTTCTATATATCACTCCCCTATCCCCCCCAACGAAGGGGGCTGAACTTGAACATTAACAAATTCCGGAGTGTTGCTATTCATTTCAGCGAGCCCGAAAAGTATTGATTCGACACTACTTTCGATGATATTTATATCTCACCCCCTCGCCCCCCCCCGCCCCTAAGCGTTCCTGGGGTGTCCTACCCCACGTGGTTTGTCTCCTGATACTAAAAATCCGAAGTGTACAATTCACCTCGGCGACCCCGAAAACTATGTATTCGACACAATTTTCGATTAATTTTATATATCACTCCCCCCTCGCCACCACCCCAAAGGGGGATGAACTTAGACTTATAAAATATCCAGAGTCTCACTATTCGTCTCAGCGACCCTGACAACTATGGATTCGACACTCTTTTCGATTATTTTATATATCAATCTCCCATCGACCCCTACCACGAAGGGGGCTGAACTTGGATTTAAAAAATTCCGGAGTGTGACTATTCATCTCAGCGACCACGAAAAGTATGGCTTCAACACTATTTTTGATGATTTTTGTATCTCAGCCCCTTGCCCCCCTGTCCCTAAGGTTTCTTGGGGTGTAATACCCCCACGTGGTTTTACTCCTGATACTAAAACCCCGGAGCGTCACCATTCATCTCAGCGACCCCGAAAACTGTGGATTCGACACTATTTTCTATTATTTTTGTATATTACTCCTCCATCGCCCCCCCCCACCTCGAAAGGGGCTGAACTTGGACACTTAAAAATTCCGGAGTGTCACTATTCGTTTCAGCGACCCCGAAAAGTATGGATTCGACACTATTTTCGTTAATTTGTATATCTGACCCCTGTCCTGCCTTACCCCCACGTGGTTTATCTCCGATACTAAAAATACGAAGTGTACAATTCACCTCGACGACCCCGAAAACTATGTATTCGACATTGTTTTCGTTTAATTTTATATATCAGTACCCCCTCGCCCCCACCCAAATGGGAGCAGAAATTTGACTTTTAAAAATTCGGGAGTGTCACTATTCACCTCAACGGCCCCAAAAAGTATGGATTCGACACTATTTTGATTATCTTTTACCTGCCCCCCTAACCCCCCTAACGGGGCTAGAGGTGGCTTACCCCCACAGTGCTCGTTTCCAGATAGCAAACAATAAGTGTTCACAATTTGATTGAAATTGCACAGTGGTTTAGGAGACGTGTCATTTACACACATACATACATTCATTTTTATATATATAGATAGATTATATATATCACTCCCCCCTCGCCCCCACCCCAAAGGGGGCTGAACTTGGACTTTTAAAAAATCCGGAGTGTCACTATTCATCTCAGCGACCCCGAAAAGTATGGATTCGATACTATTTTCGTTAATTTGTATATCTGACCCCCCTTCCCCCCCGCCCCTAAGGTTTCCTGGGCTGTCTTACCCCTACGTGGTTTTTCTTCTGATACTAAAAATCCGGAGTGTAAAATTCACCTCGACGACCCCGAAAATTATGTATTCGACACTATTTTCGTTTAATTTTATATATCAGTACCCCCTCGCCCCCACCCAAATGGGAGCAGAAATTTGACTTTTAAAAATTCGAGAGTGTCACTATTCACCTCAACGGCCCCAAAAACTATGGATTCAACACTATTTTCGATTTTTTTACCTGACCCCCTAACCCCCCACCTAAGGGGGCTAGAGGTGGCTTACCCCCACAGTGCTCGTCTCGAGATAGCAAATAATAAGTGTTCAAAATTTGATTGAAATTGCTCCAGTGGTTTAGGAGGAGATGTGTCATTTACAAACATACAAACATTCATTTATATATATATATAGATAATCATAGTTAGGAAGTAACTGAATAAAGGTAATCGAATTACTAATAACGAGTAATATTTTCTACAAAATAATTATTACTCATAAATTACTTCTTGAAATAAAATTGTAATCGATACATTCTAGCAATTTTTATTTTCTAGCAGTCATTACATTCTAGCAATCGTTATATTCTAGTAATCATTACATTTTAGCAATCGTTATATTCTAGTAATCATTACATTTTAGCAATCGTTATATTCCAGTAATCATTACATTCTAGCAATCGTTATATTATAGTGATTATATTCTAGCAATCGTTATATTCAAGTAATCATTACATTGTAGAAATTGTTATATTCTAATGATCATTACATTCTAGCAATCGTTATATTCTAGGAACCATTACATTCTAGCAATCGTTATAATTATTCTAGTGATCATTACATACTAGCAATCGTTATATTCTAGTAATAATTACATTCTAGCAATCGTTATAATTATTCCAGTGATCATTACATTCTATCAATTGTTATATTCTAGTAATCATTACATTCTAGCTATCTTTACATTCTAGTAATCATTACATTCCAGCAATCGTTATATTCTAGTAATCATTACATTCTAGCAATCGTTACATTCTAATAATCATTACATTCCAGCAATCGTTACATTCTAGTAATCATTACATTCCAGCAATCGTTACATTCTAGTAATCATTACATTCCAGCAATCGTTATATTCTAGTAATCATTACATTCTAGCAATCGTTATATTCTAGTGATTATATTCTAGCAATCCTGATATTACTGTATAGTAATCAGTATATTCATGCAAATGTTATATTCTAATGATCATTACATTCTAGCAATCGTTATATTCTAGTAATAATTACATTCTAGCAATCGTTATAATTATTCCAGTGATCATTACATTCTATCAATCGTTATATTCTAGTAATCATTACATTCTAGCAATCGTTATATTCTAGTGACTATATTCTAGCAATCCTGATATTACTGTAGAGTAATCATTATATTCATGCAAATGTTATATTCGAATGATCATTACATTCTAGCAATCGTTATATTCTAGTAACAATTACATTCTAGCAATCGTTATAATTATTCCAGTGATCATTACATTCTATCAATCGTTATATTCTATTAATAATTACATTCTAGCAATCGTTATAATTATTCCAGTAATCATTACATTCCAGCAATCGTTATATTCAAGTAATCATTACATTCTAGCAATCGTTATATTCTAGTGATTATATTCTAGCAATCCTGATATTACTGTATAGTAATCATTATATTCATGCAAATGTTATATTCTAATGATCATTACATTCTAGCACTCGTTATAATTATTCCAGTGATCATTACATTCTATCAATCGTTATATTCTAGTGATCATTACATTCTAGTAATCATTATATTCTAGTGATAATTACATTCTAGCGACCATTATATTCCAGTAATCATTCCATTCTAGCAATCGTTATATTCTAGTAATCATTACATTGTAGCAATCGTGATATTATAATGATCATTACATTCCAGCAATCGTTATATTCTAATAATCATTGCATTCTGTCAATCGTTATATTCTAGTAATCGTTACATTCTAGCAATCGTTATATTCTAGTAATCATTACATTCCAGCAATCGTTACATTCTAGTAATCATTAAATTCCAGCAATCGTTATATTCTAATAATCATTACATTCTAGCAATCGTTACATTCTAGGAATCATTACATTGTAGCAATCGTGATATTATAATGATCATTGCATTCCAGCAATCGTTATATTCTAATAATCATTGCATTCTATCAATCGTTATATTCTAGTAATCATTACATTCTAGCAATCGTTATATTCTAGTAATCATTACATTCCAGCAATCGTTACATTCTAGTAATCATTACATTCCAGCAATCGTTATATTCTAATAATCATTACATTCTAGCAATCGTTATATTCTAGTAATCATTGCATTCCAGCAATCGTTATATTATAATAATCATTACATTCTAGCAATCGTTATATTCTAGTAATCATTATATCCTAGCAATCGTTATATTCTAGTAATTATTACGTTGTAGCCATCGTGATATTATAATGATCATTACATTCCAGCAATCGTTATATTCTAATAATCATTACATTCCAGCAATCGTTATATTCTAATAATCATTACATTCTAGCAATCGTTATAATTATTCCAGTGATCATTGCATTCTATCAATCGTTATATTCTAGTAATCATTACATTCTAGCAATCGTTATATTCTAGTAATCATTACATTCCAGCAATCGTTATATTCTAATAATCATTACATTCTAGCAATCGTTATATTCTAGTAATCATTACATTCTAGCAATCGTTATATTCTAGTAATCGAGATACAGTACATCATATGGAATCAGAAACGGGAAAAGGTAAGTTATAATGAAAATAAGTTTTATAGTTCTATTGCTGTATATTAGAATTAGTAGCTTCACCAATGCTGGAAGAGTTACTTTCGTACCTCTCGAGTACTTCCAACGACATCAAACTTATCCCACAAGTTCCATTACTGGTGGGGATAGCCCATTCTCAAAATTGATTACGTGTATTCTTGAAGTGGCTCTGCGGAGCGTCTTTTCCACGAATGTCCGGTTCCATGGCTAGATGGTAAGCGTGCTGAACTTTGGTCCAGAGGGTCCCGGGTTCGATTCCCGACGGGGTTTGAATTTAACCTTAACTAGTTAATTCGAGTGGCTCTGGGGCTGGATGTGTGGCATATTCAGCATTGGAAATTATCCCAGGTAGGGTCCTCATCTTCACAGAATGCAGGCCACCTAATAGGCCGTCTACGAGAAAAAAAAACCGCACCAGGCCTCTCCGGAGGCCATACGCCATTATTATTATTCCCCAAGAGGTTGAGGTTTAGGGATGATACTTCTAAGAACTGACTACTTTGTAAAGTAAACAACAAATTATCTGAAATGCTGAAGGTCACGAACCAAAATAAATATCATCATATTTTTTTTAAAGTCCAAGGAATGGCGTTCATTCTCACTTAGCGATGATAGCCACTTAACTCCTCTGTGACAAAAATCACAAAATGAAGTACCAGGCAAGTGCTGGGGCTGTAGCCTATCTTAATTAAGGCCATGGCCGCTTCCTTCCCAGTTCTAGCGCTTTCCCATCCCTGCGTCGCCAAAAATTTTCGAAGTGTTAGTGCGACATTAAAAGGCTAGAAAAAGAAAAAGGAAAAGAACATTTTTTCTTTGCAATATTTGGTATCATTCCAGACCCAAGCTAAAACAGAAATGTTAGTGATTTCCTTAAGGCTGGCGTTCTGTGAAGCAATTATCATTGTAATTGTACTGATTATACTTGCCGAAAAAGTTATTTTTAATTTCAATGGAGTAAAATATTTCAAAGGTAGCTCTAATTCAGCCCAGTTATTTTCTAATGAATTCTTCCCGTCCGCCTCTGTGGTGTAGTTTTTAGTGTGATTAGCTGCTACCCCTGGAGGCCCGGGTTCGATTCCCGGCTCTGCCACGAAATTTTAAATGTGGTACGAGGGCTGGAACGGGGTCCACTCAGCCTCGGGAGGTCAACTGGGTAGAGGTGGTTTCGATTCCCACCTCAGCCATCCTGGGAGTGGTTTTCCGTGGTTTCCCCACTTCTCCTCCAGGCAAATGCTGGGATGGTGCCTAATTTAAGACCACGGCCGCTTCCTTCCCTCTTTCTTGTCTATCCCTTCCAATCTTCCCATCCCCCAGCAAGGCCCCTGTTCAGCATAGCAGGTGAGGCTGCCTGGGCGATGTAGTGGTCATCCTCCCCAATTGTATCCCCCGACCCAGAGTCTGAAGCTCCAGGACACTGTCCTTGAGGCGGTAGAGGTGGGATCCCTCGCTGAGTCCGGGGGAAAACCCACCCTGGATGATAAACATGTAAATAAGAATAAGAATAAGAATAATAAGAATTTTCCCCACAATGAGTATGGAGTAATTTATACATAGTGTCCTTGAAAATGGTTCCTATATTTACAGAAGAGGCAGCACGCAACAAATGAAGGAAGAAGGGTCCTATATACTGTACATTGATCCCAAACGGAGTATCTTCAGAGTTAGGGTTCGCTTCCACTACTATCAATGATCGCGATGTTCCAAAAATTTACGGAGGTTCTATGTAACAAAAAACGGAATTAGGTTCCTACTAAATCTACTAGCGTGTGGTGTTATGGTCTTATTATGATGGGGCACTGGCTCATTTTCATCGTAGGTCAAGGCGATACCTAACACGGGTCTTCCATGAGCGATGGGTTGGTCGAGGAGAGCCAATATCTTGGCCTTCCCGTTCGCCTGACCTTAATTCTTCAGACTTTTGACTCAGGTGTCATGTAAAGACCATGGTGTATGCGGTATCCATAAGGGATATGTATACACTAAGAGAACGTGTCTTCAATCCGGCAACAGCCAGGGGTGTTCCAATCATTGCGACGTAGGATGGAAGGCTGCATTGCAATGGATGTTGGTCACATCTAGCACATGTTTTCAAAAGTAGATCAAAGAGATGGTAGTGGTAGCGGAAGATATTGGGTTTGCGATCAATGTTTATAGGACCTTTTGCCTCCTCTGTAAAGATTGGAACGTTTTTCAAGGACACGCTGTATATCTCATCAATCCAAAAATTGTAATTGCTATTCTGGAAAACATTACAGAAATGTAATTGATAAACACTAAAACAACATTCTTAAATTTAAGCCTATACTTCATGTCGATTGAGAGCGTACAAAACAAGAACAATTACAAATTACGTAAGCGATGCATCAATGTTATGAATGGTTAATGGCATATATATTTTTTATTCTGAATTTCAAAAAGAATATTTCAAATAATTCTGCCTCGTATAACACGACCATTCGAAGTAATTTCAGATGATTAATCTGGAATTATTTAATAAAAATTTGCCTATCAAAGGATTAAAAAGGAGTAGAGAAGTCTGTGAAAACAAGGTAACTCTAACTTTTGTAACGAAATGTTAGTATTTTCCTTTCTGCAATCTAACAGGTATCCATGAATATCAATAGCACATTGAATCATTTCTTTGGCATCTGTTCCTTTTAGAATAACAGTAGGCTTATTTCCTTAGACATTATAGATTTACAAGGGTAAGAGAAAAACCATACCGCGCCAGATAACTGATATCTGGGAGATATGCGAGTCTTTATCCCAAACACAATCGGATGGGGATCAAACAACGATTAACCTATAAGAGAGTATGAAGCCCACGACAGTGAAGTTACGATAAGGGGATCAAGAGAACAGCCGCAGCATCTCATATAAAAGTGCCACCCTCAAGGACGCGCACGACTTCTTTTGTTCCTCAGGCAGCCAACAGGTGAGTAGCAATATTTACGTATATAATTTCTTGATAAGTGATGAATTAACGATACAAAATAACTGTGCTTATTTCGAGTGTCAGAAATACATCCAAATTCACGAAAGACAAACACATTTTATTCGCTAAAAGCTATTTGCTGGATTTTCGTGATTGAATTTCTAACACGATAGAATAGCTCCTTGACACATTGAGACATAGAAGTCAGTAGTCTGATTTTCATAAAGTTTATTATGAAACCTATTAGAATAGTCCATTTAAACACCATACAGTTCATACTTTGAACTATTATTGAAGTCAATAGCTCCCTCTGTGGATCAGTGGTAGAGTGTTTGCCTGCCGATACCAAGTTGCGGGTTCAAACAGGACAGAGGTAGTCGGATGTTTGAAGGGCGAACAAATTCCATTCGACATTTCGTGTCGCACTGTGTCGTCGGCGTGTAAAAATCACTGGCGATGTGTTTACCCAAAAAAAAATTTAAAAATCTCAGTCGTCGTTCCCCAACAGAGATCCGCTTTATTCTACCTAGGGTAAAACAGAACGTCGACATTGACGCACAGGTAACTTAAATGGCGTCAAAATCAAATGCCTGCACAGGGTAGCTGAGTTCATAGGAACAGTGGCGTAGATACGATATTTCCCTGTGGGATTAATAATAGTTACAATCATAAAACAAAGTTTAAATGAATGTAGAGGCTTGCCTGTAGAAAAAACACTGGAACTCGCTGTACACTTGACAAAATGATCTATTAGTGGAGGACAAAGTTACATCGCATCATCATTTAAGTGAGGGAAAAAGTATGCAATGGGAAAACAGTTATACAGGCATCCGAAACGCAACCCACTGTTCCACAATTGAGTTCAATCAATCAATACTGACCTGCATTTAGGGCAGTCGCCCAGGTGGCAGATTCCCTATCTGTTGTTTGCCTAGCCATTTCTTAAATGATTTCAATGACATGGGAAATTTATTGAACATCTCCTTTAGTAAGTTATTCCAATTCCTAATTCCCCTTCCTATAAATGCATATTCTTTATTACTGTATTACTGCATTGCCGGTGATTTATATATTAGTGAATTCATTTGGTAAAAACCACGACAATGTAGCGTAACAGAAGTGCACAATTCTATCAAGTTCAACAGCAATAACAATCTTGAGATTCAATCACTTAATGGGATAGAATAAATTTGTTACTTTCGTTGGCCTGTCTCAATCTCATCCTTGGCTTTGACAGTGTGACAGTGACCGAGGTATAAGTGATGCTAGTAATACCATTCCTTATGCAGCCAGTCCCTCTTATGAATGGTGTGAAAATATCGCTCATAGGGTCGGTTGGTGTATGCATTTCAGTGGGCTTGGCAGACTGATATGTAATAGCAACTTCTGGCTCGGCGAGGAAAGCAACGGGAAACTACCTTACTTCTCATTTCTCTAGTATGCCTCTTCAGTGACGCCTAGGCTATTATGACAGCCTTTGGCGGAGCTGTGGAGGTTCAAACCAGCCTTCGGGCTGAATATCCAACACACATACAACATGACTTAGATATACTGTACAAAGTAAAACGCATTCCTTTCAAAGCGTAAGAAATTTCAAAATCAACTCAATTCCTCTTCTTTTCTGAGCAAGTTAATCTATCACTTTGGCAGCTGACAGAGTAACGTCCTCATGCATAGACAATATGGCAATGCCATTTAGTCTTGTCTGAGAGGTTCGTGGCGTGGGTTACTGTTGTCACGTCCTAGTTTGTGACCCACGGACAACAGCTGAGTGGCCTAGTAAGTAGTCATGAGAGTCGAGATACCAATTGCTATGGAATGGGAGTGGACACCTTGGACATATTTTGAGTCATGACCCTCCTTGTGCTCAGGCGGCTAGGACTATACAACCCGATAGAATAGAGATCCTCACTGGAACTACGTGTAAGTTCATCCTGCTTCATAGAATGTTCACCGAGAACGCTCAGAACGTTTTAAGCAAGCCTCGTACCTATGAGAGTAATGGAGTCCTACTCCCTTTTAACGGGCGAGGGACTCCCCGGAAACAACTTGAAGAACAAAATGGAATTCGATGGGGAGCTATAAATATTAATGAGGCTTATGGAAGAGAGAGAGTAGAACTGACTGAGTCAGCAAAAAAAAAACAAACATAGGAGTAAATGGTATTCGCGTAAGGAAGATGACGAGGAAGTTAGGATATAATAAAGTGAACTTGACGGGTGTTGGAAAGGGAAGGAAAGAGTGTGGGGTAGGACTGTTCATCAGCAATACTACTGCACGGAACATAGTTTCTGTTAGGCACGTAAATGAGTGAGATGTGGTTAGATTTACAGTTGGAGGAATTAGGACGAGAATTGTCTCAGTGTATTCACCATGTGAGGATGTAGATGAGGATGAAGTTGACAAGTTTTATGAATTGAGTGACATCGTAGTCAGGTCAACATCAAGGATAGGGTAGTGCTAACTTGCGATTTCAATGCGAGAGTTGAAAATAGAACTGCAGGATACGAAAAGGTGATTGGTAAATGTGGGAAAGATATAGAAGCTAATAGGAATGGGAGGCGTTTGCTGGTCATCTGTATTAGTATGGGATTAGAATAGTTATAAATACATTCTTCAAGCACAAGGCTATTTACCGCTGCACATGGGAGGGTCGGGGCACCAGACCCACAATAGACTATATCTAAACCGACTTTGAATTCAGGAAATCTCTTAGGAATGTGTAGGTATTCCGACGATTTTTCGATGATACCGACCACTATCTTATCCGTAGAGAACTAAGTCTCTAGAGGGATAGAGAAAGTGAAATCATCTGTCTGCAGACGAATAATGGTAGGAAATCTCCAGGACGAGGTAATTAGACATAAGCACATGGATATGATTAGTGAACATTTACAAACAATGGACAGTGAGCAGGTCGAGGATATATATATATTTCCTATTGGCTTTACGTCGCCCCGACACAGATAGGTCTTACGGCGACGATGGGACAGGAAAGGCCTAGGAAGTGCAAGTAAGCGACCGTGGCCTTAATTAAGGTACAGTCCCAGCATTTGTCTGGTGTGAAAATGGGAAACCACGGAAAACCATCTTCAGGGCTGCCGACAATGGGGTTCGAACCCACTATCTCCTGAATACTGGATACTGGCCGCACTTAAGCGACTCCAGCTATCGAGCTCGGTCCAGGATATATAAAGAGAATGGGTGGCATACAGGGATGCTTTAGTAGAAACAGGAACAACTGTGTGTAAACACGGGAAAAGCGAATACCTGGGTGGAATGATGAAGTGCAGCCTGTAAACATAAAAAGAAGGCTTATCAGAAATAGCTCTAAACAAGGGCCAATGCAGACAAGGAACTGTACGTAGATGAAATAAACAGAGCGAAGCAAATAGTTGTTGAATATAAGAACAAAACGCCGGAAGATTTTGGTAATCGCCTGGAAAGGCTAGGTCAAACAGCAGGAAAACCTTTCTGGACAGTAATAAAGAATCTCAAAAAGGGAAGGAGAAATGAAATTAATAGCGTTTTGGGTAAATCAGGTGAACTCATAATATATCCCAGGAAATCACTGGACAGGTAGAAGGAATATTTTGAAAATCTTCTCAACGTGAAAGGAAATCTCTCTGGTGACGTCGCGAACAACCAAGCTCTTGGCCATGAGGACAATGATGTTGGTGAAATTACATTTGATGAAGCGGAAAGGATGGTAAATAAACTCCATTGTCATAAAGTCGGAGACATAGATGAAATTAGACCTGAAATGGTGATATATATTGGGAAGGCAGGTACGAAATAGCTTCATAGAGTAATAAGATTAGCATGGAGTGTTGGTAACCTTCTAAATGGCCAAAACAATAATTTCACCTATCTATTAGGAAGGGAACAGGAAGGATTGCAACAACTATCGAGGTATCTCATTGATCAGTATACTAGACAAGGTGTTTACTGGCATTTTGGAAGGGAGGGTGCGATCAGTGGTTGAGAATAAGTTGGATGAAAAGCAGTGTGGTTTCAGACCATAGAGAGACCGTCAGGATCAAATTTCAGTTTGCGCCAAGTAACTGAAAATGCTACGAGAGGAATAGACAGTTTAATTATGTTTCATAGTTCCAGAGAAGGCATATGACCGAGTACCGAGGGAAAGGATGTTCGCCGTATTGGGACTAGGAGTAGATTACTGAAATCAATCAAAGGCATTTATGTTGAAAATTGAGAACTGATAATGTAATGAGTTCTTGGCTCAAGTCACTTCGAGGGGTTAGACAAGGCTGTAATACTTCACCTTTGTTGATCATAGTTAAGAGAGATCATCTGCTTAAAAGTGTGAAGTGGCAGGGAGGGATTCAGTTAGGAGAAAATGTTGGCCTATGCTGACAACTTGGTATTAATGGCAGTGTCGAATGCCTGCAGTCTAATACCGTGGAACTTGAAAATAGTTCAATGAGTATGGAATGAAAATTAGCCTTTCCAAGACTAAATCAATTGCTGCCAGTGGGTAGGAAAGTCAAAATAACTGAAAGTCAGATTGGTGATACAAAGCTGGAACTGGTAGATAATTTCAAGTATTTAGGATGTGTGTTCTCCCAGGGTGGTAATTTAGTGAGATTGAATCAAGGTGCAGTAAAGCTAATCCAGTGAGCTCAGTGATGCGATCAAAGTATTCCGTAAGAAGGAAGTCAGCTCCCGGACGAAATCATCCTTACATCGGTCTGTTTTCAGACCAACTTTTTTTTACGGGAGTGAAAGCTGGGTGGACTCAGGATATCTTATTCGTAAGTTAAAAGTAAGAGTCATGAAAGTAATGAGAATCATTGCTGGTACAAACAGGAGGAACAATGGTAGGAGAGTACTTGGAATAAGGAGATAAGGGATAAATTAGGAATGCACTCGATGGATGAAGCTGTACGCATAAACGGGCTTCGTTGGTGGGATCATGTGAGGTGAATGGAGGATGATAGGTTACTTAGAAGAATAATGGACTCTGTTATGGAAGGTAAGAGAAGTAGAGGGAGACAAAGGCGACGATGGTTAGACTGAGTTTAGAACGATTTAAAGATAAAAGGAATAGAACTAAGCGAGGACACAGAACTAGTTACAAATAGAGGATTGTGGCTGTGGTTTGTAAATTCACAGAGGCTAGCAGACCGAACGCTGAAAGGCAAAACAATCTATAAAGAAGATATATGTATGTATCGGAGAATGAATATCGCAAATAGGTCCTTAACCTTTTCACACATGAAAATTATCATTCTGGTGTATATGTTGAAACTGGTATTGTGCACAATAGTTGCAACAGTTTCGAAATGTTGGGATGAATTTCAGGAATACACTGCTGAAAGGCCACAGTGGAGTTCTGGAAACTACGTTCGTCATGGCCAGTCTAGATTTCCATAAACGCAACTCTGTAAATGAATGTTCAGTCATTTAGGGCAGTAACCCAGGTTAGCAGATTCCCTATCAATTGTTAAACATTGTTTTAAAAATCTTCAAATATTGAAACTGTATCGAAACGATAAACCTTTTTCCTACAAATAATATTCGTCCCACGTTTTCCTCTTGAATTCCATTTTTATCTACATATTTTGATCTTTCCTAATTTTTAAAATACTACTCAGTCTTATTCGTTTACTAAAGTCATTCCTCGCCATCTCTCCACTGACAGCTCAGAACATATCGCTTAGTCCAGCAGCCCGCATCCCGAGTCTTTTTATTTCTAGCGGCTTTACGTCTTACCGGCACAGATTGGTTTTATGGCGACGATGGGGTAGGAAAGGTCTAGGAGTTGGAATGAAGCGGCCGTGGCCTTAATTAAGTTACAGCCCTAGCATTTGCCTGGTGTGAAAATGGGAAACTACGGAAAACCATCTTCAGGGCTGCCGACAGTGGGATTCGAACCCACTATCTCCCGGATGCAAGCTCACACCTGCGCGCCCCTAATCGCACTGCCAACTCGCCCGGTCCTCCCGAGTCTTGCCAGCCCAAACTTTGCAACATTTTCGTAACGCTGTTCTTATGTCGGAAATCACTCAGAACAAATCGAGCTACTTTTCTTCGGATTTCTTTTACTTCTCGATTCAAGTAATCCTGGTGAGGGTCCAATACCCTGGAACCAGTGACGTGCATGCCTTCTCCTTTACATCCTTACTACAAACGCAAATTACCCTCATAACCATGCGAAGAGATCTGTAAACTTCATTTACAATCCCATTTATGTGATCACCTCAATTAGGGTCTTAACACCTAGGTAATTACGATGATCCCCATGAGGAACTTTCACCCTAAAAACGCAGTAATTAAAATTTCTTTATGAAACTCGCAACTTCACTTTTCACCCCCATTTGTCAACATACCAGTGCCTGCTGTCCATTTCACGACATTGTCGGGGACTTCTTTCAGTCACTCACTATCTTGTATCTTATTTATTACTCTGTATAGTATAAAATCGTTCAGATAAAGTCTTATTTCTGATTACAGTTCTTTACTCATCTTATTTATTACTCTGTATAGTATAAAATCGTTCAGATAAAGTCTTATTTCTGATTACAGTTCTTCACTCATCTTATTTATTACTCTGTATAGTATAAAATCGTTCAGATAAAGCCTTATTTCTGATTACAGTTCTTCACTCATCTTATTTATTACTCTGTATAGTATAAAATCGTTCAGATAAAGCCTTATTTCTGATTACAGTTCTTTACTCATCTTATTTATTACTCTGTATAGTATAAAATCGTTCAGATAAAGTCTTATTTCTGATTACAGTTCTTTACTCATCTTATTTATTACTCAGTATAGTATAAAATCGTTCAGATAAAGCCTTATTTCTGATTACAGTTCTTTACTCATCTTATTTATTACTCTGTATAGTATAAAATCGTTCAGATAAAGCCTTATTTCTGATTACAGTTCTTCACTCATCTTATTTATTACTCTGTATAGTATAAAATCGTTCAGATAAAGTCTTATTTCTGATTACAGTTCTTCACTCATCTTATTTATTACTCTGTATAGTATAAAATCGTTCAGATAAAGTCTTATTTCTGATTACAGTTCTTCACTCATCTTATTTATTACTCTGTATAGTATAAAATCGTTCAGATAAAGCCTTATTTCTGATTACAGTTCTTCACTCATCTTATTTATTACTCTGTATAGTATAAAATCGTTCAGATAAAGCCTTATTTCTGATTACAGTTCTTCACTCATCTTATTTATTACTCTGTATAGTATAAAATCGTTCAGATAAAGCCTTATTTCTGATTACAGTTCTTCACTCATCTTATTTATTACTCTGTATAGTATAAAATCGTTCAGATAAAGTCTTATTTCTGATTACAGTTCTTCACTCATCTTATTTATTACTCTGTATAGTATAAAATCGTTCAGATAAAGCCTTATTTCTGATTACAGTTCTTCACTCATCTTATTTATTACTCTGTATAGTATAAAATCGTTCAGATAAAGCCTTATTTCTGATTACAGTTCTTCACTCATCTTATTTATTACTCTGTATAGTATAAAATCGTTCAGATAAAGCCTTATTTCTGATTACAGTTCTTCACTCATCTTATTTATTACTCTGTATAGTATAAAATCGTTCAGATAAAGTCTTATTTCTGATTACAGTTCTTCACTCATCTTATTTATTACTCTGTATAGTATAAAATCGTTCAGATAAAGTCTTATTTCTGATTACAGTTCTTCACTCATCTTATTTATTACTCTGTATAGTATAAAATCGTTCAGATAAAGCCTTATTTCTGATTACAGTTCTTCACTCATCTTATTTATTACTCTGTATAGTATAAAATCGTTCAGATAAAGTCTTATTTCTGATTACAGTTCTTCACTCATCTTATTTATTACTCTGTATAGTATAAAATCGTTCAGATAAAGCCTTATTTCTGATTACAGTTCTTCACTCATCTTATTTATTACTCTGTATAGTATAAAATCGTTCAGATAAAGCCTTATTTCTGATTACAGTTCTTCACTCATCTTATTTATTACTCTGTATAGTATAAAATCGTTCAGATAAAGCCTTATTTCTGATTACAGTTCTTCACTCATCTTATTTATTACTCTGTATAGTATAAAATCGTTCAGATAAAGCCTTATTTCTGATTACAGTTCTTCACTCATCTTATTTATTACTCTGTATAGTATAAAATCGTTCAGATAAAGCCTTATTTCTGATTACAGTTCTTCACTCATCTTATTTATTACTCTGTATAGTATAAAATCGTTCAGATAAAGCCTTATTTCTGATTACAGTTCTTTACTCATCTTATTTATTACTCTGTATAGTATAAAATCGTTCAGATAAAGCCTTATTTCTGATTACAGTTCTTTACTCATCTTATTTATTACTCTGTATAGTATAAAATCGTTCAGATAAAGCCTTATTTCTGATTACAGTTCTTTACTCATCTTATTTATTACTCTGTATAGTATAAAATCGTTCAGATAAAGCCTTATTTCTGATTACAGTTCTTTACTCATCTTATTTATTACTCTGTATAGTATAAAATCGTTCAGATAAAGCCTTATTTCTGATTACAGTTCTTTACTCATCTTATTTATTACTCTGTATAGTATAAAATCGTTCAGATAAAGCCTTATTTCTGATTACAGTTCTTTACTCATCTTATTTATTACTCTGTATAGTATAAAATCGTTCAGATAAAGCCTTATTTCTGATTACAGTTCTTTACTCATCTTATTTATTACTCTGTATAGTATAAAATCGTTCAGATAGAGCCTTATTTCTGATTACAGTTCTTTACTCATCTTATTTATTACTCTGTATAGTATAAAATCGTTCAGATAAAGCCTTATTTCTGATTACAGTTCTTTACTCATCTTATTTATTACTCTGTATAGTATAAAATCGTTCAGATAAAGTCTTATTTCTGATTACAGTTCTTTACTCATCTTATTTATTACTCTGTATAGTATAAAATCGTTCAGATAAAGCCTTATTTCTGATTACAGTTCTTTACTCATCTTATTTATTACTCTGTATAGTATAAAATCGTTCAGATAAAGCCTTATTTCTGATTACAGTTCTTTACTCATCTTATTTATTACTCTGTATAGTATAAAATCGTTCAGATAAAGCCTTATTTCTGATTACAGTTCTTTACTCATCTTATTTATTACTCTGTATAGTATAAAATCGTTCAGATAAAGCCTTATTTCTGATTACAGTTCTTTACTCATCTTATTTATTACTCTGTATAGTATAAAATCGTTCAGATAAAGCCTTATTTCTGATTACAGTTCTTTACTCATATAATTTATATATAAGAAAATATAAAGGTCCAATAATACTGCCTTGAGCCTTAGATAGGTCAATCGCGATGCAGGCCATTTGACCTACCGAATGTAAAATACCTGCTATACCTTGTTGGAATCGTACACGTTTACCTTCAGTGGAGTAACTTTTCCTGAACCGTAAGTGCCCTCTATCAAATCAGTTAGTAATTTCGCAAACATGTTTAATATAACCATAACCAATGCATTCCCAAAGCTTACATGCAACATATGCCAAGCTTACTGGCCTATAATTATCGGATTTATGTTTATCACTCTTTCCTCTATACACACAGCGTTCTCTCCATACATTTAATATAGCTGCTTGATCCAAATAGTAATCAGATAAATACTTCAGATATGGTACTATATCCCAACCCATTGCCTTTGGTATATCCCCAGAAATGTTATCAATTCTAGCTACTTTTCTAGTTTTCAATTGTCGTGCCTTTTTTAAATAAATTTCTTTGTTATCGTATGTAAATTTGAGTACTTTGTTAGCATTAGTCACCTTCTATAACTGGACATTATCTTCATAACCAACAATCTTTACATACTGCTGACTGAATACTTCCGTCTTCTGTAAATCCTCACATATACACCGACCGAGCTCGATAGCTGCAGTCGCTTAAGTGCGGCCAGTATCCAGTAATCGGGAGATAGTGGGTTCGAGCCCCACTGTCGGCAGCCCTGAAGATGGTTTTCCGTGGTTTCCCATTTTCACACCAGGCAAATGCCGGGGCTGTACCTTAATTAAGGCCACAGCCGCTTCCTTCCACTTCCTAGGCCTTTCCTATTCCATCGTCGCAATAAGACATATCTGTGTCGGCGCGACGTTAAGCAAAATAGCAAAAAGCACATATACACTTCCCTTGTTCATTAACGACGCGTGGAATGTCCTTCTTGGAACCTATTTCTGCCTAAAGTACCTTTACATACCCTTCCGTTTTTCACTAAAAGTTGTATGACTGCCATTTATGTTTGTCGTCATGTCATCTTTAGTTGACTTCTTCGCTAGATTCAAATTCCTTGTAAGTTCCTTCAATTTCTCCTTACTTTCACAACTATTTGTAACTCCTTTTTTTTTTCTGGAGATGTTGTTTTTGAAATTTCGCATTAAAAATATAAAAACTAACATCGTGTTTAGAAATGCATGGAAAATTCTTTGGAATGAACTACTGTCAACAAACTTGCACTCCTCGCGTAGTACAGATCGCAGGGGTCAATAGACTACCTGTTACAGATAGAGAATTTCGCTTAGTGGCGTCTTATCTTTGAGGTTACTGTTGCTGTGCGAACAGGGAAGTGAGTGTGGTGAAAAATGTAGAAAAAGCGACCATATGATACTTTCATCTTTCGGCTTTTAAGGAAATATTCACTCTATTATTCACACTCTATTATTTAGGAAAATATAAGTAGCCTTATTTCCTGCTGTATTTTAGTGAACAAGGTGGCTTTTATACCCAAAAGTAGGTTACTTTCATAAGTTCTCAAAATGTTTAAAAAATTATAACTATAAACACTTCAACGAATCTTTTTCGTAAGTTGTTCATCAATACGAATAAAAAAGAAAGCATACCAACCTGTACCATAAATGTAGGTCCAAGAGTTCATTAACTGATTTTAGCTGGTGGTCTTAAATTTTGTTAGGTACTGTAGTTAAGTACATGCCTTTACTGATAACAGGCTTGTAGATAAATTTGACTTTCGAAGAAAGCAAGTAACAATATTGATACTTGGTACGGTTGTAGAGTGACATGCGTGCTTCAGTTGACCTCCACCCAACGTGGAGCGCACTGCTAAAGTTTAGAATGGGGTTACGAGAAGGTGCTTTCATGAAATACGGAAAATGTACGTAGGTAAGAAAAATGAATAGAACTGGCAAATTAAGTTAATGGAAAAATGGCATCCTGTATAAATTTGTATTCTTTTTTTATGAAATCAATTTCATTTCAAAAACGTTGTCAACTGTCCTCGTGCAAAATGGTAAGGCATCCGTCCGGCTGCCGACAGTGGGATTCGAACCCGCGATCTCCAGAATGCAAGCTCATAATTGCATGGTCCATACAAAGGAGCATCTCGCTCGGTACCGAGAATATTATTATTATTATTATTATTATTATTATTATTATTATTATTATTATTATTATTATTATTATTATTATTTATGCCTTTGCTGGCAAGACCTAGTGTTTACATGCACTGTCTTCTGGTGTGGGCTAGAACGAATTTGTTGCTTTCATTCACATGTGTCAGGCTCATGGCCTTGACAACATGAAAGTGACCGAGGTATGAGTGATGCTAGTAATGTCATTTCTTATGCAGCCAGTCCCTGTTGTGAATGGTGTGAAAATGTTGCTCATAAGATTGGTTGGTCCGGCATTTTATTGGGCTTGGCAGACTGATATGTAATAGCAAACTTCGGGCTCGGTGAGGAAAGCAACGGGAAACTACCTCATTCCTCATTTTCCTAGAACCGGACGAGTTGGCCGTGCAGTTAGGGCCGCACAGCTGTGAGCTTGCATCAGGGAGATAGTGGGTTCGAACCCCACTGTCGGCAGCCCTGAAGATGGTTTTCCGTGGTTTCCCATTTTCATACCGGGCAAATGCGGGGGCTGTACCTTTATTAAGGCCACGGCCGATTCCTTCCCACTCCTAGGCCTTTCCTATCCCATCGTCGCCGTAAGACGTATTTGTGTCGGCGCGACGTAAAGCAAGTTGTTAAAAAGAAGCCGTAGTATGCTTCTTCAGTGACGCCTGGCCCACCTATGACGGCCGATGGCGGAGTTGTTCAGGTCCAAACCAGCCCCCGGGCTGAGCACTCAACATATAAACATTATTATTTTTATTGTTATTATTATTATTGAGGATATTGTTGGTCATTTTTATTTTCTATAAAGTGTGATGCAAACATGGTGCTGGGCGTCAGCGTAGTACCTTCCGTCTAGTAGCCTCGGGTTCGTTTCCTGACTCTGACACGAAATTTCGTATATTTGAGGTTATCTACGGTGAAACGGAATGGTGAACATTTAAATAAAACTAGGGAAATTAATCAGTCCTAGGTTGGAATCTTCTCGTGAAATATTATTTAATGTCAGGAGGGGCATCCAGTCTTAAATCTCCGGCCAAAACCTCAAATAAGCCAGGTGGCTCGAGCGACCCCAGATGTACTTGTAATACACTGAAGAATGTTACTTGGGAAAATAATATTTCTAATTGTCAGAAACTTGTATATATATATGATGTCTCGCTGCTCTTTTATTGGACTAACCACTTCCAACAACCCAATCATTGACATACTCGTGCGCTCACATACTTCATTTCACTCTACTAGTCTGTCATTCTCTCACACACTCAAAGACACATGCAGCATTTCTGATTTTCTTTCTTTAAGTGCAATTGAATTTCTGGAGGAGACAAGCTCTATGCATCCCCTGACAGTGAATTCCATGTCTCTGCAAAAGTATCACCGGAAGAAGCGGTAGAGCCATGAAAAGCTCCAAAATAAAACTTCCAAAGTATGGAAACCAAAAACCGTCAGAGTTAGGAAAGGACATCAGTTGGCTTGTCGAGGTTGTTGGAACTGGTTAGTCCAATAAAAGAGAGAATGCAAGAACAGCGGAAAATCACATATATATATATATATACACGTTTCTGAGCCTCCGTGGCTCAGACGGCAGTGCGTCGGCCTCTCACCGCTGGATACCGTGGTTCAAATCCCGGTCGTTCCATGTGAGATTTGTGCTGGACAGAGCGGAGGGGGGACAGGTTTTCCTCCGGGTACTCCGGTTTTCCCTGTCATCTTTCTTTCCAGCAATACTCTCCATTCTCATTTCATAGCATCTATTAGTCATTAATAGAGAGGGGAATTATAGGCACGAATAGGTTAGAATGCAAATGTATTTGAACAAGGCGCAAGTGTATGTTACCCGCATGACGGTTCTGCGGTGAGATTTGCATAAATATTATCGATCTGAATTATCAGAACCCCTAAAATTTATGCAACTCCCCGACATATCTGTAGAGCGGCTAGTTTTCACTTGCGCCTTGTTCAAATACGTTTGCATTCTAACCTATTCGTGCCTATAATTCCCATCTCTAGTCATTAATAAATCACTTTGGGAGTGGCGACCCCATCGTACTAATAGCCTATATCTGCTTCATTCATTCCATCCCTGACCCGGTCAATGACTGAAAAACAGGCTGTAGGTTTTCATACAAGTTTCTAACAATTATAAATATATTATTATTTTCCTAAATAAGATTCTTCAGCTTATTACAAGTACATCTGGGGTCGCTCGAGCTCAGTGTCCCTGGAGAGCAGTACACTTCCGTCTAGTGTGATATGGGTGTTTTCAGGAACGTTTTATCTTCTGGGAATTAACCAGGTAGCGATGTACACGTGCGTAGTTCACACCTTATCTAACAGGGAGTCACGTGTCGTAAGTGGTGCAAGTATAGTGCGTGTAACCATACGATAGCTTTATCTTCTTTTCCTTAAGTAGGTTCTATTTTCTAATAATGCTCAACTCTCTACAACTTCTACTGGGTTGGGCAGCACAATGATCATTCCTGGGAAACTGCACTGTTTCTAGATCCGAGGTTCGATCTCAGGCACTGCCACTGGCTGTTATTTCCCTCGTTCTCTTGACAGATATGTGACCTTTAAGGCCTTGTCTGTCCGTACGATATCAGGCTGGTTTGAACTACCTTGTTCCAGGACACTTTCCACTTCCGGTTATCTAAACTGGTTGAGGATTGTACTTTTGATATTGTGTATTATTGGTGACTCTTCCTCTTCTTTGGATTTGGATGCCCTTCCTGACGCCAACACTATATGGTGGTTGGTAGTATATTGTCTGAATATGATGAGGAGAGTGTTGGGGCGGACATATACACCCAGTCCCCGAGTCAGAAGTATTAATCAGAACCGATTAAAATCCCAGGTCCGGCCGGGAATCGAACCCGGAACCCTCTGAACCGAAGGCCAGTACGCTGACCATTGAGCCAACGAGTCGGACTTGTGTATTATCGGTGAATCTCGAACTAATTACAATATGTGTTCTATCGCAGAAGTCTGGCTCATTGGGTGAAGCGTCAGCGTGAAGGCCTACTGTTCAGAGATTCCAGGGTTCGTCCCTCAGCCGGGTCGGAATTTTATACGGTACATATTTGGTTAACTCCCTGTACTACCATCCACCACAGAAACACGCAGAAGTGAATACCTCCCTCCACATACGGTTTGAGTCAGCAATGGTGGATTTAACATTTCTGCGCCCATAGGCACAATTATAGCACTAACTTCTGGGTTGTTCATTCGTCCGTTCAGTGTTATCCAGCACCTACTAGATTCGCGCACACACCTCTTAACGGAATTTCTAATTGTTTCTAGAAACATCCCTTTCTCACTGCAATACCACCTTTGCGTTTAAATATCAAAGACTACGCTAAATTTAGCCCAACCCTCGGCAAATCTCTTATCACAGCATTGCAACATATTATGCTTTCCTGGCTTGCTAGCTTAGTCTTAATTTTCAATTTTTACAACGGCATTGTATGAATTTATATGCACCCTCATTTCCAGGTTTATTTACTATATTAACTCTTGGTTCAATTCTCATTACATTTTGATTTCGATGATAATTAATAACGATATCATTGGCTTTACGTCCCACTACCTACTTTTACGGTTTTCGGATACATAATAATTAACTTCATAGCAATTTTACACTCGGGTGGTCATGGCTTCGATTTTTTTTTGCTACTTTGCTTTACGTCTCACTGACACAGAAAGGTTTTATGGCGACGATGGGACAGGAAAGGCCTAGGAATGGGAAGGAAGCGGCCGTGGCCTTAATTAAGGTACAACCCCAGCATTTGCCTGGTGTGAAAATGGGAAACCACGGAAAACCATCTTCAGGGCTGACGAGAGTGGGGTTCGAACCCACTGTCTCCCGGATGCGAGCTCACAGCTGCGCTCTCCTAACCGCACGGCCCACTCGCCCGGTTCATGACTTCGAATCCAGTCGACTCCTTAGTAGCATACGGAAGGGTATAGCGCGGTTCTGCAATCGCAGCAAATATTAATTCTTTGGTGTACGATATTCTGTAATTACTTGTATTTTTTCACTACTGTTCTCTTCAGGTGGGCGCATGGTATATTTTACCTAGAGGCAGAATTGTTAAAACCACCGCTATGTATATTACTTGTCTGTTAGAAATGTAGGACCACACAGATGGTTCGCTGTTATAAGAATTAATTGTGAAAGATTAATCAAGTAACTTGTATGGTAGGCATTAACGAACATTGGCCAATAGTTGCTGCCCTCTTGTTTTGCCACTCCTAGGTACGTGCCTAAAAGGCCTATATTATAAACCCGTCTCTGGGCGTCAGGAAGAGCTTTAGGCTATAAAACAAGGCCAAATTTACTCACATCAACCATCAACCTCTAATTTTCCTTTCTATTAACGTGTCAGGGTCCGCCTCTGTGGTGTAGTGGTTAGCGTGATTAGCTGCCACCCCCGGAGGCCCGGGTTCGATTCCCGGCTCTGCCACGAAATTTGAAAAGTGGTACGAGGGCTGGAACGGGGTCCACTCAGCCTCGGGAGGTCAACTGAGTAGAGGTGGGTTCGATTTCCACCTCAGCCATCCTGGAAGTGGTTTTCCGTGGTTTCCCACTTCTCCTCCAGGCGAATGCCGGGATGGTACCTAACTTAAGGCCACGGCCGCTTCTTTCCCTCTTCCTTGCCTATCCCTTCCAATCTTCCCATCCCTCCACAAGGTCCCTGTTCAGCATAGCAGGTGAGGCCGCCTGGGCGAGGTACTGGTCATTCTCCCCAGTTGTATCCCCGACCAAGAGTCTGAAGCTCCAGAACACTGCCCTTGAGGCGGTAGAGGTGGGATCCCTCGCTGAGTCCGAGGGAAAAACCGAACCTGGAGGGTAAACAGATGATGATGATGATGATTAACGTGTCAGGCCTTACTGCCATATTTGTATTTATGTTACAAAATTCAACAAGTGTTCTCTTGCAGTAATATTCTGTTGAAATTGTTTGTCTTTCAATGTCTTTCACTCTTTGGACCACCTTCCTACACAATCCCGTATCATTCCTTGATAAATTTATTGCCCAGTGGTAGTCCATTCCAAAGTCATCCAGTAGTTTCTTCACCCCATACTCCCAACAACCCTCATTTCAATGTTTCATTTGGTGCTGATATGCTATCCTTAGAATTTCAATTCCTGCCCCTGTCTTCAGCCTCAACGAGTATTTAAATATTCGTTTAGCAATGTATGTCCTATATTCATCCTACACACACCATTCTCACTCCACCATTTGCAGTAAAGCTTGGCAATCCCATTATAATTTTGTCAAATTTACTTACAACTGCATCTAATGCTAAAATTCCTCATCTATTCCCCAAATTTCTGTCCCACACAATAACTTCCTTTTAACTATTCAATTAAATACATTTTCCTGAAATGTGTTTTCGATGTTTGGCATATTTCTATCCAATATTTTTATACCAGCCAAAGAAATTCCCTTCAATTTTTCCCTTTTATCTCTTCTGCCATGGCTACGTATGAGCGTCCCTAGGTATTCAATTTTTAACGTCTATTTTTTTCTTAACCATCCACCACTGTTCACTTTTTGAGAGTTGTTCACCCCTTTTACACACCATAACGCTTGTTTTCTGTGGATTAATTTTTAGATTCCACACTTTACAATAATTTATTATCCCATTAATGCTATTTTGATATTTGATGGTGTTAATGTGAGTAAAAGATATCACTTGCGAAGATCAAACCCGAAATAGCTTGGCTCCTTTCTCAGTCTTCCGTTGGAAAATATAATTCTTTCTTAATGCGTTTACCCTCCAGTGTTTGTTTTTCCCTCGGACTCAGCGACGGATCCCACCTCTACCGCCTCAAGGCAAGGCCGCACTAGATAGACAGGCCACAAGGCTCGGACCGTGACGTCACGAGAGTGGCTGGCGTTAAGCATGGCAGTGTAGGGCCCGCTCTCACTTTCACCATGATATTGTTCATTTATTCAACCTTAACGATATAACTGCGCACTCCTTCAATTGTGGCTTTACTTAGGCTTGTATACTACACGAGTTTTATGAGTGGAGAAAACTGGCTGGGCAGTATATGTATATTTATTTACGTAAAATTATGCTGACATCTGTCACTTGTAACTGAACACGGTATCATGTAAAAGATTAGAACGCATAGTACGTATACAAATAATTGTAATGTTACTAGGAAAATACATGATGGCAATTCACAACAATAGTCTGAAACCTTTCTTAGAAATTAAGCTGCAACTTAAAACTTACCTAACAATTCCTAAGGTTTCAGTTTATACACTTTTATTTTCCTGAGGATTTCTTCTTCTTAGCCACGAGTTTGTCTACGGTAACTTTTCTATTGTTATTCGGTAATATATTACAAAAGATGTATATACATTTGTCAACGAAATATTTAAAACTATTTATTTAATCACTGCATGTTTTAAACATGACGTTTTCGTTTTCCAGAACATTGTTGACAAGCGAAATCAGAATTTTTCTATGAGAATCCTCATGTAAAAACATTAGTATACAGGTTTACATTTTGTAGCTCTAAAAGAGTCTGGTACAACACCTTTTGGTCCAGGGCAGGAGCAAGCCAAGGCCGCACTAGATAGACTCAGACATTTTTTTGTGTGACCCAGGATTGTCAAAGTCAGGATAAGTTGTCAGCTTGATTAAGCCAGTTATTTATTAAGATTTTAAATAAATGACCAGTATCAAACAATTATTTATTTTTGTGTTTCGTCAAATGGGTTTTGAAAAATGGTTTGTAAATTGCTCTTGCACAGCTTTTCAAACATTTTCCTACTAACACTGTTATTATTAGAAGTTATGCCCAGTATTCTGGAGATAGTGGGTTCGAACCCCACTGTCGGCAGCCCAGAAGATGATTTTCCGTGGTTTCCCATTTTCACACCAGGCAAATGCTGGGGCTGTACCTTAATTAAGGCCACGGACGCTTCCTTCGCACTCCTAGTCCTTTCCTGTCCCATCGTCGTCATAAGACCTACCTGTGTCGGTGCGACATAAAGCAACTTGCAAATAAATATATATATATATATATATATATGCATGCTACCTTATAAGCTATAGGCCTATCTGTTATTACTTTAAAGACTTTCAAAGTTAGTTCTTCTGAGAAATGTCACGTTAGGTTCTTACGTGGAAAGAAATCAACAACATCTTTATTTTTTTAAAGACTGGATGACAACATAAAAGTTTGTGCAGTTGTAGCTAATTTAGTGTTATTTTCTCCGCTTTTACTACTAAAAGCAACTCCCTCTACCTTTCCTCCTACCGGACGATTTGACCGTGCGGTTAGGGGCGTGCGGCTGTGAACTTGCATCGGGAGATAGTAGGTTCGAATCCCACTGTCGGCAGCCCTGAAGATGGTTTTCCGTAGTTTTCCATTTTCACACCAGGCAAATGCTGGGGCTGTACCTTAATTAAGGCTACGGCCGCTTCCTTCCAGCTGTTAGGCCTTTCCTATCCCATCGTCGACATAAGACCTATCTGTGTCGGTGCGACGTAAAGCCACTAGCAAAAACGAAAACAAAAAATAAAACCTTTCCTCCTTTATAGTTCAGCTCACGTTTTACGTAGACTCCATCCAACAAGTTACAAAATCTTTCATGCTCCTTTAACAATTTTTTCAAGTAATTCCAATGTGAATCATCAATACCCGAATTTCCCGTGCCTAGTTTTGCAGTAAAAGACTGTGAATAACCGGGTGAGGCATTGTAAGAAACGTTGACTGTCTTATCTTCTTTTACGCCCCAGGAAATGCGAAAAAAATTGAAGTGAACCATGTTATTAGTATACAGGAGTAAGATACTTTCTTTCCAAAGGCTATATTTAACTGTTCCTTACAAAATTATAATTTATCAGTAATGATACACTCATCAACTTCACTTTCAATTTCATCGATTATTTTGTGCACAGATTCTATTTTGTCGTGGACAGTCACTTTTGAGTTACAAGCAGGTCTAAACAGGAAGTTACAAATACTTTTCTAATTTGACCATTTTAATATTTTTCCCCGTCACCTAATGCACGATATCACTCATGAAAATATCATGTTTAATGGCTTTAAAATCAAGAGCCTCGTTTAATGTTCAAGAAGTACCAATTTTCTGAATATTTTCCTCAGTCATATGCATTTTGAAAATACAGAGACTTTGGCTGTTAAAATTGACGAAAACTTTGTCCAAATCTAATTTGCGTTTAATACTGAAATTACCCTGAACGTTATCGAAGTCCTTGATCCTGTCATATTCTTCCTCAGCTTTCTTTCTTTCTTTTCTCTTCCCGTTTTTCAATTTCTTCTTGTCTTTGAATAGGATTTTTGCTCGGTGTTGGAAGATTTTTAGACAGATAGGCAGGCACATTTTCAAACTTAGGAATAGCGTCGTTTGAGAGTTTTAAATGGTTAGGTTTTAAAGTTAAAATAGACTCATCAGGTCTTTTAACAGAATCGCCCCTAATTACGAAACTTCGTCGAAGTGTTTTATGCACGTAACTGAGCTTGCTGAAGGGACGAATTCGGTTCGATGGATGGCTATGATCCACTTTTGTTTCCGAAACAAGTCAGTAGGAAATTTAAACACTGAAATATTAGGCTGTTTTGAACTGTAGTTGATTCTACAACCAGGTATACAACACGACGTGGCCATAATTCACAATGTTCACACACGTTTAAATCATTCAACACCATCGATAGCCTCACTGCTGCGAGGTTCAGATCAGCCTACGAGTCACTGGCGAGAAGTGAAGCGGCTGGCGACTTGTGTGATGTAGCGCCCGAAGTGGAGGGAGAGCCTTATGGCCTGTCTATCTAGTTGGCCTTGCTCAAGGGCAGTGTCCCAGAGCGTAAGACTTTGGTTCTGAGGGATACAACTGTGAAGGAGGACGAGACTGAGGTGGGAATCGAACCGTCCTCTAATCAGCTGACCACCCGAGGCTGAGTGGACCCCGTTCCAGCCCTCGTACCACTTTTCGAATTTCGTGACAGAGCTGGAAATCGAACCCGAGCCTCCGGAGGTGGCAATTAATCACACTAACCACTACACCACAGAGGCGGACTACTTGTACTCAAACCAACGCAAATAATATTTTTAAAATCTTTATAAATATATAAGTTGCAAATCATGTTTTAAAATATGACCGAAATCTTAAACAAGAAATATATTCGGCTTGAATGGTTTAAGTAGGCTTCATCCTTATCACTGGTGTATTTAAACCATTGTGTTGATCTCTGTATTCCAGAACTATGTCTGCCTGGACGCCTGTGCTACTCACCGCTGCACTTGTCTCTGCAGTTTGCGGATCTCCTTTCAGCTGGCCAGTGACCAGAGACACCTCCTACAGACTGGTACCGGAAGAAACTCCAAAACCAATCAGTTACGTTATAAGACTTGCTCCCGATTTGGAAAAATCATCTTTTACTGGAAAAGTTGTTCTTAAGGTACAAGCCCCTGAAAAGCCTCTAAACCAAATAAAATTGCACTCGAAGGACATTGAAGTATCTACCGCTTCGGTGAAAGAGGACGGTGGTGATGGCAGTGACCTTTCTTCTGCTTTCACCTATGACATAGACAGAGACTTTCTCATCCTTAGTCTCAAAAGCCAACTAGAAAAGGACAAGACATACACCATTGAAATTGATTATACAGGAAAACTCCATGACGACATGTATGGCTTCTACAAGAGTTCCTACGATGTTTCTGAAGGAACCAGGTGAGTGATAGATACTGCGAAGCTTCACTGTAGCGGACACCTTTGAGGATTTAAAAATCTCTCTTATTAAGAAGTGTCAACTATTAGGAAAAAGTAAAACAGATTTGAGGATACATTTTTCACATAAACACTCACGGATGTAGTTGAAGAATAAACGAAGTTCCATCACTAAAATTAAGTTTAAAAGTAGCCCTAATTCAGTAATACAAAACAGTGTATGGCAGACTGAAAATTCTCTTGGAACAAAATGAAAATATATTTAATTTTCTTAACTTAAAAAGAAATCTAAGAGAAGTTTGGGTTACCTAAATTCTTGCAAATTTGTTATCTAGATGCATTTAAAATTCTGAACTAATTTTAAGTCCCTCTGCATCTTCGCAATGCATGACTTTTTATTTTTAATGGCGTACTTATTTCGAAAACAATTCACAAGTTTCTGTTACTTCGAGTGCTTCATCCTCATACTCCTTCGTGTTCGATAGTGGTATCAGACGTGGTATCTATCAAAATATCGTATTTTCATGGAGAAAGTAGCAAACGTTCATACCACGGACATGAAAAAGGTAACAAGTCCACTGGTAGAGTAAATTTGTTACTACGATTGATGCAAGATGGGACCTGTGGTAAGTCCACAAGGTGCAGCATAGAGCAGGTAGTAAGTCAGCCCGTGCCTCTGGTGGAGTTAGGTATAACCTTTCCCATTTGTCGACAGTCAACTGCGTGTAAACCTTGTTTTTAGCTAATATGCATAGTTAGTCATAGTTATATTTCAGTTGTCGTAATGTCTCCGAAACCTATTCCACTCAAAAGGGTAAGTTAAGTCGTTATTGCCAACAACTTGACATGACGTTCGTACTAGTTCTTTGTTTTTATAGATAGGTATTACGTGTGTCCAACAATTGACCCAAAAGAAGTTGCGGTAATGATCAGAGAGGCTAAACATTTTCAACAATTTCATTTAATCATGATGACACCTGGGGATGTTAGTGTCTTCACTATGGAAAGCAAGATATATTTAAATACTCAACACCGTAAGGATTTCAAGAGTTCGACTTCCATCATTCAAATAGAACCGAGGAAGGAGCACAACATCCTCAAAAGAGGGCGGTCCTATCAACAACATTCAGTCCTTACTACCACTTGGAAGGAGACCAACCATCAGGGAACAGAGTGAAAAAGGTCTTATTGACCATGCAGGTTTTCTTCGATGAAAAAATATTTTGCGTTTCATCGTGAAACTTGTGCTTGAATCATACATGTAAAATGACAAACTGATTAGACAGTGATTTTTCGCAATGTGTTCTATCACATAATTTGTGCCTGAAACATAATTACCAGGGAACGGATTTATATGTAAATACATATCTCTTTAGGAAGCTAAAATTAATTATATTTTGCATTATCTTTACGAATCATGACGTGTGGAGTTGAAAAATGGAGTATTCATTTTCCATATTTTTTCATATTTTGGAGTTTAGCACATATGTTCCATATTCTTTGTCATTAAAATCAATATAGTCCATATTTCGGCTAAATTAGCAGTCCTCTCAATAATGGAGAAATAAATTAAAAATCTATATTCGAAAAATTAATATTTTAACTGGCGTGCAGGTCATTATCACGCCTGTCCACGTCTGGGCTAATAAAAGAAGACGATAAGCGGTGCGAAGAAAGAGAGAGGTTGAGCCCGGAAGTGGTGGAGATCAGCCGGTCAGTACCGTGACTATCTGAATCACACTTACAGCCCTGATAAGCTGCGTTACATAATATCGACTGTGTCTGTGTCATAATTTCGTAACTAGGGAAATGGCATTCATCGACGATGTGCTAGTGGTTTCCGGATTAGTTCGTAATTCGGGCATTCCCTTTGATTGCTTCATAACTCCATCTAGTTCACTACCAGTCATTCACAGTTTGAATTAGCAGTGAGACGTACCATAGTGTTCTTGTACGTTCAGTGTGTGCAGTTTTATACTGATATTCATTGAGGACATTAACGTTGTTACAATATGCCTAAAGTAGCTCAGTCAACCAGTTCAAAATTGAAAAGTTACGTATCAGAATTTAAAGATGGTTTATCAACTGACAGTAAGATATTATTTTGTAATTTGTGTCATTGTACAGTGACATCTACTCAAAGGTTCCTTGCGCAACAGCACGTTTCAAGCAGTAAACACCAGGCTAACAAACAACGAGATTCCAAGCAGAGACAGTTGTTTCTGACACAACCAGCAACTTCCAGTGTAACGTCCGAGTTCAACACCGATCTCTGCAGTGCTCTCATCTCTGCTGACATTCGTCTCTTCAAACTGAATAATCAGTGCTTCAGGGAATTCCTAGAGAAATATACTAAACGATCCACCCCGGATGAGTCAACGTTCAGAAAAACGTACTGTTCACCCATATACGATGAAACTGTTCGGAAGATAAGGCAAGAGATTAAAGACGGTCCAATCTGGGTTTCCATTGATGAGACAACAGACAAAGAAGGCAGGCTAATTGGCAATGTAATCATTGGTTTGTTAAGCGAAGATTATTGTAAACGGATTCTCTTACACTGTTATGTTCTAGAAAAGTGCGATAACAAAACTATAGCAAAACTGTTCAATTAGGCTATGGGTATCCTCTGGCCACAGGGCGTTAAGTATAATAAAGTGTTACTTTTTATTATATGATAAAAGCCCGAGAAGCATTACGTGTTGTATATCCTAAGATGACTCATTTAACATGTGTATCACATGCCTTTAATCGTGTGGCAGAGGTGGTAAGAGACAGTTACCCCAATGTAGATTTATTGATTTCCTCAGTGAAAAAAGTTTTTCTCGAAGCCCAAAGAAGAGTTCATATTTTGAAATAAATGTGCCCAGAGATTCCATTGCCGCCTATGCCGATTCTAACTAGGTGGAGTACGTGGCTGAACGCGGTTGAATATTATGTTGAATATATAGACTGTATTAAGAACGTTCTGCATGTCATGGACTCTGAAGATGCAGCCTCAATTGAAGCCGCGAAAACAGTCGTCTGCGATACAAGTGTGTGATATGACTTATCTTACATACAGCATAATTATTTATGCATCAAAAAACACTGAAAAGGTTCCAAAACTCGCATCTCTCACTTTCTGAAAGTTGTGAAATTGTGAATAAAACTGTGGAACAACTAAATCGTGGTACAGGTAAAGTTGCAGATGTAGCAAACATGAAGATGGCCACTGTAATTTCAAAGCACCCTGGATATGGAGAAATGACAAAGGTTGCTGCAATGCTGTGTGGAAATTTATGTGTAAAATTAACATTGGATTTAACCCCAGCAGATACTGTGAAGTTGAATTATGCCCTCATTACCTCTTCTGATGTTTAACGCAGTTTCAGTCAATATAAATCTGTCCTTAGAGATAATAGGAGAAGATTCACTTTCCAGCACTTAAAAGAACATTTTGTAATCCATTGTTTTGGTAACAGAGAATAAAAGATTGTGTGTTCTTCAAATATATATAGACTAGCAAGATACCCGTGCTTCGCTACGGTATTATAATGACATTTATAATTGAACGCTTAACGTTTTATATATAATCCGCCGAAATTCGCAATCTAACTCTTTTTCTGAGAGAATCCGCCAAAATTCGTCATCTGACTCGTTTTCTGAGAGATTACGGCAAAGTTCCTCCCATTTTTTAATCTTTCTTTCCAGCAATCGATTTCGTACTTCCCGGGCTAGGTCCAGGTATTCCACCCGGCCAGTTGGGTCCCTAAATATTTGCTATCTTTTCCTATAAGCATTTTCATATGGATCAAAACCTTGAGGAGATCCGGCGTGGTGTCGCCTTGGGTGCCTTGGCGGTACTGAACCCGCGGCCGGACTGCAATCGTAGTCATTACCCGGCCAGGACCAGTTTCCATCGCGGTCCGCATATTTTAACGACGGTCCAGAACATTATTAACATTATTATTATTATTATTATTATTATTATTATTATTATTATTAGGGTGGGTGATGTTAGTTGAATTTAGGTTATTATTATTATTATTATTATTATTATTATTATTATTATTATTATTATTATTATTATTATTATTATTATTATTATTATTATTGATGGTCTGGAACCCACAGCAATATGCAAGACCGCTACTTGGCGGTAAATTACATCCTCTGCCATTGTCATTGCTGACAATGTGACCAGCACCATCGTCGCGCGTAGGCAAGTGCGCGAGGTTTCAGGCGACACGAATGATATACTTCCGTGAATTATTGGCCTTATTATAGAGGTGAACAATTTCACGGTCAATATCATTCTTATCGAATATTTCAAATGTGTTTATATTTTTATTTATATGCCAGGAGAATCTACTGTAATCTAACTTTATGTACTCCAAAGGAAAAGATGGTTCATGAAAATGAACCCAGGAAAAATTAAAAATGATCAGTTTATGATCAAAATAAGTACATTATGAACAGTAAAATTAATTCGTCAAACTCCTTTTTCACCCCACTGCCTTTAAATTCATTCCCCCACCCCTCAGAGAAAAGGAGGCGTGCTTCCTTATGTTTAAGGGAGATTCCAAATACCAGTGTTCACGTCTGTAACCTTCAGTTCTGGGAAATAAGTATCCCCATAAAAAGAATTCACTTTTTCACTTCCATTCACACTCCCCCCCCCCCCCAAGTGAATTTCCCGTTAAAAATACTTGTCTCTTTAATAGTAAACAATCTTCTAAATACCAATTATCACGACCCTAACATATTAAGTTTTTGAGATATGCGTCCACATAAAAGGAATTCAACTCCTTTCCACCACCGGCCCCCGAAATGATTACCCCCAAGAACACTTTCTTCTTTGTTTTCAAAGGAGATTCAAATATCAATCTTTACGTCTGTAACAACTTCAGTTTTTATTAGATGTAAGTATCCTCATACAACCAATCAATTTTTTCTATTTTTCACCTCCCACACCCTTCATTGGATTTTCCGAGAATACGTGTTTGTTTAATTTAAAAGCAGATTCCAAATACCAATTTTTACGTCCGCAAAATCTTTCGTTTTTGAGATAATAGTATCCTCATACAAATAATTCAACTAGTATTTCAAGTTTCCTCCTCCCTTTAGTTGGATTTCCGAAAATAAAAAATACGTATTCCTTTATTTTTAAAGGAAATTCCAAATACCAAATTTCACATCTGTAACAACTTCAGCTTTTGAGGTATCAGTATCCCACTTAAAAGAATTCAACCCCATTTTCAGTCGCTTTTACCCCCTCCACCAAAATTGGTTTTCCAGAAAACAAAAAATGCATGTCCCTTTATTTTCAATAGAGATAAAAAATACTATTTTTCACTTCGGTAACATGTTCAGTTTTTGAGATATACTGAAGAAATGCTCATTTTAAAATTTCACCCCCTTTTTAATTACCCTTAGGTAGAGTTTCCAAAACCAAATCACCTATGTTTCTTTACTTTTACAGGAGATTCCAAATACCAATTTTTACGTCTGTAACATTTTACGTTTCCGAGATATACTGTAGATGTAGTCTTTCTAAAAATTCACCCCAATTTGTTATTCCTGTTTAACCCCCATTAATTAGATTTTCCAAAAACAAAAAATACATGTTTCTTTATTTTCAAAGGGGATTACAAATACCAATTTTCAGGTCTGTAATATCTTCTGTTTCTGAGATATATATGTATCCTCATTTAAGGCATTCAACCCCTGTTTCAACCCTCCCATTGGGATTTCCGAAAACAAAAAAATATGTTTCTTTATTTTCAAAGTGGATTCTAAATACCACTTTTTACACCTGTACACTTTAAACGTTTTGGGATATATACACTCATTTTCAAAATCACCACCCTTTTCAACCCCCACATTAATTGGATTTTCCAAAAACAAAACATATGTGTTTCTTTATTTTTAAAGGAGATCCCAAATAACAATTTTCAGGTCCATAATATCTTCAGTTTCTGAGATATAAGTATCCTCATTAAAGGCATTCAATCCCTTTTTCACCCTTTTCCATCATTCCTATTGGGATTTTCCGAAAACAAAAAATACGTGTTTCTTTATTTTTAACGAAGATTCTAAATACCAATTTTTACATCTATAAACTTTAAAAGTTTTGTGATATAAGATGCATTCATTTTTAAAATTCACCCCCTTTTCAGCCCCCCATTAATTGGATTTTCCTAAAACAAAAAGTACATGTTTCTTTGTTTTGAAAGGAGATCCTAAACACCCATTTTTTGGTCTGTAATATCTTCACTTTCTGAGATATAAGTATCCTCATTAAAGGCATTTAACCCATTTTTTTACCCCTTTTCACCCCTCCTATTGGGATTTTCCGAAAACAAAAAATACGTGTTTCTACATTTTTCATGAAGATTCTAAATGCTAATTTTTACATCTGTAAACTTTCAAAGTTTTGAGATATAGATACACTCATTTTAAAAATTCACCCCCCCTTTTCACGGTCCCATTAATTGGAATTTCCAAAAAAAATACGTGTTTCTTTTTTAAAAGAGATCAAAAGTACCAATTTTCAGGTCTGTAATATCTTCGGTTTCTGAGATATAAGTACCGGTATCCTGATTGAAAGGCATTCAACCCCTTTTTCACCCATCCTATTTGGATTTTCCGAAAACAAATAAATACGTGTTTCCTTACATATAAAGAAGATTCTAAATACCAATTTTTACATCTGTAAACATTTAAAGTTTTGATATATAAATACACTCATTTTAAAATTTCACCCCCGTTTTCACCTCGTTAGCGACGGAATATCCACAAATACTCTCTTGGCGAGCACTTACATCTTAATACGAATGTATCCCCAAAATTTTATTTTTTTATGTCCAGTATTTTTGGCTCGGCGATGTTGAATCAGTCGGTCAGTCAGTCAGTCAGTCAGTCAGGACAAGTTATTTTATATATATAGATTACTAGCAAAATACACGTGATTCGCTACAGTATTATACTGAAATTTAAAAATGAATGCTTAACGTTTTATCTATAATCCGCCGAAATTCGCGATCGGACTCGTTTTCTGAGAGAACCCGTCAAAATTCGCGATCTGGCTCGTTTTCTGTGAGGTTACGGCAAAATTACTCCGATTTTTCAATCTTTCTTTCCAGCAATATATTTCGTACTTCCCGCGCTAGGTCCAGGTATTCCGCCCGGTCAGTTGGGTCCCTAAATCTTTGCCGTCTTTTCCTATAAGCATTTTTAATATGGATCAAATCCTTGAGGAGATCCGGCGTGGTGTCGTCTTGGGTGCCTTGGCGGTACTGAACCCGCGACCGGACTGCATTCGTAGTCATTACTCGGCCAGGACCCGTTTCCAGCGCGGTCCGCACATTTTGACGACAGTCCAGAACATTATTATTGTTATTGTTATTATTATTATTATTATTTGGGTGGGTGACATTAGTTGAATTTAGGTTATTATTATTATTATTATTATTATTATTATTATTATTATTATTATTATTATTATTATTATTATTATTATTATTATTGATGTTCTGGACCCCGCGGCAAGATTCAAGACCGCTACTTGGCGGTAAATTACATCTTCTGCCATTGTCATTGCTGACAATGTGACCAGCACCATTGTCGGGCATAGGCAAGTGCGTGGGATTTCTGGCGATACGAATTGCAATTACACGAATTATACGAATTACAATTGCACGGTCAAATCATCCAAATAGTTTATTTCAAATGTGTTTACAATTTTATTTATATGCCCGGAAAATCTACTGTAATCTAACTCCAAAGGTAAAGATGGCTCTTGAAAACGAACCCAGGAAAGATTAAAAAGAATCGGTTTGTGATCAGAATCAAGTACATTATGAACAGTAAAATCAATTGGTCTCAATTCCTCAACCGCCATTAAGTTGATCCCCCACCCCCAAAAAAGAAGGCGGGTTTTTTATGTTTAAAGGAGATTCCAAATACCAATCTTCACGTCTGTTACCTTCAGTTTTGAGATATAAGTATCCCCATAAAAGGAATTCATTATTTTCACTTCCTTTCACCCCCCCCCCCGTTAAGTGAATTTTTCGGAGGAAAAGTCTTGTTTCTTTATTAGTAGTGGATCTTCTAAATACCAATTGTCACGGCTGTAACATCTTCAGTTTTTGAAATATGTGTCCTCAAAAAAGGAATTAGACTCCTTTTCACCACCGTCTCCCAAGATTATTTTCCCCCAAAATAAGTTTTTCTTTGTTTTTAAAGGAGATCCAAATACCAATTTTCACGTCCGCAACATCTTTCGTTTTTGAGATAATAATATCATCACAAATTATTCAACTAATCTTTCAATTCAATTCTCTGCCTCCCCCCACTTTAAGTGGATTTCCGAAAACAGAAGATACGCATTTCTTTATTAAAGGAGATTCCAAATACTAATTTTCACGTTTGTAATATCTTCAGTTTTTGAGATATCAGTATCCTAATAAAAAGAATTCAACCCCATTTTCAGTCATTTTTACCCCCCCACCCAAATGGTTTTTCTGGAAACAAAAGTAACGTTTTCTTATTTTTAATGGAGATTAAAAATACCATTTTTCACTTCTGTAACATATTAAGTTTTTGAGATATGCTGTAGACATGCTCATTTTAAAATTTCACCCCCTTTTTAGTTCCCCGTATGTGGAGTTTCGAAAACAAATCACCTATGTTTCTTTACTTTTACTGGGGATCCCAAGTACGTCTGTAATATTTTACGTTTCTGAGATATACTGTAGTTATAGTCTTTCTAAAAATTCACCCCACTTGTCACTCCTGTTTAACCCCATTAATTTGATTTTTTTTTAAACGTGTTTCGTTATTTTCAAAGGCGATTCAAAATACCAATTTTTAGGTCTGTAATATCTTTACTTTCTGAGATGTAAGTATCCTCATTTAAGGCATTCAACCCCTTCTTCATCCTTTTTCACAACTCCCAGTGAGATTTTTGAAAACAAAAAAAACACTTGTTTCTTTATTTTCAAAGAAGATTCTAAATACCAATTTTTACTTCTGTAAACTTTTAAAGTTTTGAAATATAGACACACGCATTTTAAAATTTCTAAAAATTTACCCCATTTGTCACTCCTGTTTAACCCCCATTAATTAGATTTTCCAAAAACAAAAAAATACGTGTTTCGTTATTTTTAAAGAAGATTCAAAATATCAATTTTCAGGTCTGTAATATCTTCACTTTCTGAGATATAAGTATCTTCATTAAAGGCATTCAACCCCCTCTTCACCCTTTTCACCCCTCCTAGTGGGATTTTCCGAGAAAAATAAGTGTTTCTTTATTTTTAAAGGAGATTCTGAATACCAATTTTTACATCTGTAAATTTTTAAAGTTCTGAGATATAGATACACTCATTTTAAAAATTCACCTCCTTTTTCACCCCTTTAGCGACGGAATATCCAAAACTCCTCCTTTAGCGAGCACCTACATTTTAATATGAATGTATCCTCAAAATTTCATTTCTTTATGTCCAGTAGGTTTGGCTCGGCGATGATGAATGTGTCCGTTAGTCAGTCAGTCAGGACATGTTATTGTATATGTATAGATTGTGTTCTCCAGTTCGCTGACAGACTGGTACTTTTAGTTCACAATCTGTAATCATACTTAAGTTGTAGACTGCTGTCCTTTGAACATGTCTTCTTTATTTTCAATAAAGCTAAAGTGTAGAGCTTAGGTTTCAATTACATGTATCTTTTCCGAATGTTCAAACATATCAGTTACAATCATGGCCCTTATATTTAAGAGAGCGACATGATCATTTTTGAGGTACCGGTGGGCCTATATACTGTTTTATCTGTTTTCCGGGACTGAATTTCAAATATGTGTTTATTTATATATATTTATTTTTGTTGGTAGTCTATTTTTCATTCTTCTTATTCGTTATGCTAAAGTTCATTTTTATGGCTATCCAAAGGATTTGTATATATTGTTCAGTACAGTGCAAAATGTGTTCAGTTCTTATATCTTTTGATATGACCACAGTCTTGATATTATGTATATTTATTGCGTGTGTACACGGTAGTCTGTGTAGGCTGTCATAATCTACTAGGGCGGGTGTTTTCGTAAGTGCGAATTGTAAGTTAATGCATGAATTCCATACTACGATCTCCTCGTCAAGCTGAGGAGCTCCCACAACATGGCGGTACGCGCATGAACATATCTTCCCCAGTCACACGCTTCTTCGCAACCAGCGATGTGGATGAATGAAGCAATAAGAGCACCTAAAAGACGACTGTAGGATTCAGAAGTGAGAATGTCCAACAAGAAAACTATTTTCCTTTAGTGCCATCTAAAAACAACGTTCACGTAGCCAGATATGGTAGTGGATCCATATCCCTCATTTAGGACTCCGAGAGAACACTTACCATCATTACTTATCCGGCGCTACATTCCTTGAAGCACCTGGGCCTTGTCGATCACTTGTCTCCTTCAGTCGTCTCCCGAAGAGGCCAGCCTTCTCCAGTTCCGTATTCCTAGTCTTCTCAGGTCTGCCTCTTTATCGTCCAGCCATCGTAATCTTGGTCGTCCCACTGAGCGGCTTCCCTCGGGCTTGGTGACTAACACCTTCCTTGACACTCGCTGTTCCTCCATTCGCTGCACATATCCCAACCACCGTAATCTTCTAATCTTTATATCTGCAGTTATTAATAATAATAATAATAATCGTATGGCCTCAGCTACCGTGTGCAGACATTTCAATCTGACGCCATCTGGCTGTCTGCTCGTCAATTTCGACGTTCCGTTTTACTCTAGGCCCCCACTAGGTGGCAGACCGAGTAAACCGAAACTCTCTTGGGCGTCTATGGCTGAGATGTAATGAATTTTGTCGGGTAAACACCAAATGTGTCACCAGAGATCTTTTACATGCCGACATCGTACGACATGGAGTGTCGAATGGACTTTTTCCCGCCCTTCAAAAACCCGACTACCTCTGCCGGGTTTGAACCCGCTATCTTGGGATCCGGAGGTCGACACTCTACCTCTGATCCACAGAGGCAGCTTCTGCAGTTATTGACGGATTCTTATATAGTTCATACAGCTCTTTGTTGGTCCTAATTCTCCATCCACCCCACCCTTCTCGTATACTGCACCATATATCTTCCTCAAGACTTTACATTCCCTATGATCCAAAGTATTTCTAATTTGTTGTGTAATTGTCCATGTTGCCGATCCATACATAACTACAGGTTTTATAATCGTTCTATACACTGTCAACTTCAGCTGCCTTGAGATGTTTGACGATCGCAACAAGTTATGGAATCTATAATAGCATCTTTTGCCTGTCGCTATTCTTGCCTTAATCTCTACTCGTACTACATTAACTTCCGTGACTATTACTCCCAAATACTTGAACTGATTTACTCTTTCAAACCGTTCAAACTGCTCTGCCCCTCTCCGCCTGCTTTTATTTCTTGTGTTGATCATATATTTTGTTTTCTCCTTACTTATGAGAAAGCCAAATGTAGCCGCTTCTCTTTGCAGAACGGTGTAGTTCTCTTCCTCGTCTGCAAAGGCCATACTCTGGGACGTTATGTTGAATATAGAGCCATCTAATTTGCTTGGCAGCTTGCGCATAATCCCATCTAGTGCCAGATTAAAAAGTGTCAGTGATACAGAATGTCCTTGTTTTAGTCTTAAAATTGAAATTACCCCTTCATGAAAGCAGTCAAAACTACCTGAATCCGGTGAAAACAAACTCAGTTGTAACGGAAATGATAGTGGCAATGGGGCCCTTCACACTGGCGATTATTTCTTGCTTTATTTAATATACATACATACATACATACATACATACATACTGCACCCGTCCCTACACATAATGGCTCCGGCATGATATCTACAGGGCGTTAACGGGTTGGAATAAAACAAAATAGGCGCTTAACTAGACTCAGCTTAAAGGCATACAGGGTAGGAGACGGATCATACCTAATTACAATGAGAACACATTCGGGTTAAAGTTTAGATTAATACAAGTGGTTTATTAGGCCTTAATGATGATGATGATGGTAATGACGCATTTATATACAAATGAATTACATGGATTATTATCAATTGTTGTGGTTTGTTATCGACTTTTAGTCGTATGTGATGGATCCGAGTATTATCTATCGCAGAGCGATCCATTATGACGAGATTCGAACGGAAAAACACTTATCATAGACACTGAGGCTATGTGATATCATTGACCAATAGGATTAACATGCATGCAACGAGTCTGAGCAATCCCTATACTAAACACACAACTATTCCCCAACGAAGTACCAAGAAGGAACTCATAAAAATGTGGAACAAACGCCCGGGTTTGAACCGACCCTCACTTGTATACAATTCACCACCCCGATGGTCAGCACCATCGGCAACTCAATTATAATCACAACAAGATACATAAACACTTAGAGAACACAAATTATATACAGTAAACACGTGAGACATCCAGCCTTCGGTTGAGCATTGGGGTACCAATGCAGCTGTCGGGAACTGAACTGACACCCCTTTGGATGGAAGTGGGACTCTGAAAACCCTAAGCTACATTATCCTCAAATGAGTAATGACAGTAAACTAACAAGTACTGGTAACAATCGCCGTGTCATTTATTAGCTACTACATCATTCTGGCGTGTTGAATATTTCCATTATTAGGCGACTCTTCCGGGCCTCGTTCACTTTAACTCAAGGCTCCCCCTTCTACGAGCGGACGAGCATACAAAAAAACCAACACTTCTCCTCACTAGGTCAACTGCCCCAACCCCTGCACGGCGGGTGGTCAATGGCCTCGGCCTTCACAGGCATAACGCCCTTTCTTAACAAAACACCCCATCTCGGGGATCGTTCACTAATAAACTGAGCTTCATTGTTCATTAAGCAAAATTACATCGGCTCTCAATACTTCACTTCAATTCAACACACACATTCGTTTACAATATCATGATCCCGCGACGCGACACCGGTTTCTATGATACCAATACTTGCATGATTACCATAATTACAATTTATTATTATTATTATTATTATTATTATTATTATTGGGTTCATCATTACACTATCTCCCTACACGACTTACCTGGAAATTAGACCATACTGCGTGATCATAATTAACTTCCTCGTAATAACGGTGTAATTAATCCATATCTAAATTGTGATTTCTGATAAAATCGTCACACGGTAATACAATTATGAATTAAATATTCCTCGATTTGCACTTAAATTGTGATGAGCCTGCCAATTAAAATTGTACAATTCCTATCTAAATATATGTCAGTGGAGGCCTGTGGTGTCAGTTCCGAAGTCATATCTCGTAGTTCTGGGTGCTCACGGAATAAAATTACACTACTTACCAGCCATGCATTATCAACGCTGGACTAACTACAGCCTAACTTGAATTACTCTGAATTACTAAAAATTGGTTTCCTGACGCATCAATAATTACAAATTTCCCCAAATAAAATGATTAAGTCAATCTACTACTGCATGCAAACTTATCGTATTACACCTTTATTTACAATTGATTGCTCAGACGTGTTACTAATTAAATAAAGTAAATAGAAGCTACGTGTATCATGGTAGTACATCTACATTACTGAAGTTACAATCTCTAACATTATAGCGTCAGGTAATGATAACTGTTCCCCGCCCAATCTGATCACGTCATATTAAATATGAGTAATACTCATCTCCATCACTTGATGACCCGTTGTCAGCTCAGGAAGTCCATTGCTGGTTTAGTGCTGACCCATAGGCACCAAAGCAGTTACTGGAGGCACCATTCTTCTTTCCAACCGGGAGTCCATTGTTCTAGGTTGACGAAACCGCTGGCAGTATTCCTGAGGCACACAATACGTCACTATTTATTCCAAGATTTGTTTAGTTACATTCAGTGTGAACGTCCAGCCACGATAACGGACCTCACTCCGCAATCCGCGGTTCAGTATCGGATTCCGCGTACCTTTGTTACTACTCGACACAGTAGCGCCGTAGTAATAATAATAATATTATTACAAATTATATTAAATGTTCGCGACACGTCCCTGATCTTTAAAGTTTAGACACTAGCATCGCGTCTATCCAATCTCTGCAATATTTACGCACAGTACGCGATTTCACTTGTAAATTAAATTTAAATTCACTCAAACAAAAGATCGCTGGAAGCTCGACTGCACATAGCTTCGCCGTCTGTAAGCCACGAGTCCCGACTGACTCTTGTCCCTTCCTGCAGTAGTTTTTACTAGGGAGCGATACCCCTTCCACTAATTTGCGTAGCGCCTATTCCCGGCGTACTCGAGGCATAATAGTACGGGTAGTCGGTGACCAGTATCTAGTTGGTGCGATTGAGACATAACCACTCAATTATCCTTCGGTGAATCTCTTTAAATTAATTAAAATATGTTCTGCTTCTCCTACCACACGGGGTGAAGTCCCTCCGTCGAGGACGTGTCATGAGACTAACCAGATGGCCCCAGTACTTTTCCACGCAGAAACAACACAGTATTCTTTCTTCGGCTGAAAGTTATCACGGAAGAGGACATTAAATACTCTAAATAAATGTCCCAGTAACATTTATCCCTTTTAAATCGGGAGATGAGCCCCTAATTCGAGTTTTATTAATTTTCTATCTCGTAGGTAATTCAGTTGGCCAGTCCGAATCCAAGATGGCTCCTATATTCCGTTTCGAAAAAGTTAGTTTCCCCTCATTCCGTGAGTCTTGAGGAGGGATGTCTTCTCTCGAGTGATGTTACAGGGAATCCCCATTCGTAAACCCTCCCGGGTCTAAGTTGGCTTGGCTTCATCTACGGGGCCCCCGCTACACAAAGGATAGTACTGCGCAATAAGTCGCAGACAAAGAAATCTCGTAGAATAATTTTAAAATACACAATTTATCTATCTCAATGGTATGAATATTAATTAGTTTCGGTATGACCTCTATTAATGATATGAATATTAATCATTTTCAGCGTTCTTTCCCTTTAATAGCATTGCGTGCGTAATTACGGAGATCGATATCAACCTAAGGTCCTTGGATCATGCGCCTGTCGGGTTCATATTACCCTCTCCCCGAGAAGAAATGGGTTCAGGCACTGGACACATTTCGTCGCTAAATATTCAATAGGCAATATCGATTCACGACTGTTTCCAAACCTTTGCTTTCTGGCGAAGTTCCTGGTTCTCTCTTTCCAGATAATATGCTATCTGACGCAATGCTTCTCTGTAGTTCTCCAGGCACTGACATTCTGGACATTCTTCATCCCCAAGATCTCTCTGTGAAAACAAATTCTCCAAATAATTGACTTCTTCGGCTTCCTCATTTGGTCCCGACTCTTCATCTGACACGTCACGTCGATCTTCTTCTCCGTCTTCCTCATCGTCTTCTTCGTCCGTTGCCCCAAGTTCTTCTGCGTTGTTCACTTCTTCTAAGTTGCCTCCGGACGTATGGTACAACTTCAGATTTGCTGTCACGTTCGGGTAATTAATGTAATTCATCAGCTGCGCCTGGGTGATAATATTTACAAATATTTACATACATAAGATGACCGTCGATAAGTTAGGTCTTCCTTCATTAAGCCACAGAACATCCTCCAGGATCCTCTGTAATCTCATCGGTAGCTTTTGGTTTCCAGCTGCTTGAGTCCCCATGTGCTACGAACTCAAGACTTCCACTTCTTCTTGTCAATTGCAACATTGCAAAGTGCTGGTCCTTCTTGCTTTCTCGCTTACGTTTCAATTGCTCTACGTAGCGTTTGGGTTTCAGAACTCGTTCATCTCTCATCTCGTCTCTCCAGTTCACATGCTGTAGCTTCGAACCTCTGGTATCCCGACGTCAGCTTCTTAAACATGTCCCTCTTTCACTGGTAATCCATCCATACTTAATTCGGCGCTGCTTGTTGCGTTGTCGTCTCTTGTATCGGCTTGATGGTCTCTTCCTTTCTGCTCCGTCCTCGGATTTCATCTCGTCTTGCATATTCTCTATTTTTCCCTTGACGCTCCTGATTTCGTCGTTTAGGTGGATATTGTCTCGCGTGATACTGGTCTCAACCTGATCAAGCCGCTCAACTATTTCCTCGACTTTCCTTTCGCTTACTGCCTCTATCTCTATTCGTTTTTCTTCTGCCTTATCCTCAAGATTTGTAAACTTATCCTCAGAGTCATTTGTACTGTTCATCACTTCACTACTCTCTGGACTATTCTGATCCATTTGCACTTTCGATTTAACTCCGAACCCTTTTAATCTGTCCTGTCTCAGTTCCTCTGTGAGCCTTCTTATCCCACTACTTGCTTCCCTAATATCTGCAAACTGCCGGTCCATTATCCCCGTTAGACTGTTCTTCATTTCCTCCCGAAACTTCTTAAAATCGTCCTTTATACTCTCCCTAATCTGCGCATAGTTCCGATCCATTGTCTCCTCCATCGCCTTCCTGCTCTCCCTAATCTGCGCACTATTCTCTTCCATCTTATTTCCAAGTGTCTTAATATCGTCCTTCACGCTGACCATAATCTCCTCCATCAAAGCCCGCATGGCTTCACTATCCATGTCGCTATCCTTTGAGATGACAGGACCCCCCTCGCTAACGTCGGCGTCAACAAACCACAACAATATATAATTATTATTTATTTTAAAGGAAAAGATCCCTCTATCCAAACTTTACGTTCTTCCAGCTTCAAATAATTTTTACTTTAATCATCATTGCAAATTAATCCTCAAAAACGGCTATCATTGAAGCTGCCTAACTGCCTAACATCATTAAGGTTCATGAAATTTATAGGAAAAGCAACGGGAAATTTCCGAAAATGATTCTAATATTAGCCCTCAAATTCAGTTAATAAAGTTGCCGGTTGACCTGTGATTCTAAAATTGGGCTCGATTTTAAATACCAACACCTGTGGTATAGTGCCAGTAAATCAACCCATGCCTTCAGCATTGAGGTCCTTCAAACACACAAAGTCATCAGAATCTCAAACTGAACCCATGAAATCAACCTACTGCCACTCGAAAAAGAAAAGTAGGCGTGAGATTACCTCTTTTCATCCACGGTTATACTAACGTAAAATATATTTCCTAATAGCAGGTTGCTTGGTGACGAAACACGCACCACTAGCTAATATCCGTGAAGAGATATGCACTAAGAAAAAGCCACTATTCACTTCAAACCTCACTTATGGGAAATTCATTTTATTGTTTCCCCGGGATTCGAACTAATCCCCTTGAATTTTGGATACGCCCCTGCTTACGCGAATGTCATGGCTCTGCCCATATCATTGGACCATGACTGTGTTCTCATTCATAAAACGATTTAATATTGACATCAAGGTATCACTTATTCAACTATAATGAACTGGGCCTCGCGTGGAAATGTCAGAAGCAGACATGGGTTACCAAAATAATCGTGCCCACTCCTGGAAGCTGCACAAGTATGCCTTGCCTAATACACAACACGCCCCTATCTTCGCATTAATATTATGCGATATGTGGGATAATTATGCGCCTATTAAACATGAAAATACGTCCATTAAACCGTAAAACATGTCCCACCTGGAGCGTCATTTTTATATGGCAGGTAAAGTAAATATGCGCCCCTATTTAACAGTAAAACACGTCGGACGTTAGGCCGACATTTTATATGGCGCTATGGTACCCTTTTACGGAATTTCGGGCCACACGTTGCTCGGCTACCATGTCTACTATGGCGCTAAATTTCCTAAATCTGGGTAGCCCTTATTTACGGACATATCGAGCCCCCACAGTTCACTTACGCCCTTTTATCTCGCACCACGTTGGACGCGCCATTTTAGTATGGTGCGCAACGTGTAAATGTCAGGTAATATAAATATACGCGCCTATTTAACATTAGAACACGCCCCACGTTGGGCGCCATTTTAGTATGCACCCGTCCCTACACATAATGGCTCCGGCATGATATCTACAGGGCGTTAACGGGTTGGAATAAAACAAAATAGGCGCTTAACTAGACTTAGCTTAAAGGCATACAGGGTAGGAGACGGATCATACCTAATTACAATGAGAACACATTCGGGTTAAAGTTTAGATTAATACAAGTGGTTTATTAGGCCTTAATGATGATGATGGTAATGACGCATTTATATACAAATGAATTACATGGATTATTATCAATTGTTGTGGTTTGTTATCGACTTTTAGTCGTATGTGATGGATCCGAGTATTATCTATCGCAGAGCGATCCATTATGACGAGATTCGAACGGAAAAACACTTATCATAGACACTGAGGCTATGTGATATCATTGACCAATAGGATTAACATGCATGCAACGAGTCTGAGCAATCCCTATACTAAACACACAACTATTCCCCAACGAAGTACCAAGAAGGAACTCATAAAAATGTGGAACAAACGCCCGGGTTTGAACCGACCCTCACTTGTATACAATTCACCACCCCGATGGTCAGCACCATCGGCAACTCAATTATAATCACAACAAGATACATAAACACTTAGAGAACACAAATTATATACAGTAAACACGTGAGACATCCAGCCTTCGGTTGAGCATTGGGGTACCAATGCCGCTGTCGGGAACTGAACTGACACCCCTTTGGATGGAAGTGGGACTCTGAAAACCCTAAGCTACATTATCCTCAAATGAGTAATGGCAGTAAACTAACAAGTACTGGTAACAATCGCCGTGTCATTTATTAGCGACTACATCATTCTGGCGTGTTGAATATTTCCATTATTAGGCGACTCTTCCGGGCCTCGTTCTCTTTAACTCAAGGCTCCCCCTTCTACGAGCGGACGAGCATACAAAGAAAACCAACACTTCTCTTCACTAGGTCAACTGCCCCAACCCCTGCACGGCGGTTGGTCAATGGCCTCGGCCTTCACAGGCATAACGCCCTTTCTTAACAAAACACCCCATCCCGGGGATCGTTCACTAATAAACTGAGCTTCATTGTTCATTAAGCAAAATTACATCGGCTCTCAATACTTCACTTCAATTCAACACACACATTCGTTTACAATATCATGATCCCGCGACGCGACACCGGTTTCTATGATACCAATACTTGCATGATTACCATAATTACAATTTATTATTATTGTTATTATTATTATTATTATTATTATTATTATTATTATTATTATTGGGTTCATCATTACACTATCTCCCTACACGACTTACCTGGAAATTAGACCATACTGCGTGATCATAATTAACTTCCTCGTAATAACGGTGTAATTAATCCATATCTAAATTGTGATTTCTGATAAAATCGTCACACGGTAATACAATTATGAATTAAATATTCCTCGATTTGCACTTAAATTGTGATGAGCCTGCCAATTAAAATTGTACAATTCCTATCTAAATATATGTCAGTGGAGGCCTGTGGTGTCAGTTCCGAAGTCATATCTCGTAGTTCTGGGTGCTCACGGAATAAAATTACACTACTTACCAGCCATGCATTATCAACGCTGGACTAACTACAGCCTAACTTGAATTACTCTGAATTACTAAAAATTGGTTTCCTGACTCATCAATAATTACAAGTTTCCCCAAATAAAATGATTAAGTCAATCTACTACTGCATGCAAACTTATCGTATTACACCTTTATTTACAATTGATTGCTCAGACGTGTTACTAATTAAATAAAGTAAATAGAAGCTACGTGTATCATGGTAGTACATCTACATTACTGAAGTTACAATCTCTAACATTATAGCGTCAGGTAATGATAACTGTTCCCCGCCCAATCTGATCACGTCATATTAAATATGAGTAATACTCATCTCCATCACTTGATGACCCGTTGTCAGCTCAGGAAGTCCATTGCTGGTTTAGTGCTGACCCATAGGCACCAAAGCAGTTACTGGAGGCACCATTCTTCTTTCCAACCGGGAGTCCATTGTTCTAGGTTGACGAAACCGCTGGCAGTATTCCTGAGGCACACAATACGTCACTATTTATTCCAAGATTTGTTTAGTTACATTCAGTGTGAACGTCCAGCCACGATAACGGACCTCACTCCGCAATCCGCGGTTCAGTATCGGATTCCGCGTACCTTTGTTACTACTCGACACAGTAGCGCCGTAGTAATAATAATAATATTATTACAAATTATATTAAATGTTCGCGACACGTCCCTGATCTTTAAAGTTTAGACACTAGCATCGCGTCTATCCAATCTCTGCAATATTTACGCACAGTACGCGATTTCACTTGTAAATTAAATTTAAATTCACTCAAACAAAAGATCGCTGGAAGCTCGACTGCACATAGCTTCGCCGTCTGTAAGCCACGAGTCCCGACTGACTCTTGTCCCTTCCTGCAGTAGTTTTTACTAGGGAGCGATACCCCTTCCACTAATTTGCGTAGCGCCTATTCCCGGCGTACTCGAGGTATAATAGTACGGGTAGTCGGTGACCAGTATCTAGTTGGTGCGATTGAGACATAACCACTCAATTATCCTTCGGTGAATCTCTTTAAATTAATTAAAATATGTTCTGCTTCTCCTACCACACGGGGTGAAGTCCCTCCGTCGAGGACGTGTCATGAGACTAACCAGATGGCCCCAGTACTTTTCCACGCAGAAACAACACAGTATTCTTTCTTCGGCTGAAAGTTATCACGGAAGAGGACATTAAACACTCTAAATAAATGTCCCAGTAACATTTATCCCTTTTAAATCGGGAGATGAGCCCCTAATTCGAGTTTTATTAATTTTCTATCTCGTAGGTAATTCAGTTGGCCAGTCCGAATCCAAGATGGCTCCTATATTCCGTTTCGAAAAAGTTAGTTTCCCCTCATTCCGTGAGTCTTGAGGAGGGATGTCTTCTCTCGGGTGATGTCACAGGGAATCCCCATTCGTAACCCCTCCCGGGTCTAAGTTGGCTTGGCTTCATCTACGGGGCCCCCGCTACACAAAGGATAGTACTGCGCAATAAGTCGCAGACAAAGAAATCTCGTAGAATAATTTTAAAATACACAATTTATCTATCTCAATGGTATGAATATTAATTAGTTTCGGTATGACCTCTATTAATGATGTGAATATTAATCACTTTCAGCGTTCTTTCCCTTTAATAGCATTGCGTGCGTAATTACGGAGATCGATATCAACCTAAGGTCCTTGGATCATGCCCCTGTCGGGTTCAATACATACATACATACATACGATGTTTGTCCGGAAAATACGTATAAAAGTTGAATAATAACTTTATTTGACAATTATTCAGGTATTACAATATGGTCTCCTTCAAAGTACTCTTCCTGAGACAAGATGCACTTCTGCCAACGCCGTTTCCACTGTTGATAACATTGTTGAAAGTCTTCAGTTGTGATGCTGTTCAGTTGCCGTGTCGTTTCTCCCTTGATGGCTTCCACATCACCCAAGTGCCGCCCCCGAAGCACCATTTTGCATTTCGGGAACAGGAAGAAGTCACAAGTGGCTAAATCGGGTGAATAAGGCGGGTGGTCTGTCACGGTGATTGAGCTTCGGGCCAAGAACTCACGCACAACGAGCGACGTGTGAGCGGGCGCATTGTCGTGATAAAGGATCCACCTGCCCCCTTGTCCCAAATCCGGTCGAACTCGGGCCACACGAGCTCTGAGACTTGATGTTGATGCGCTGTTCCTCAATCAGTGAGAACTCCATACCGACGGCAGGTGAAAACGGGTAACTTTCAACAAGCAGCCGCACACTGCTACTGACACGCAGAGCTCTCCGACTCGAACTGAGCGTTGAGAAGATTGGCGACAACAGCAGTGCCACCTGCCGGCGCCTCCATGATACGTGATACGTCACCCCGACGGATTTATACGTATTTTCCGGACAGACCTCGTACATCTTCATTATAGTCTGTTATGCCTTTCGGTGTTCAGCTGCAAGCCTCTGTGAATTTACTAGCCGTCGCCACAATCCTCTATTTGAAACTGAACTGAACCAAGGTATGGCACTTCTGAGACATTCTGTGCAGGCTAAGTTCACGGCTCTATCAACAATAATTATTTCGGTCTAGTTCATATTAATTTGTAGTCCCATTTCAGCACTGACATTTTGACACGAGAAATTAATGAGTTCTGCCATTTTCTTCTCATCACTAGCAATGAGTGCTTTATCGTCTGCATAGCGGAGGTTGGATATTTTCTTACCACCAACAGGAAATCCGGCATCCCATTCCTCATTATATATTCGCCATAGATATTGAAAAGCACAGGTGACAATATATAGCCCTGGCGGAAATATTTCTGGATCTTTAAAATTCCCAGAGAGGTACCCCTTTATTTTAACCATAGCTGAGTTCGCTTCATACAAATTCCTTATCAGCCAAACCAGATGTGTAGGATAATTCAAAAATGTAATCATGCACATACTAAGTGATTTTAGCCTTGGTCTAGGAAGTCTGTTTGTATGTATATAGTCTTTACCCTCTTTCCATCGGCCATCGATATTTCTATTTTCTGAATTTTAGGGTATACATAATAGACTACTAATAACAGTCTGCTCTTGGCAGCGTCGTGGTCTTCGATTCGGAGGGTCTCGGCTTGCTTCCAAGTCGGTACGTTCACTACAGGGTCTCTTATATAAAGTAAGACCGTTGAAGCGGTGTTTTTACTCTCCGAGACATAAGCTATTGTATGGGAGGCGCGCGCGCATGTTTCATGACCTTGCAAGCATCAGTCGCCAGTCTCAATCTCAGCCATTAACATGGTGAGACAGTTATCATTGCAACACCGTATTTTCGTATGTAAACGTTCTCTCGCTATTGGTGTGCAGAAAATACAAATGGTGTTCATAAAGTCTCTCATTATGATAGGAAGATTGGTGTTGTGTGTGCTGTTGGTGTAAGACGAATAATTGGTACTTTTTATTTCGAGACGACAGTAAATGCAGAGAGGTACCAAGATGATATTTTGACAGCGTTCTTCCATCAGTTAACGGAAGAAGTAAAATTGCGTGGGTGGTTTGAACAAGATTCACGCCCTGCTCACACAGCAGATGATTCCCTTCTTATAACCTCGGAACTGTTTGCAGACAGAGTGATCAGTGCTGGTCTATTTCCCATCGTTCTCCAGATCTAACTGTGTGAATTTTACTTGTGGGGTAAACTGAAAGAAAAAGTGTATCGAACAAATCCTCACACAATGGAGGAAATTAAAGAAAATATTAAGAACGAAATACAGAAACATTACAGAGTCAGAACTTTCTCGCGTCAGCCAGAATTTGGTTATCACATACAATGCCTGCATAACCCAGGAAGGACGGCAATTACAGCAAATTTTATAAGGTAAAATTTCATATAAGATTGTATAACGCTTAAAGAACGGCGGCCACGCGCGACATAAGTTCGGCTGAGGCAGCTGCCGTAGCCCAGAGTACAAACACCGTGCTGTCGGTCTTAGTTTATAATAGAGATCCTATATAATAAACGCAGTGCCTAATCGAATAAAATATAATATACAAAACGATGAAAGGCAAAGAGTGTCTACACAATTAAGTCTGACGATGTTGGGTCTAAAAGGAATATATGTCTAACAATACTTGATGTCTAATAATGACAGAATATCAAAGAATTCCTCATCCTGTTAAAGAAACTTATTACATAAATCAACGGTGGGTAGAGGCAATAGTATCAAATTATCAGTCATACTGCACCTGTCCCAGCTCCACAGGACATCAATAAAATAACCAAGTTTCACAAATAAATATCTGAATGGAAATCTGTTGAATGAGATATTCGGCAATCGATCCCGGGCATCGAAATCCCATCCTCCCTCCTTTCATTGTCTCCACGGCTAAACTCAAGAGCATGCTGGTCAATGGTCTGTTGGACCAAAACGGGCACTAATTTAAATATATTGAAAGTAGGGTGTCCTCCAACATGAGAGGAATACGCTACCTACTAAATGAGAAGATTTTTGTTCCCAATCAAAAACATAAAATTTTAATGAACTGATAGAGTCACAAGGGTAAAAATATATACACGGGACATTGCCATATAAACATACAGGATAAATCAATTATCTGGAGAGTGTCTCCATATTTACGTTAGTCTGTTATAAATCTGACTCTCATTTTACACTTCCAAATCACCTTGTACAGACGCACTTGAGAACTTAAATTTTTCTCTGAAAAGGGCGTCCCCTTTCTATGCTAACGATACCCGCTGGTATTTATTACACTACTGTACAAGAAACAAACGATTAAATATATTCATTTGGTATGACACTTCTCGCGAAACGACACAATCATTGGTGTCTCTCATGGTATTGAGGCATCTAACGAAATACTGTTACGCACATTTCTATATTCACGAAAATCATATCATCGTATTTGCATATTAGAGTTTACCTAAGTACCTTAATGAATTACTACAATATCGCATAAGCATGTTTCTCCATGATGCCTTACACTAATATATCACAAGGCGGACCCAAACAACGTTGGTTTCCTGTAATAATAATAATAATAATAATAATAATAATAATAATAATAATAATAATCGTATGGCCTCAGCTACCGTTTGCAGACATTTCGATTTGACGCCATCTGGCTGTCTGCTCGTCAATTTCGACGTTCCGGTTTACTCTGTCTGCCATCTAGCGGACCTAGAGTAAACCGGATCTCTCTTGGGCGTCTATGGCTGAGATTTAATTAATTTTGTCGGGTAAATACCAAATGTATCACCAGAGTTCTTTTACATGCCGACATCGTACGACATGGAGTGCCGAATGGACTTTTTTCCGCCCTTCAAAAATCCGACTACCTCTGCCGGGTTTGAACCCGCTATCTTGGGATCAGGAGGCCGACACTCTACCACGGATCCACAGAGACACCATAACACCATCGAATTATACAAGCACATAAAAAGAACAAATATATAAAAACAATCATCTGAAATTATGGCAGCAATATATACACTTCACACACAAGAATGCATATAGAAACTGCGACCCTTCCAGGTCTCCTGGTATTGATCCATAGACGTCAATCTACATGGAATCGAACCCATGTTCTTCAGACTACGGGGTACACGTCTGAAATCCTACCTTCGATCTCATTTAATAAAGAAAAATGGGTGGAATCACTTCGTCTCATGGAAGCATCGAGTCTGCATCGCTGGCGGTAATCTATAATTTGCATGTGGTTATTAATACAGTGTCCAGATGTAGCGAACTTATCGCGTGAATGTTCCAAGCACTTGACAGCCAAGCGAACCCTGTCTCTGGGCTCAACGTTATTTCGTACAAAGGGGTGGTAAATATGTCACTGAGCAGTCGGCTGCTTCGTCAGCTGAGAGGAAACACTTTCACTCTCGTTTCCAGTTCCTGTGCGAAATGTCCCCTTCGCACGACATTCGCCTTGTCTAGGCACACATTATTATTATCATTATTATCAAATATCATTTTATCAACGACCCGGCTTCTTTCAGCTTGACTATAATTGTAATATTCATCTTATTCCTTTCATCTTTCCGGTCTGTCACTTCAAACACTGGCATACGAAGCGTACTTCCCTCCCTCACACACAAATATCTCAAACCACAATGCTCATTCATTTTTTTGCTATTGGCTTTACGTCGCACCGACACAGATAGGTCTTATGGCGACGATTAGACAGGAAAGACCTAGGAATGGGAAGGAAGTGGCTGTGGCCTTAATTAAGGCACAACCCCAGCATTTACCTGGTGTGAAAATGGGAAACTACGGAAAACCATCTTCAGGGCTGCCGACAGTGGGGTTCAAACCCACTATCTCCCGGTTGCGAGCTTATAGCTGCACGGCCCTAACCGCACGTCCAACTCGCCCGTTGCTCATTCATTTAGAAGACTCTGTATCACCAGGTACTTTAACTAACACCATAACACTCGCGTACTAATTAAATAATGGATCGTACCCCGCGTCACGTCTCGCCATCGTCTGGTCAGCAGCCTTAATATTACAAGTAGTAGTAATATCTACATTACTTGTGAAGCATTAGAACAAATTAACTTGAAACATTCTGACGACTCATAAAGACTAATGGGACTATAGTGACTTAGAACGTATATTGAAATATATATATCCCAGCTTAAAATGCTTCACATTTAACAACTCTAGGGGTCTTATAACTAATTCATGCATTAATTTCACGGGATAAAATTGTGATCACCCCAATCACAGAAGACAAGTCCACATACAACCATATTAATAAAAAGCTTCAATTCCTTCAAAACACGCCTATAGCGCTTACCTATCCTTTATGTATTTACATGCAATAAAAAATTTTATGTACATAACTTTACACATTTTACGGGATATGAACTTCATGCTTAGAAACTGGAATGTACTTAAAGCCTCTGCTTGTAGTCGTCTGTCATTGGAAGGCACATCTGGGGTGTTTAAGCTGTCATCACTGTAGTCTTGTTAACGGAAGGTCCTCGGTTCGTCATCTGCTTGGTCCTGTTCATGATGGCTTGATCTGCAAACTGCCATGGACGTTCTGGGTGTTCCTTGAAGACCGCAGGCACACAGACGCGTCCTAGACGGTTCCTAATCCTGGAGATTCAGGCACACAGCGCGTTCTAGTCGGCCCCTCGTGGGTTCAATGAACACTCACATACACATGGTCAAACGGGAAAAATTGTTAGTGGAATACTGTTTGTATTATTTAAAATTAATTATTAAGGATAGATCCACTCATTAATTCGAATAGTCTACCCGAGCAGCGAATACGTTCCTGGAAATCACTACTTCTGTCCTCTTTATTGTCACACGTCACTAGTCAAGAATATTGTTTTCTATGTGAGCGCTCCTTGTTTAACAAGACGGCATTCCCTGGCTTAATCTAGCATTGCCTATTGCCTCGTACGACGTCTCCCAACACTTCAGTTTCTTTGATTACGACAGGTTCATTCTCGTAGGATATGTTTACATCTCACTATGTAAGAGCGATTTGTCGGAAGCTTGACCCGTTCTTTAACTACTATTCATGTGAGCCTCCACTGTTTGTTAACAGTTTGCACTCCCTTAATATGCGAATATATGAATATGGGGGGTTACAAGCACCTACATTCGCACACCACAATCCTGCTTTCATCCCGTACGATCGGAGTATATTCCATGTAGAACTGTCTGATATAGAACAGACTTCACTGAACACTATTTTTCAAATTTGAATAGCACCTACTATTCTTCAATATCACTGCACATGGCCTACTATGAACTATGAAGACTACTTCCGAATACAATAACGAATGAATGCATGAGTAATGGGCCTAGTCTGGCCGTTTCTTTTATAGAGATCTGGTCTTCTGGCAGTGGAAGTGGTAAGCTCCACCCCTTCTGAAAGATCGCTCCGCTAATAGTTACTTCTCAGAGTCGAGTGAGCACTCAATTTGTAGCCCTTAAATTCTTCTATCTACTGATTGAGTTTCATTCAAATCGCATCGTGGGATCGTTGGTAATCTCGTCGGCTTTCCATTATAAATTGGCGCTTTAGCCATTGTGTCGTGGGGAACCCTACGTCTCTATCGCGTGGTTAGACCTTCAACATCTAGTTCCTATTACCCGCACCTGTCTAAAGTGCGTCATTACTGATCCACTCGTTATGTATTACATAATATTATTTCGGTATCATTGATTAACATATGTCACTTTTTTGATGAATATAAATAAATAATGAATAAAATATATAAATAAAATCACTCAAAAACTTAATAAAATTAATAAGCATAATTAACCGAAATGTCCGTAGTATGGGCGCCAGAGTTCACCAGAATGGATCCCTCGAATTTAGATAACAGCATGATAAACTTTATATCCCAGGGCGTGTACATAATGCTGCGTACTGGTACATCTGCTGCAGGCCTTACCTAACCTCCTGAAAACGACTAATTAGGTAGGAACTGCACCTAGGTTCATCAATAACACTGATTCTAAAATAGCTAACTATATTCTTAACAAATTCCGTGCATGAGCACCTCATCAACATACAACATTATACATATAATACACACATAAAATATTGCTGGAAGACTCCATATTTACAACAACAACAACAATAATAATAATGAAAATCGTGGGAAAACGAAAGCGAGAACTAAGCTACCATTTGTAGATAGTCCGATGAACAATGTACATGTATGAAGATAAATACCCTTCACTGTCTCTATATCAATTCGACTTACCGATTCTCATAATCGGCAGTTATCACATCACACAGATACTGTACCTTGTACTACTGTGTTCACATATTTTAACACTTGTAAAGATATATACACACGCCTGTCGATCCTCAACATAAATTATGGAAAGTCTGAGATAGCTTTCACCAACATATAATGCTAGGCCGCCACAAGTGCTACAATACTTAATGCGCAAGCACTCTCCACAATCATCCACTTCCCACGAACATAACAAGACTACGCTCCACGAACGTTTGAAGTCCAGTCCATTGCTGCCGTGTCACTCCAGTACCGTGTATCAGCACTACTTCCTTCTCGTACAGTGCGTCAGTTGTCGTTCCTTCATATAGTGTTACTGCTTGTAGTTGTAGTAGTTGTCTTCCTTCTCGTTCCTTTACAATCACCCATACAATGTCCCCTTACAATGTCCCCGGTTGCCGCCGTATGATCAATCTTTATAGACATCAACATCCCCCTTCTCTCAGATGATACGCCTGGATTGGTGCTTGCCAGCCAATCATGGGTGGTCCTCTTCTCAAGCCCAAGCCCTGAACTACTTCTTCCTCCCAAGACAATAACAAACTCTGGGGTATATTCCATGAATCACCAAACTTTCCTAATACAACAACAAGCTCATCTCATCAGGCTGGGATATATACATGACTAATGGAATTTCCTGACACAAGTACATCACAACAAACACTGGGGTAGCCAGATGACTCATCAGAATTACCAGAGTTATTAAAGTAATGTTTTCCCACTCGTGCAAAACAAATTACTCATACCTACATATGTGGATATCTTCCAGCTTACCAATATAAATGGCAAAATATATAAATGAAATAATAATAATAATAATAATAATAATAATACTAATAATAATAATAAAAAATCGAATACTGACAATAATATCTCTAACTTCTACATATAATTCGGGGGTGTGATATATGTACTATCACACATAAAATACTCTGGTTCAAGAGAGTCCCTATTCATCAATTTCCATAAGTTAGATCCAATCCTTTATTATTATTATTATTATTATTAAGAAGTGAAGATTGTGTGTTGGCACCCGTGAATCTGCGGGGAAGTCGCTGAGATTTTTTAGTTCCCGCGTTAACAACACACCGTGATAAACTCCGCCTTCTGACCTAAATATCCTCCTGCGCGTGGCGTGCTATCTCTTCTCTCTGTCTGCGGAGTGAGAGCGTTATTTCAAGGACTCGCTGTACGTAGCTCCTTTTCTCTCTGTGCATGTAACTAGACCTCCGCTCTCCGAACTAGCGCAGTGCCACTCGTATCCCGGGCTGGGTGAGAAATTTTCATTATGACACTATATGTCGCAGAATGTCGCGGACAACGGCATATATTATTAACTGGACCCCATGACATGCCTATGGAGTGGTGATGGACGGTTACAATACAAGGGATGCGATGAAATTAAGAACCACTTAAGAGCGCTTAGCTACAGGTTAAAATGCTGTAGTATGCGGTGAAGAGGAAGACAGTGAGCAAAATCTTTTATGACACACCTTTGAACTGTAATACAACCACATTTTAATAAATATTTGGCACTCTCTCCTTAACATTACGGATTTCCTTCCTCTATAATAATATATAGTATAAGCTCTAATATTAATATTACCAGTACTACTTATTTTACGTACCACTAACTATATATACGATTTTCATTGAATCTCGGGTGCCAGACTTTCTCCCGCAGAAGTTCTTTTACGCACCGATAAATCTGCCGACACGAGCCTGACATATTTCAAATACCGCCGGACTGAGCCGGGATCGAACCCGCCAATCTGAGCTTAGAAGGCCAGCTGTCTACCGCCTGAGCTACTCAGCCCGACTGTATGGATGCTATTTATTGGACTTCATAATGTAGGTTAACTTTACTTATCCAACATTTCATAGACGTACAATAGATGTACGTTATGCATTGTTAGACGTTGTTCACAGACATTATTTTGTGTACTTAATATTGTATACGAACTATCATTAGATTTAAGCACGTATACAATGTGTTATTGCCCATTAATTATGTAGACCTATCGCCTGTGTATAATTCCCGATGGGCTGAGATTTATTTCCGCGTCCGGTTCATTCCATTTGTTTGAAGACATACTGTTTGTGTTAATACCACCTGTCCATTTACACCACACATCACACTACCAGTCACCTCAGAAAGAAAGTAACATCAAGTTGATGTCAGGAAGAGCATCCGGTCATAAAACTAGAGTGAAATAAAGGTGGTGGTGGCTATAGAAGGCAAGGTTGAAAGACATAATAAGACATAACTACTCTAATAAAAAAAGTTATAGATATACACCAAACTGCTTCTATATGTTCAGAAAATGTATTGCACAGAATGCAGTAGATATACATGGTGAATGAGTTGTTTAGTTTTTTATATTTCGTGTCCTCACTCTCGAAGTATTTCTAAGGTCTTTGGCTTTGCAGGTACATAGCAGCGACTCAGTTTCAGCCAACCCATGCGAGGAAAGCCTTCCCCTGTTTCGACGAACCGAAATACAAAGCTACGTTCAAGATCACCATCGACACTCCCGAGGGATATGCCAGCCTTTGCAACTCGCCACTGGAGAATACTCCGGAGCCAGGGTGAGAGTAATATTTGTTATTATTATTATTATTATTATTATTATTATTATTATTATTATTATTATTATTATTATTATTATTATTATTATTATTATTATTATTATTTTGTAGGGGTTTAATGTTGCACTAATTCAAGGAAGTACATATTTCTGCGACACAAGGGTGGGAAAGAGCTAGGATTGGGAAGGCAGAGGCCTTGAACTTAATTAAGATACAGCCGCAGTATTTGCCTCATTTTATTTCTTTTAGTTTTCCCCACTTACAAGATCGGGAGTATATAAACAACGCCATTGGTCATTAGGAACTAATTTACGATTTGCTGATTTAGGACTACTAAGCCACTGAACATAAGCATTTGGAAGTCACTATAACATAGTTAAAATTTCACTTAGTATTCTTTTAACTTTCAAGTGTGTGGGGGGAGGGAGGGGGGGAGTATACAAAAGGCAATTGTCAAGGGGTTATTCTACATTCTTTCTCTATTGGTTTGACCTTGAGTATTACCTACTGCACCTGTTCATTCATTTGAAATTACGAAATATTATAGGTATTAAAGAGGAGAAACTGGGACAAATATTCCTTTATAGGAAGACAAGTTAGAGACTGGAATAATTTACCAAAGGATATGTTCGATAAACTTCCAAATTCTCTGAAATTATTTAAGAAAATATTAAGTAAAAAACATATAGGGAATCTGCCACCTAGGCAACTGCCCTAAATTCATATCAGTGGTAATGATTGATTGATTGATTGATTGATTGATTGATTGATTGATTGATTGATTGATTGATTGATTGATTGATTGAATATTATACAGGACGGAGGATAACTGATGCACCAAAATGGATACAATTCATAGATCTTAATATACACTGAGCCATCCCGGTTTCACACCAAACTCTGCAATTGGACTTGTGTTTTATTGTGTATATATATATTAGTGACTAGCAAGATACCCGTGCTTCGCTACGGTATTATACTGAAATTTATAATTGAATGTTATTGTTTTAGATATATAATCCGCCGAAATTCGCGATCTGATTCGTTTTCTAATAGATTACGGCAAGTTTCCTCCCCTTTTTCAATCTTTCTTTCCAGCAATCGATTTCATACTTCCCGGGCTAGGTCCAGGTATTCCACCCAGTTACTTGGGTCCCTAAATCTTTGCCATATTTTCCTATAAGCATTTTTAATATGGATCAAATCCTTCAGGGGATCTGTCGTGGTGTCGTCTTGGGTGCCTTGGCGGTAGCCTACTGAACCCGCGGCCGGACTGCATTCTTAGTCATTAGCCGTCCAGGACCCGTTTCCAGCGTGGTCCGCACATGTGACGACGGTCCAGAACATTATTATTATTATTATTATTATTATTATTATTATTATTATTATTATTATTATTATTATTATTATTATTATTATTATTATTATTATTATTATTATTATTATTATTATTATTATTATATGTTCTGGATCCCACAGCAATATGCAAGTCCGCTACTTGGCGGTAAATTACATCTGCTGCCTTTGTTATTGTTGACAATGTGACCAGCACCATTGTCGCGCTTAGGCAAGTGTGCGGGATTTCTGGCGATACGAATGACATACCTCCGTGTATTATTGACCTTATTATAGAGGTGAACAATTTGACGGCCAATCTCATTCCTATAGTTTATTTCAAATGTGTTTAAATTTTTATTTATATGCCAGGAGAATCTACTGTAATCTAAGAGTGTTCTCCGAAGGAAAAGATGGCTGTTGGAAACGAACCCAGGAAAGATTAAAAATGATCGGTTCATGATCAGAATAAGTACATCGAAAGTCTACAGCCTGTTTCCTATCATTCGACAGGATCAGGGATGGAATGAATAAAGCCCCATCTAGCGGCGACAATAGGAATTGTGCCGGCTGCCGAAGCTCCCCTCTGGGGCAATAATCGATGAGTGACAAATGAAATGAAATATTGGACAGTGTTGCTGGAATGAATGATGACAGGGAAAGCCGGAGTATCCGGAGAAAAACCTGTCCCGCCTCCATTTTGTCCAGCACGAATGTCACATGGAGTGACCGGGATTTGAAACACGGAACCCAGCTGTGAGAGGCCGGCGCGCTGCCGCCTGAGCAACGGAGGCTCCTTATAAGTAGATTATGAACAGTAAAATCAATTGGTCTCACCTTCTTTTACACCCCACCGCCGTTAAGTTTATTTACCCCCACCCCCCAAAAAATTAAAAGAAGGCGTGTTTCTTTATGTTTAAAGGAGATTCCAAATACCAATGTTCACGTTTATTACATTCATTTTTGAGATATAAGTATCCCCTTAAAAATAATTCACTTTTTTTAACTTCCTTTCACACCCCCCCCCCCCCCATCACAAAGTGATATTAAGGCAAAAAGTACTTGTTCCTTTAATAGTAAAGGATCTTCTAAATACCACTTATTACCACTCTAACCTCTTCAGTTCTTGATTTATGTGTCCTCATGAAAGGAATTCAACTCCTTTTCACTCCCGCCCCCACCCTAAGATTGTTTCCCCCCCAAAACGCGCTTTTCTTTGTTTTTAAAGGAGATCAAAATACCAATTTTCATGTCTGTAACAACTTTAGTTTTTATTAGATGTATGTATTCTCATACAATTAAGTCAATTTTTTCAATCATTTATCCCCCCAAACCCACTTCATTGGATTTTCCGAGAATACGTGTTTGTTTACTTTTAAAGCAGATTCCAAAAATAAAATTTCGCGTGTGTAACATCTTCATTTTTGAGATATCAGTAGCCTAATTAAAAGAATTCAACACCATTTTCAGTTTCCGAAAACTAAAAATACACGTTTCTTTATTTTTAATAGAATAAAAAAATTACCATTTTTCACTTCTGTAACATGTTAAGTTTTTTGAGATATACTGTAGAAATTCTCATTTTAAACTTTCAGCCCTTTTTAGTTCCCCTTAAGTGGAGTTTCCAAAGACAAATCACCTATGTTTCTTTACACTTACAGGAGATTCCAAATACCCACTTCTTACGTCTGTAACATTTTACGCTTCTCAGATATTCTGTAGATATAGTCTTTCAAAAAATTCACCCCAATTTGCCACTCCTGTTTAACCGCCATTAATTGAATTTTCCAAAAGCAAAAATATACGTGTTTCTTTATTTTTAAAGGAGATCCCATTTACAAATTTTCAGTTCTGTAATATCTTCAGTTTCTGATATATATGTATCCTCATTAAAGGCATTCAACACATTATTCACCCTTTTACACCCCTCCTATTGGGATTTAGAGAAAACAAAGAAATACGTGTTCCTTTATTTTTAAGAGAGATTCTAAACACCAATTTTACATCTGTAAACGTTTAAAGTTTTAAGATGTAGACACACTCATTTTAAAAATTCACCCCCCCTTTTCACCCCCCATTATTTGGATTTTCCCAAAACGAAAAAATACCTGTTTCTTTATTTTTAAAGTAGATCCCAAATACCAATTTTCAGGTCTGTAATATCTTCAGGTTCTGAAATATAAGTAGCCTCATTAAAGGCATTCAACCTCTTTTTCACCCTTTTCCACCCTTCCTATTAGGATTTTCTGAAAACAAAAAAATACGTGTTTCTTTATTTTCAAAGGAGATTCTAAATACCAAATTTTACATCTTTAAACTTTAAACGTTTTGAGATATAGGTACACTCATTTTAAAAATTTCATCCCCCTTTTCACCCCCCGTTATTTGGATTTTCCCAAAACGAAAAAATACCTGTTTCTTTATTTTTAAAGTAGATCCCAAATACCAATTTTAATGTCTGTAATATCTTCAGTTTCTGAGATATAAGTATTCTCTTTAAAGGCATTCAACCCATTTTTCACCCCTTTTCACCCCTCCTATTGGGATTTTCCGAAAACAAAAAAATACGTGTTCCTTTATTTTTAATGAAGATTCTAAATACCAATTTTTACATCTCAAAACTTTAAAACTTTTGAGATATAGATGCACTGTTTTTAAAAATTCACCCCCCTTTCACCCTCGCATTAATTGGATTTTCCAAAAACAAAAAAATATGTGTTTCTTTATTTTTGACAGCGATCAAAAGTACCAATTTTGAGGTCTGTAATATCTTCAGTTTCTGAGATATAAGTAGCGGTATCCTGATTAAAGGCATTCAACCCCTTCTTCACCCCTGTTCACCCCTCCTATTGGGATTGTCTGAAAACAAAAAAATACGTATTTCCTTATTTTTAAAGAAGATTCTAAATACCAATTTTCACATCTGTAAACTTTTAAAGTTTTGAGATATAGACACACTCATTTTAAAATTTCAACCTCCTTTTCACCCCCTTAGCGACGGAATATCCAAAAATCCTCTCTTAGCGAGCACCTACATCTTAATATGAATATATCCCCAAAATTTCATTTCTTTATGTCCAGTAGTTTTGGCTCGGCGATGATGAATCAGTCAGTCAGTCAGTCAGTCAGTCAGTCAGTCAGTCAGTCAGGACAAGCTACTTTGTATATATAGATACTAGCATGGTACCCGTGCTTCGCTACGGTATTATACTGAAATTTATAATTGAATGCTTATTGTTTTAGATATATAATCCGCCGAAATTCGCGATCTGACACGTCTTCAGCGAGAATCCACCAAAATTCCCGATCTGACTCGTTTTCTATTAGAATACCTCACGTTTCCTCCCATTTTTCAATCTTCCTTTCCAGCAATCGATCTCGTACTTCCCGGGCTAGGCTCAGGTATTCTTCCCGGTCAGTTGGGTCCGTCAATCTTTGACATACCGTATATTCCTATAATCATTTTTAATCTGGATAAAATCCTTCAGGAGATCCGGCGTGGTGTCTTATTGGGAGCCTTGGCTGCACTGAACCCGCGGCCGGCTGCATTCTTAGTCATTACCCGTCCAGGAGCCGTTTCCAGCGCGGTCCGCACATTTGACGACGGTCCGGAACATTATTATTATTATTATTATTATTATTATTATTATTAATGTTATTCTTATTCTTATTCTTCTTATTATTATTATTACTATTATGTGTTGCTGGGATGAATGATGACAGGGAAAACCGGAGTATCCGGAGAAAAACCTGTTCCGCCTCCGTTTTGTCCAGCACGAATGTCACATGGAGTGACCGGGATTTGAACCACGGAACCCAGCTGTGAGAGGCCGGCGCGCTGCCGCCTGAGCAACGGAGGATCCTTATAAGTACATTAAGAACAGTAAAATCAATTGGCCTCACCTCCTTTTACACCCCACCGCCGTTAGTTTTTACTGCCCCCCCCCCAAAAAAAAAAATTAAAAGAAGGCGTGTTTCTTTATGTTTAAGGGAGATTACAAACACCAATGTTCACGTCTATTACCTTCAGTTTTGAGATATAAGTATCCCCATAAATATAATTTACTTTTGTCACTTCATTTCAAACTACTCCCCCCCCCCCCCTAAGTGAATTTTCCCGCAAAAAATACTTGTTTCTTTAATAGTGAAGGATCTTCTAAATACCAATTATCACGACTCTAACTTCTTCAGTTTTTGATTTATGTGTCCTCATGAAAGGAGTTCAACTCCTTTACACTCCCGCCCCCCAAGATGCCTTCCGCCCCAAAACGCGTTTTTCTTTGTTTTTAAAGGAGATCCAAATACGAATTTTCACGTCTGTAACAACTTTAGTTTTTATTAGATGTATATATTCTCATACAATTAAAGTCAATTAATTTTTCAATTCTTTCACCCCCCTCCCCCCGCTTCATTGGATTTTCCGAGAATACGTGTTTCTTTACTTTTAAAGCAGATTGCAAATATCAAATTTCACGTCTGTAACATCTTCATTTTTAAGATATCAGTAGCCTAATTAAAAGAATTCAACACCATTTTCAGTCACTTTCACCCCTCCCCCCTCCACTCAAGTGGTATTTCCGAAAATTAAAAATACACGTTTCTTTATGTTTAAAAGAGATAAAAAGACCATTTTTCACTTCTGTAACATGTTAAGTTTTTTAGATATACTGTAAAAATTCTCATTTTAAAATTTCACCCCTTTTGGGTTCCCCTTAAGTGGAGTTTCCAAAAACAAATCACCTATGTTTCTTTACATTTACAGGAGATTCCAAACACCCACTTTTTACGTCTGTAACATTTTACGTTCCCAAGATAATCTTTCAAAAAATTCACCCCAATTTGTCACTTCTGTTTAACCGCCATTAATAGGATTTTCCAAAAACTAAAAAAATACGTGTTTCTTTATTTTTAAAGGTGATCCCATATACAAATTTTCAGTTCTGTAATATCTTCCGTTTCTGAGATATATGTATCCTCATTAAAGGAATTCAACCCATTTTTTACCCTTTTACACCCCTCCTATTGGGATTTACAGGAAACAAAAAAATGCGTGTTCCTTTATTTTTAGAGGAGATTCTAACTACCAATTTTTACATATGTAAATTTTAAAGTTTTAAGATGTAGACGCACTCATTTAAAAATTCACCCCCCTTTTCACCCCCCCCCCCAGTATTTGGATTTTCCAAAAACGAAAAAAATACGTGTTTCTTTACATTTAAAGTAGATCCCAAATACCAATTTTCAGGTCTGTAATATCTTCGGGTTCTGAAATATAAGTAGCCTCATTAAAGGCATTCAACCCATTATTCACCCTTTTACACCCTTCCTATTGGGATTTTCCGAAAACAAAAGAATACGTGTTTCTTTATTTTTAAAGGAGATTCTAAATACCAATTTTTACATCTATAAACTGTAACAGTTTTGAGATATAGATACACTCATTTTAAAAAATCACCCCCTTTTCACCCACCCATTAATTGGATTTTCCAAAAACAAAAAAATACGTGTTTCTTTATTTTAAAGGAAATCCCAAACACCAATTTTCAGATCTGTAATATCTTCAGTTTCTGAAATATATGTAGCCTGATCAAAGGCTTTCGACCCCTTTTTCACCCCTTTTTCACCCCTTTTCACCCCTCCTATTGCGATTTTCCGAAAACAAAAAAATACGTGTTTCTTTATGTTTAATGAAGATTCTAAATACCAATTTTTACATCTGCAAACTTTAAAAGTTTGGAGATATAGATTCACTCATTTTAAAAATTCACCCCATTTTCACCCTCCCATTAATTGGATTTTTCAAAAACAAAAAAATACGTGTTTCTTTATTTTTAAAAGAGATCAAAAGTACCAATTTTCAGGTCTGTAATATCTTCAGTTTCTGAGATATAAGTACTGGTATACTGATTAAAGGCATTCAACCCATTTTCCCCATTTTCACCCCTTTTCACCCCTCCTATTGGGATTTTCTGAAAACAAAAAAAATACGTGTTTCCTTATTTTTAAAGAAGATTCTAAATACCAATTTTTACATCTGTAAACTTTTAAACTTTCGAGATATAGACACACTCATTTTAAAATTTCACCCCTCTTTTCACCCCCTTAGCGAAGGAATATCCAAAAATCCTCTCTTAGCGAGCACCTACATCTTAATATGAATATATCCCCAAAATTTCATTTCGTTACGTCCAGTAGTTTTGGCTCTGCGATGATGAATCAGTCAGTCAGTCAGGACAAGTTATCTATATATATAAAATAACTTGTCCTGACTGACTGACTGACTGACTGACTGACTGATTCATCATCGCCGAGCCAAAACTACTGGACATAAAGAGATGAAATTTTGGGGATATATTCATATTAAGACGTAGGTGCTCGCTAAGAGAGGATTTTTGGATATTCCTTCGCTAAGGGGGTGAAAACGGGGGTGAAATTTTAAAATGAGTTGCTCTATATCTCAAAACTTTGAAAGTTTACAGATGTAAAAATTGGTATTTAGAATCTTCTTTAAAAATAAGGAAACACGTATTTTTTTGTTTTCAGAAAATCCCAATAGGAGGGGTGAAAAAGGGTGAAAATGGGGAAAAATGGGTTGAATGCCTTTAATCAGGATACCGGTACTTATATCTGAGAAACTGAAGATATTACAGACCTGAAAATTGGTACTTTAGATCTCTTTTAAAAATAAAGAAACGCGTAATTTTTTGTTTTTGGAAAATCCAATTAATGGGAGGGTGAAAAGGGGGTGAATTTTTAAAATGACTGAATCTATATCTCCAAATTTTTAAAGTTTGCAGATGTAAAGATTGGTATTTAGAACCTTCATTAAAAATAAAGGAACACGTATTTTTTTGTTTTTGGAAAATCGCAATAGGAGGAGTGAAAAGGGGCTAAAAATTGGTTGAATGCCTTTAATGAGGCTACTTATATGTCAGAAACTGAAGATATTACAGACCTGAAAATTGGTGTTTGGGATCTCCGTTAAAAATAAAGAAACACGTATTTTTTTGTTTCTGTAAAATCCAATTTGGGGGGGGGGGTGAAAAGGGAGTAATATTTTAAAATGAGTGTATCTATCTCAAAAATTTTAAAGGTTATATATGTGAAAATTGGTATTTAGAATCTCCTTTAAAAATAAATAAACACACGTATTTTTTCGTTTTTGGAAAATCCAAATATTGGGGGGTAAAAAGGGGGGAGGGTAAATTTTTTAAAATGAGTGTGTATACATCTTAAAACTTTAAAATTTACAGATGTAAAAATTGGTAGTTAGAATCTCCTCTAAAAAAAAAGGAAAATGTATTTTTTGTTTCCTGTAAATCCCAATAGGAGGGGTGTAAAAGGGTGAAAAATGGGTTGAATGCCTTTAATGAGGATACATATATCTCAGAAACGAAAGATATTACAGAACTGAAAATTTGTATATGGGATCTCCTTTAAAAATAAAGAAACACGTATTTTTTAGTTTTGGAAAATCCAATTAATGGCGGTTAAACAGGAGTGACAAATTGGGTGAATTTTTGAAAGACTATATCTACAGAATGTCTTGGAAACGTAAAATGTTACAGACGTAAAAAGTGGGTGTTTGTAATCTCCTGTAAATCTAAGGAAACATAGGTGATTTTTGTTTGGAAACTCCACTTAAGGGGAACTCAAAAGGGGTGAAATTTTAAAATGAGAATTTTTACAGTTTATCTCAAAAAACTTAACATGTTACAGAAGTGAAAAATGATATTTTTTATTTCTATTCAACATAAAGAAACGTGTATTTTTAGCTTTCGGAAATACCACTTGGGTGGAGGGGGGGGGGGGGTAAAAAGTGACTGAAAATGGTGTTGAATTCTTTTAATTAGGCTACTGATATCTCAAAAATGAAGATGATACAGACGTGAAATTTGATATTTGCAATCTGCTTTAAAAATAAAGAAACACGTATTCTCGGAGAATCCAATGAAGGGGGGGGGGGGGTTGAAAGAATTGAAAAATTAATTGAATTAATTGAATGAGAATACATACATCTAATAAAAACTAAAGTTGTTACAGACGTGAAAATTCGTATTTGGATCTCCTTTAAAAACAAAGAAAAACGCGTTTTGGGGGGAAACTATCTTGGAGGGCGGGAGTGTAAAGGAGTTGAATTCCTTTCATGAGGACACATAAATCAAAAACTGAAGAAGTTAGAGTCGTGATAATTGGTATTTAGAAGATCCTTTACTATTAAAGAAACAAGTATCTTTTGCGGGAAAATTCACTTGGGGGGGGGGGTAGTAGTGTGAAATGAAGTGAAAAAAAGTAAATGATTTTTATGGGGATACTTTTATCTTAAAACTGAAGGTAATAGACGTGAACATTGGTGTTTGAAATCTTCTTTAAACATAAGAAACAAGCCTTCTTTTAATTTTTTGGAGGGGGGGGGGGTGCCGGTAAATAAACTTGACGGCGGTGGGGTGTAGAAGGAGGTGAGACCAATTGATTTTACTGTTCTTAATGTACTTATAAGGATCCTCGGCAGCGCGCCGGCCTCTCACAGCTGGGTTCCGTTGTTCAAATCCCGTTCACTCCATGTGATATTCGTGCTGGACAAAACGGAGGCGGGACAGGTTTTTCTCCGGATACTCCGGTTTTCCTGTCATCATCCATTCCAGCAATACATAATAATAATAATAATAATAATAATAATAATAATAATAATAATAATAATAATGTTCCGGACCGTCCTCAAATGTGCGGACCGCGCTGGAAACGGCTCCTGGACGGGTAATGACTATGAATGCAGTCCGGCCGCGGGTTCAGTGCCTTCTAGGCACCCAATATGACACCACGCCGGATCTCCTGAAGGATTTTATCCATATTAAAAATGATTATAGGGAAAGATGGCAAAGATTTACGGACCCAACTGACCGGGAGGAATACCTGAGCCTAGCCCGGGAAGTACGAAATCGATTGCTGGAAAAGAAGATTGAAAAATGGGAGGAAACATGCCGTAATCTAATAGAAAACGAGTCAGATCGGGAATTTTGGTGGGTCCTCGCAGAAAACGAGTCAGACCGCGAATTTCGGCGGATTATATATCTAAAACAATAAGCATTCAATTATAAATTTCAGTATAATACCGTAGCGAAGCACGGGTATCTTGCTAGTTTTATATATATAGATGAGTAAGGAAATGGAATTACAGATAACACGTTTTGCGGATGATATTCTTTATGGAGTAATAAATAAGTTACAAGATTGTGAGTGACTGCAATAAGATATCAACCATGTTGTGAGATGGACAACAGACAGTGGTATGATGGTAAACGGGGTAAAAAGTCAAGTTGTAAGTTTCACCAAGAGGAAAAGTCCTCTGAGTTTTACTCACTGTGTCGATGGCATGACAGTAACTGACGAGGATCACTGTAAGTACCTAGCCGTTAATATAAGGAAAGATCTGCATTGGAGTAATCACATAAACGGAATAGTAAATAAGGGTTACATACCTCTTCATATGGTTATGAGGGCATTTGGGGATTGTAGTAAAGATGTGGAGGAGAGGGCGTACAAAGCAATGGTAAGACCCCAATTAGAGTATGGTTCTAGGATTACTCGATTCGATAACTGGAAAAGATCGAAAGCTCAGCAGCAGGATTTGTTTTGGGTGATATCCGACAAACTAGTAGTGTTACAAAAAAAACTTCGCGCTGGGAAGACTTGGGAGTAAGAAAACGAGCTGCTCGACTAAGTGGTATGTTCCGAGCTGTCAGTGGAGAGATGGCCTGGAATGAGCTTGACTGGAGTTTTTAAGATTAGAAACTATCATAAAATGAAGATAAAGCTGGAATTCAAGAGGGTGAATTGTGGCAAATATTCGTTTATAGGAAGATTAATTAGGGATTTAAGTAATATATCAAGGGAGATGTTTGATAAATTTCCAACTTCTTTGAAATCATTTAAGAACAGACAGACTAGGTAAAAACTGTCACCTTGGGGACAGCCCTAAATTCAGATGAATGATTGATTGATTTTTCTTGCAACTATAACATAGTGAATAACTTAATTTGATTGTGATCACTGATATCAAACAATAAATGTGGCAAAGTGTATAGTGTATTGGTATGCTTATAGAAAGATAATTTCACACATATTTTTACTCTTGTGTTGAGGGGCCGATGACCTTGATGTTAGACCCCTTTAAACAACAAGCTTCATCATCATCATCATCAACTCTTGTGTTGAGAAGAAATATCCCCTCCAACTTTGGATGAAATATCAACACCAAGAAATGAAAAGTATTAATACCATTCTTTTTTCTTTCAGGATACGGGCTGATTATATCTTTCAAGAAACCCCCAAAATGTCAACATACCTCGTTGCTTTTGTTGTGTCTGACTTTGAAAGCCTAAACGTGACCGATAATGGTATTTCCTTCCATACATGGGCACGAAGTAACGCAATTGAGACTGGAAAATATAGCATTGAAGTCACTCCTGGGATTCTTAACAGCTTGCAAAACTACACAAATATTTTGTACAACTACTCGGGCCTTCAGAAAGTAGATCAGGTAGCTTTACCCGACTTTTCTGCGGGAGCCATGGAGAACTGGGGTCTTGTCACATACAGAGAAACAGCCTTACTGTACACAGATGGAGCCTCTACTGCCAACGCCAAGCAAAGAATTGCTACCGTCATATCACATGAGTTAGCACATATGTGGTTTGGTAATCTCGTTACCACTGACTGGTGGGACTCCACATGGCTCAACGAAGGTTTCGCCACTTACTTCGAAAACTACATTACCAGCATGGTGGAGCCGGATATGCGCATCATGGATCAGTTCGTAGTCACCGTTCATCAGATGATCTTCGGAGCTGATGGACTCGCAGTAGCTCAACCTCTGACCAGTAGCTGTCATACTCCTGCTGAAGTGAGCGCCATGTTCTCCAGCATCACATACAGTAAAGGTAAGGAAAAAATGAGAAATGTTTTCATCCCGTGTTCTTCTTGTTTACTCACTGTACGGACGAGACAATGTTGAAAATTTCCCCTTTCTTATCTGAAAACATTTTGGTTGAGTCTTTCTCTAAATGTAGATTTTTTAGAATTGATACAATGTCTGAAATACAGAACAAGTAGTGAAACAAGTATTTCTGCCACATGTGTTCTGGAAACATACCAGCATAATTGTGCTGGCTATATGTTTATTGAATATGTTTTTATATTTTTTGCACAAAATATTGATAAAATCAAAATATTTTAAATGGCTTGTAAATAATTACAGTACAACCTCGGTTAACCGAACTAAAGGAGTGGGTGGAGGAGGGGGGGGGGGAAGCCGTTCTGGATAACGATTTTTTTGGTTAAGCAATGTAATTCTCAAACGTTTTGAAGACCAAATGAATTGTCCGACTCGTTGGCTGAATGGTCAGCATACTGGCCTTCGGTTCAGAGGGTCGCGGGTTCGATTCCCGGCCGGGACGGGGATTTTAACCTTCATTGATTAATTCCAATGGCCCGGGGGCTGTGTGTTTGTGCTGTCCCCAACATCCCTGCAACTCACACACCACACATAACACTATCCTCCACCACAATAACATGCAGTTACATACATATGGCAGATGCCGCCCACCCTCAAAGGAGGGTCTGTCTTACAAGGACTGCACTCGGCTAGAAATAGCCACACAAAATTATATACTGCACCCGCTCACCTCCTGAGTCCCAGACTAGCTTTAATCATAGGGGTGATCAGTTCGTAAACGATAAAAAAAAACAATTTTATCAATAAAAAAATATATATATCTAGGCGCACCAAATGAACGCAGGGATGAACGGGGCATGCAAATTAGGGTAAAGGGGGACGGCTCGTTCATGGATACAAATTATAGACTCCACAATAGGACTGGGAAGTGGCAACTTAAATTTCATGGGCATACTAGACTAACTACAATAAAACAAATATGGAAACTGTTTCCTATTGAAATTGCAATGAGGAGCAATTTATTGACTTATTTTGCAAACTGCACATGATGACAATTATTACATTGGGAAACTTCCATCCTGAAAAAGAAATGACATAATACTTGGATTCACCTCACTACTCTGGTAGTGTAAAATATTTGGTGAATTCGCCCCATTGGTTACTGGGGATCGAATCCACATCCGTATGAGTGGACGTTTCACCGCTGGAGATCTCCTTTCGGAGACGAAGGCATGAGAGTAACTATTTACTGTCACCTCCCAGTTCCGTTGGACATGAGTCACTTCCGGTATGTACATTCTAGTGGGCCGGACCCCACCGTGGAAATGTTATCGTATCGAAAACGGGAATTTATTGTACGGACAAACTCTAGGCTCTATTTCCAGATTCATAAACATGCCAGGTGTGGCTCCTTAACTCAAAGCTTATCTCAATATTTACATTTGTCAATATGGCAAGACGTACGGAAAGGTTCATTACTATGCTCTGACAACGAAGACATGTGCCGTCCGTGGGTTATTTCGCACCTACCGCCAACAATCTCCCACGTGGAAACCCAACATCTGGTTCCGACCAGTTCGACACAGAACGACTGTCCATTTCATATCTTCCTATGATTATTAAATAATTATCATTAGCATTCTTTATCTGATCATTATCATCTTCTGTGATCACCATCAATTATTTTATTATTATCATTAATGTCAATTATCATCCTATTTTTATTATTATCATTTATCATCCGGCATGATTTTATGCTATCCTTTGCCGACGTTTCAAATGAAGGATCGTTTTCCCTCGTAATTAATCCGCACAACTTAATGATCAGTTTCATAACATATTATTATTATTATTATTATTATTATTATTATTATTTTTATTATTATATTCGTAACACTGAATCATCGTCCCTTAGATATCTTAATTTCCTTTCATCAATTATTGTTATCCTCAAAATACTATTGCAAGTTCATCTTCTTCTTCTTCTTCTTATTATTATTATTATTATTATTTTCATCAGTGGAGATTATCATTATCGCGTCACTTATTCTTCATGGATTTAATATTTTACCTTGATCTGACCGTAATTATTCTCAAATTAATCGAATAAATTATTCCTATTATTCCTCTTCATATTATTATTATTATGGTAACTTAATTTCATGTGTTACACTACCGTTAGCGATATTTATGGTTAATGCATAAGCTTTTACAATTTCGGTTCACTTTGGCACTAAGCAATTGATTTAAGACAAGATTCACTTGGATTATTATTATTAAAATGGCAAGTTTTATATTTTTATTTCGACTCTCTTAGAATTTAGTCACATATGTTGAGTCCCAATATGAACCACCAAGATCCGATTTACATTGATCGGGACACCACGGTATTCGGAACCGTAACCTTCATTTCGTACTGCCGTTATTTTTATGGGTACACCATGTCCTCCCAAGACACACTTCAAATCCCATGGCACATCGCGGCTGGGCAAATACATCCAATGCCTGCGATTGCTAACTTTTAATATACTAATTAATCCTCGGTGCGTGGATCCTGCCACTCATAACACCGGAATCGACATTATATCGTCTTAGGCATCGAGATTTATCTTTTTCAACATCAAAAACAGTACGGCTCAATTCTCACCTCATGCCGGATTTTCGTCCCGCACGGCTTCCGATCTTAAAAATGGGCTTAAACCACTCTGGGCTTTCAACATAACGTGACCATCCTATACACGTGCCTCTATTACTTCTAAACAAATTGTTATGGTAATTATAGAGTCCAAAAACGTGAAATCAACTATTTACGTAAAAATGAAATTTACTGCCCGAATTCAATTCTTTAACGCTACATGTTATCTCCACACTGATTATTTTTTTCACTAGCCACTCACGAAGCACTGTCATTATTATTATTATACTTTAACTTGCAAGCGCATAAAATGTTATTATTATTATTATTATTATTATTATTATTATTATTATTATTATTATTATTATTATTATTATTATTATTATTATTATGACCTTCCGTTCGCAACACAAATTTTACACACTCTGGCACTTTCATAATCTGGCGGTCTGGTAACAAATATTCATACTAAAATATAAATAATCACCGCAGTGATTGAAAATCAAATAAATGGGTTAGCACAAAAAGAAATCTAACACTAGAAATGAACTTTGATCAGAGTACTGACAAACAGCATGCATTAATTTAAAGAAATATCCCATATTTACATTATATACAACAACAAAATACTCAATTAATTAATCTAACCCATAATTACGTTAAAATAAATTAGTTCGTCCGTCTATCTCAAAAAATCATGGATTCGGGAGGCGATCCATGTTAAGTAACCATGATTAATCCACACTGAATCCCGTTTTGTCGAGATAACATCCCCAAATATTAAATTGGTGTACTTATTCCTATGCAGAATTCCATTGTCTCGTAGCGGATGAGAAGCCTCATGGCCCCATGGTGATTTATTCGTGCATCATGTCGCACTTAATAAATTTTACACAACAAAACACTTCTGGGCGATTACCCATGATTAACATCTTATTAGATAATTTACAATGATTTATACAAGAATAGAAAACCACTTATAGGTGCCTCTAGACCCATTACACTTGCACAATATTTTCTTTCTTGAGCCCGAACCACAAGCCGTGACACATTACGACGAAGTGTCGTTTCATTCGAACCGGCGCGTATCGCGTTCTTCAACCGGCACTTCCTGAAGTATACGATGCCGTCTTGTGATAGCCTCGCTCCTACAGTTCCCTGCTACAATAATTGTTACACCGTCTATCATGAAATATTTATTTCGGGCGCTGAACACTGCCTTCAACAAGTACTATCGGCGTTCCGTCGATCCTTTAAATTCCAACACATGAAATGTTGAGAAATGTATTAATTTCATATACAGTGATACTGATAATTTACACTCGATATTCTGAATAATTATCACCGTTCGTCTTCACCTTCATGACTACTAATGTACTCTCAACTCTAACATAATCTGTAATGCGTTTCCTGGTACTGAGTCACAGAGTCACAGTGTCAGCGTATCAAATTATTTCAAACGACTGGTTTCTGTGAAGCCCGACTCCCTAGTATATATGGTCGACCTGGTTTCGCGCGTGGGTTATCTGCGTTCACTCCAGAGGGAGAGGGGTTGGTTATCCTAAATCGGCATTTGCAAGTGGATTTGGATCTCTGAATTTATCCCACTTAATAAACTGGCGATACACATTCACGTGTCGTATTCTAATCTCATATCGTTCGGCGATCACGGAGATATTACTTGATTTCTGTCCTCCACATTTCGCGCGCTAAGTCGGCGTCCCTGATGGCGTGATCGTCTTGATCAATGGCGAGATAGCGTTGGTCATTTCCAAGAATTCTTTACTTTAATGCATTACAATTACAATTAATCAACATTGGGATGATATCACAAAAATCCCCTCTGTTCAATTTGGTGGTTGGAATATTTTAATTATTGTTATCGGAGAAACTAACTGGAGTTCATATTGGTTTCACTTATGTTGGCGCATCTGCGAGTCCTTTACTAATTTTGTCATTGGCTAATACTGCAGCGGTTCGTTTAAATATCTTAGTCTTTCAACTTGAAAACAAAATGCCTCGAGGCGTTGGAAACTTCGTTGCGACACTTTCTCAGTATCGTGACGCGCTGCCTGCACCTTGTTCAAGAATAAATGCTCCCTTTCTCCTCGTAGCAATTAGCTCTGTTGTTGTCAGTGCTCGATTTTTATCCTCTTAGCTTCTGACAAGGAATATATACCATCCATTATGACAAGCTTAACTTTGGCGACAGATTGTTGAGAATACGTATGACTATGTTGAAACTCTTCCTTACACACCAAACTGATTCAATATTCCCATATGTCTACATTTATTTTATATTAACAAATCATGATAACTATGGCCCATCTCATCCGGGTACAATACCAAATGAATTAAAAACTCTCTTTGTAGGCTACACTTATGATCTTTATTAACGATAAAATGACGTTTTTAGGATTAAAGTACATCAATATATAAACTTACTTAATATGAATTACTCATTCAAAAAACCTAAGCCATTTTTACTTGCTTTTTGCGTCCCTCTCAACGTTTTCGAGCAGCAGTTTCCCGCCATCTTTTCACTAGAAGGACGTCAGCGGGTGTTGACTCGCTGCATTGTTCAAGAAATCTTGGGGTAACCTAAAAAAACACACACATGTACATACTGTCGTTTCTATGTTTCTTTCAAAGAAAATGTTTTGATTTACAGAATAAAGCAGACTGCAGTTGATACAGCGGTCACTTTTGATTTTCACATTTAAAAAAGGCTGGGTATTAAATACTGTGTAGCCTTCTGCGATTATTTTATTATCACTAGTGTTAGTTTTATAATTATTATCATGCTCATTTAGATTGTCGTGGTGTACATTCTATAATCGTTTCTTTGATTACTATCTCCATATTTTCTATTAGCACTATTGTATTTAAAAATGGTATGTATGTTAATTATTTTAAATAATGTGGTTAAGTGTAAGAGAGGGCCTTGAGCCCTAACTTCGCCACGAATAAAGACGAATTACTTACTTACTTACTTACTTACTTACTTACTTACTTACTTACTTACTTACTTACTTACTTACTTACTTACTTACTTACTTACTTACTTACTTACAGTAATGAATTTTCTTTGGATATGCGATATCGGAGGCATTCCAGATAAGCCGGGTTTTGGTTAACCCGAATTCGTTTAACTAAGGTTTTTCTGTATTTAGGGAGAGCATACCAAATAATGACAACAATGGTCGTCATAACTATTGAAATCAGTATGAAAAAGACTTAGCCAGATGTTCTATTTAAATATATTCTATAAGGTAATTTCTCAATGTTACACACATGTGTAGAACGTTTTAAAACAGCTGTTTTCCTTGGAGAGGCACAGCTATACATCAAACATTACACAGCGAGTTTTGATTTTACTTTTGCATTGACAATTTGTAGCTCTTTAAACCTGCTGGCTAACTAGAGGAACAGAAACAATGGAAAGACACTCTGAGAGAACCGCACAATGATTGCAGTCCGAGCTGACGCGGGAAAGCGACTAGTTAGATCTTGACGTGAACACGCCCTGTAAGTCGGGATGAAAGTCTGAAAAGTTAAACGAGACGAAAACAGGAAAAAAATTAAAATGTTAAGAAATGTAAAGCACGCACAGTACAGTTGACCTGCGTATAAGTTTACACGTCCGCCAATAAGAATATTTATCGAAAATATTCCAGGTTATGGCAAGGAACCGACGCACATCTCTAGGGTTCGGTTCCGGACGGGCAGTCTACTTGAGAGCGTAGCAAACACACGCGTTAACTGATTCAGTGAAATGAAACGTATTTTGCACAAAATTAACAAATTGTGTGCAAGAAACTTTTAAGGAGTTATTATAATACTGTTATGTTATAATAACTGTGAGACTAAATTATAAATTTTGATAAGAAAAATTAATAATGTGAAGGTACATAGCGAATTTGTAGAGGCGGAATTTCAGTAAGCGACAATTGTAAGAAATTTTAGCACGTGACGATTACAAAAATGTCCACTGACCGGTGTCTAACGGAACAGGCTCTTCAGTGAGAGGAGGAAGCGTAAGCGAGAAGCTGTCACCTGACCTCGTACTGGGGCTCATTAGAATATAGAATTACTGTATTTCTTTCCTTTGTGTGTCCAACCCTTGACCCATTCCTCTACAGGGTCGGATATGAAGCTGGATTTATCTTCCTTGTCAGTTTTACGACCGGATGCTCTTCCTGACGTCAACCTCATCAGAGGATTTAATGAGATGAAATGAATGACGTGATGTATGATAGTAGGAAGGGACAGAGTGAAACCCGGTGCCGCCACATAGCCTACTCCTGTCAAATAGCGCAGAGGAATCTACTCAAGTCTTAACATCCCCATCCGACGGGCGAATCACCACCAACAGCGTCATAGACCTTCACTCCATATGAAGATTGCGGAGATGTTTTGGAGTTGAATCCGGGCTTTTAGCACGCAACCTAGTGGGACCACCTCTCCTACCCTGCCGGACAACATGCTGATGGTGGTTTTCGACCAACGGGACTCAAACCGGCTAACCACGGTGTCAGACCATATAGATACTTCGTGTGGCTATTTCTAGCCTGGTGCAGCCCTTGTAAGGCATACCCTCCGATGAGAGTGGGCGGCATCTGCCATGTATAGGTAACTGCGTGTTATTGTAGTGGAGGATAGTGTTATGTGTGGTGTGTGAGTTGCAGGGGTGTTTCATAACAGCACAAACACCCAGCCCCCGAGCCACTGGTATTAACCAATAAAGATCGAAATCCCCGACGCGGCCGGAAATCGAGCCCGGGACCAGCTGAACCGAAGGCCAGTACGCTGACCATTCAGTCAACGAGTTGGACAGAGCATGCAGATGCGACGCGTTAACAATCGTGGCCACCAGGCGGGTTGCTGTACTTCTTTCCTATAGTGTAATATGTATTAAAACAGGAACAAAAGTAATATTGTGTTACTGATTGAATCTAGTACTGCCTTTACTTAAACTCTTTCATTCACAATATGCATTTACGTTAAAAAGAGAGAGCTGTGTTCCTATTTTTCTTCAAAACTAATCCGCACGACTTGTGTGGGTCAGGAGCGAAAAGTAGAGGCAGATACAGTATATTACTTCGTACCAGGGAATTGCTATAATTATAACTGTAACCGTGGAGTGAGTGATCAGTGCAGTATAGCAAGGAAAGAGAAAACAAGCTGTCGGGCTTGGCTATAAGGGGCACAATTGATAGAGCCATTTAAGAAAACGCCTCATAAGAGGGCCAACGGCAGTAGCCGTGTTGAAACACCGGATCCCATGAGATCTCCAAAGTTAAGCAACATTGGGCGTGGTCGAGAAGTGGATGGAGTATCCAGTAATCGGGAGATAGTAGGTTCGAACCCTACTGTCGGCAGCCCTGAAGATGGTTTTCCGTGGTTTCCCATTTTCACCCCAGGTACCTTCATTAAGTCCACGGCCGCTTCCTTCCCATTCCTAGGCCTTTCCTATCCCATCGTCGCCATAAGACATATCTGTGTCGGTGCGACGTAAAGCAAATAGCAAGAAAAAAGAAAAAAGAAGTGGATGGGTTACCACGCGCTGTTGGTGGGGGGGTAAGGGAATCGAGGTGCGGAAAGGAACTGGCCACCCTACCGTACGTAAACTCCGGCTCAGGTACACCTCTGCGGAGGTTCGGACCTGCCTTCGGGCAGAGCACACCCTTACCTTACCTCATAAGAGGATGACTGTTTTGTTGCAATGTTTGCATCTGACAGCGCACAAACTGCAAAATCAGTTTCAGGAAGCGAGAAATATGACGATAAGTGAAGGTACTGTCAGAAGAAAGCTGGGGAAATGTGGATTGTTGTCCGCAGACAAGCCCGAAGCCCTCGATTACGAACAAGCCATGAAACAGCTGTGCTTGAGTTCAGGAGATACCACAAGGACTGGAAAGAGGAAGAATAGTCGCGAAATAAGTTTTGTTTTGCGTTCGTTGACCAGAGTGTGATGAAGGGCTGTGGAAGGTACTCTCACCGTGTGCGAATATTTCTAAGGAACCACTTTCGGTCATAGATCAGGAACATGTTAATTTTGAGGGCGATCGGAGCTAGTCAGTGTCACTGCTGTGTTTTGGCAGAGTGCGTGGTTCCTATGATCTATGTGGTGGGTCCGAATAGGCTTCTCAAGCACGATGACGCGCCCTTCAAAAAGGCGCAGTGATGGAGGAGTATCTCTAAATTGTAAGAGTAGTATGTTAGCTTGAAATTGCCTGGTCGAAGGTCTGAACTGAACATAATTGATTACGTCCTGATAGGCTAGTAGCGTCACCATTGTGGGTGGATAAGGTAGAGGACATCATGGTTTCCCATGCTTATTGAAGGATCCGGTGGAGAACATCCTCGGTTCCCCTGCTTATTGAAGGATCCGGTGGAGAACATCCTCGGTTCCCCTGGTTATTGAAGGATCCGGTGGAGAACATCCTCGGTTCCCCTGGTTATTGAAGGATCCGGTGGAGAACATCTTCGGTTACCCCTGCTTATTGAAGTTTCCGATAGAGATCATCTTCGGTTACCCCTGCTTATTGAAGTTTCCGATAGAGATCATCTTCGGTTACCCCTGTTTGTTGAAGTTTCCGATAGAGATCATCTTCGGTTACCCCTGCTTATTGAAGTTTCCGATAGAGATCATCTTCGGTTACCCCTGCTTATTGAAGTTTCCGATAGAGATCATCTTCGGTTACCCCTGCTTATTGAAGTTTCCGATAGAGATCATCTTCGGTTACCCCTGCTTATTGAAGTTTCCGATAGAGATCATCTTCGGTTACCCCTGCTTATTGAAGTTTCCGATAGAGATCATCTTCGGTTACCCCTGCTTATTGAAGTTTCCGATAGAGATCATCTTCGGTTACCCCTGTTTGTTGAAGTTTCCGATAGAGATCATCTTCGGTTACCCCTGCTTATTGAAGTTTCCGATAGAGATCATCTTCGGTTACCCCTGTTTGTTGAAGGATCCGGTCGAGAACATCATCGGTTTCCCCTGCTTATTGAAGGATGCGACTAGAAGTCTGTTATTACATTGACTTTCTAGTTCCGGACTCTTCACTTTTAATTTTCCTACCTGACCTCCCTCGGACAACCCTTGTTTTCCTCCGGCCCCGTGAGTATTTGGATTGTGAAGTGTAGGATGCCCTTCATTTTTGCGCCCTTCGTAGTCCTTCCTTTTCTTTTGCGTTGTCATTCTTCAAAGGACTGGACCCCTTCCTTCCTTCCTTCCTTCCTTCCTTCCTTCCTTCCTTCCTTCCTTCCTTCCTTCCTTCCTTCCTTCCCTTTCTAGTTTATGTTAAACAGAGATTGTTGATTTGTTGTTCTTCCCCTTAAAAAGATAACCACGATCACCAAGAAGGTCTAAGGGAACATTTTAGCTGCCATTCGTGAGGAATGGAAGGATCTGCCTCAAGAAGCCATACGGTAACTAAGAAACTAACGCAGGCTTTAACCTGAACTAAAGGCGGTTAACACACGATACTGATAAAGCTGATTATCTTTGTAATTCCATAATTAACCATTTATACAGAAACATTTCCTTTCAACGTCACATTTTTATGTAGGCCTACTCTGTAATATTATTCGATTTCCGTGGAAAGGCGGTTACTGTTCTATACCATGATTGATATTACTGATCAATAAGGTGAATATATGTTTAAAATCCATTATATTGATCACCAGTCAGGGTCTGTAAAATTCGACTAGTTAATGTGCTTTAGAAAAGGGACTAACTTGTGATCGGATGATTTTGCCCCTGACTGTAGTAGCACATACTTGAACTCCGTATCTCCTTTCCTCATTACAGGAGGCTCAGTGCTGCGTATGCTGAACCACAGTCTTACGGAGGAGAAGTTTCAGGCGGCTCTGAATAGTTACCTCACCGATCGGTAAGTAATATTTGTCCAACAAACATCATCACACATTCTTATATACAAATGAGTACAACACCGCAGTTTGTGAGGAAGTTAGTAGATACTGTAAATTATAGTAATGGAATTTATTTTGACCTGTCCGTGCAAGTGTTACGGCCGCACCGAGCGAAATAGAGGTGCTATTACGGGCGCGCGCAACTGTAAGCTTGCATTCGGTGTAGAAAGTTCGAACCCCACTGTTGGCAGGCCTGAAGATTGTTTTCCATGGTTTCCCATTTTCACACCAGACAAATGCTGGGGTGGACCTTATTTAGGCCACGGCCGCTTCCTTCTGACTCTTAGCTCTTTCCTATACCATCGTCGCCATAAGACCTATCTGTGTCGGTGCGACGTACAGCCAATTGTAAAACATGAGAGTTATGACCGTACAAAGGGCTAGGGAATCTGCCACGTTGGCAACAGCCCTAAACACGGGTGATTGATTGATTGATCGATTGATTGATTGATTGATTGATTGATTGATTGATTGATTGATTGATTGATTGATTGATTGATTGATTGATTGATTGATTGATTGATTGATTGATTGATTGATTGATTGATTGATTGATTGATTGATTGATTGATTGATTGATTGATTGATTGATTGATTGATTGATTGATTGATTGATTGATTGATTGATTGATTGATTGATTGATTGATTGATTGATATGGTCGTAGTTGTACATTTCAAACGCCTTCCATGAACCAATAAAATGTTGAAGGTGTACGTCTCCTTTCCCTTGGTCGTTCTTGCACATTCATGCTCGTAAAGACGGATTTGTTGTTAAGTGTTCATCTCGGACGCTGATTATATTTACAAGAAACGTCGCCAAAGTTTATGCTGTTACAGGGAAGCCATATAAACCAACGGCGACGCCATAATGCACACGGCATTGTACCGAGCGAGGTAGTTTACCATTAGGGAGTACTGCACTTGCGTCACTTGGCCAGAAAGTGCTATTGCCGCACGAGTAGCCCTATGAGCAGTACTTGTTATAACTTCCAGATGCACTAGCCGTGTTCCCAATTGTATTTCTCTGCAACACCCATACCTCAGCAACATCCGTATTATCACAGTCATGAATGTGACTGAGACTTCGGTGGAAACTATATTTTTCTGTGGCCTCTGTCAAGAGACAGTTGCATCCATCAAGAAATAACAGCAGGCTACATAAGGCCGCCTGCCTAGATCCATCTCTGGTGAGATACAGTGTCTCCAGGTATGGGGCTTAGTATTATTTTATAAGTCTCAGTCCCTTACTCGGCTTTGACAATAATATGAAAGTGACAAGTATGAGCGGTGCTATAGTTCAGAAGATATAACTTTCGGTCCTTCCACCCGCTACACGGGTTTGAACGAAAGGCACAACCATGAGGCCACCAATCGCAGATGCCGATCCTGCGCGCTGTTGACAAGTTTTCGCATCCTTGCCTCACTGGCTTGTGTTCCGTGCGTTGTGTGTTGAAGTACAACTAAACATGGTATTTTACGCATTTAAAGTTGCACAGAGTGTATAGGAGGCGCGAATAGCCTAGCTAGCTATAGAGTTTGACATGGAGTTTCTTATTGTACCGACTATTTTATATTTAGTAAGCGTTGCAAATTTTGCTGGAGTAGGTCGGGGAAAACCTTACTTTCCGATGCGAGGGTAATTATCGGGAAGGTTTACAATTACTTACCAAGTGAGTGCCTACATGGTTTGGGTCACGTATACCTGTCAGCTTGAATTCGGGAGATAGTGGGTTCGAACCCCACTATAAGCAGCCCTGAAGATGGCTTTTCGTGGTTCACAGACAAATGCTGAGCTGTATCTTTATCAAGGCCACGGCCGCTTCCTTCCCACTCCTAGCCCTTTCCTATCCCATCGTCGCCGTAAGACCTATCTGTGTTGATTCGATGTAAAATCCAATTGTAAAAGAAGAAGATGCTTGTCCGAACAGTCTTCCCATGGGATAGGAGAGGCCTAGGAATGAGAAGGAAGCGGCCGTAGCCTTAATTAAGGTACAGCCCTAGCATTTTCCTGGTGTGAAAATGGGAAAACAGGAAAACCATCTTCAGGGCTACCGACAGTGGGATTCGAACCCACTATCTCCCGGATGCAAGCTTCTAACCCCACAGCCAACTCGCCAGGTGCAATTGCTTTGCTACACCTTGATTCAATCTCACTTACTATACTACCATCCTGGAGGAACACACATCCTAAATACTTGAAATTATCTATATTTTTCCTGCCTTGTATTCCTAATCTGACATTCAGTTATCTTTAATTTCTTACCTGCTGACATCAATTTACTCTTGGAAAGGCTAATTTTCATACCATACTCATTACACCTATGTTCAATTTCCAAGATATTAGACTGCAGGTTTCCGGCACAATCTGCCATTAACACAAACTCATCAGTATAGGCCAGACTGTTTACTTCGTTTCCACGTACCTGAATTCCTCCCTGCCACTTTATACCTTTCAGCAGATGATTCATGTAAACTATGAAAACAAAGGTAAAAGATTAATAATACTGTTATTTGTTTTACGTTCCACTAACTACTCTTTTACGGTTTTCGGAGACGCCGAGGTGCCGGTATTTAGTCCCGCAGGAGTTCTCTTACGTGCCAGTAAATCTACCGACACGAGGCTGACGTATTTGAGCACCTTCAAATACCACCGGACTGAGCCAGGATCGAACCTGCCAAGTTGGGGTCAGAAGGCCAGCGCCTTAACCGTCTGAGCCACTCAGCCCGGCGGGTAAAATATTACAGCCTTGTCTAACCCCTCTAAGTACCTTAAACCAAGAACTCATTCTACCACCAATTCTCACTGAATCTCAATTGCCAACATAAATGCCTTTGATTGATTTTAATAATCTACGGTACCTTTCATCCCATAATCCCCCAGTACGGCAAACCTCTATTCTCTCGGCACTCTGTCATATGCCTTCTCTGGAACTACGAAACATAAACAAAACCGCCTATTCCTCTCGTAGCATTTTTCAGTTTCCTGTCGCATACTTAAAATCTGGACCTGACAGCCCCTCTGTGGTCTGAAACTACACTGGTTTTCATCCAACTTCCTCTCAACCACTGATCGCATCCTCCCTTCCGAAATCCCAATGAACACCATGCTTGGTATACTGATATCTGGATAGTTGTTGTAATCATTCCTGTTCCCTTGCTTGTAGATAGGTGCAATTACTGTTTTTGTCTAATCAGAAGGTACCTAACTACTACTCCATGCTAATCTTATTACTCTATGAAGCCATTTCATCCGTGCCTTCCTACTATATTTCACTATTTCAGGTCTGATTTCATCTATTCCTCCTGTTTTATGACAATCGAGTTTATTTACATTTTTTTGCAATTTGCTTTACGTCGCACCGACACAGATAGGTCTTATGACGACGATGGGACAAAGACTGGCTAGGAGTGGGAAGGAAGCGGGCGTGGCCTTAATTTAGGTGCAGCCCCAGCATTTGCCTGGTGTGAAAATGGGAAACCACGGAAAACTATTTTCAGGGCTGCCGACAGTGGGGTTCGAATCTACTATCTCCCGAATACTGGATACTGATCGCACTTAAGCGACTGCAGCTATCGAGCTTGGTGTGTTTATTTACTATCCTTTCCACTTCCTAAAGCGTAATTTCACCATCATCATTGTCCTCCTTCCCATGATCTCGGTTGTTGGCGACGTCACCAGATAATAATAATAATAATAATAATAATAATAATAATAATAATAATAATAATAATAATAATAATAATAATAATAATAATAATAATAATAATAATAATAATAATAATAATAAATATTATTGAGTATATCTAAAAATAATCAGGTTGCAATTTGGATTATTAAATCTGAGAACTGATGCGATGTTTCATCCAGCAGAAATGTTAGACGGGGCAGGCAGATCAACGAGGGTGTTGTTTGTGATTTTTCGTAAGGGTTGCGATACACGCATTGGTTTTGCCATAGAATTTTTGTTGTAAGAACCCTTGAAAAATATTTTTGATTTTTGCAGTAACGATTAGAGTGAGAAAAATATAGTTTACAGGTATCAATGAAATAGCAAAGTCATCTCCGTTCAGGCCATGAAGGCCCTTGGGAGGGGTGGGGGTATGTAAAGGCTTCCACTATCTGTAACCTCGGTACTTGATGTGGTAGAGTGGTTAGCTCTACGCCAGAAAGTAATGCAATGGTTTAATTAGGTGAAATATCTCCTCTATATTTACAGCATTAGTTGTCAGATCTATTGATATTAGGTCTATATATTTTGTTAGATATTTCAAAACATGGTTCTATAAATAATAATAATAATCATCGTAGGTGGTTCTGATTTTCTGCAGGTCCAGTCATGGCTATACTCTCCATGTCTCTCTGCCTTGTGCCCTTTTCTTTACGTCTGCATATCCTTTCATTTTCTAATAGCTGCTACGTCCTCCATACCCTTCCCCGTTTCCCTTTTTCCATCCCTTCATCGCCACTCGTAATAATAATAATAATAATAATAATAATAATAATAATAATAATAATAATAAGCTATAAAATAAATATTTTTCCGGATCGGCGCTCAGTTACATTTCGGTCCATCTAAACCACTGACCGCTGCACAATGGATGACATGGTGAAGGACACAGTTAATTCTCGTAAGTTGACCAATTATTGGGCAGATACTATTTTAATATTTATTTGTATGAGTTCTACGTCGTTATTTAATCGTTTTAAGTATCGTACCAACATCATGTTTTTTCGTTTTTTTTTTTTTTTTTTTTTTTTTGTTTCTTGGACTAAATTATTAAGTATTAGCATTTAACACTTTTCTTGTTGAATTCCTTTTCTTTGAACCTTATATGTTAATTAGTCATTATATAGCGTGGCTGAAAATAAATTGCGGAATTGTAAGTGGTCAGTGTTCTATAACAAAAATCGATCTCTTGCGAATTCTATTTCCTCCTAGTGAAATCTAGCCAGAAAATAGACAAAGAAATGTAAGTTCAGTCGTGAACAACTTTTGTATCAGCCTGTGTAGCGTGTGGCCTGCCAAGCTCTCTTGCTTGATAACCTTGCGCGGTGTGCTGATGTGTCGCTCGCTCGCATGCAATCCTGCTAGTACTGTAATGGCGGCATTAACTCAGAGCAGCATCTGATCATCATGTCCGCATAATGTAACGTCTTTATTCTGATTATCATGCGCTAAGGTACCTGCACAATGCAATTGTTTTATGAAGCATGTCGGTCAACACAGTACATTTCGTGCATGTCAAAGTGCGCCACACTGCAAAATAATTGCTGAAATAACATACCCACTTATCATAAGTTATGTAATAAAAGTAAACATCGCAAGCACGTCCTATGGTATTGACAGGTAATAAAGGGTAAGTTAAGGACAGAGTATCTTAGGATATAGGCTAATAAAACTAAGTCCAATGTTGTTCCGTACGTTGTGATTGTGTTTTGATAGATATTAATCAGAAATGTACATAACTATTAATGCCAAACATCATCTTTACTTTATTTAGATTCCTTTAGATTTCTTTATTTATAGACATGATACTGTATAGGCTTTTGGGCTTATGCCGTGTCAAGATGATAAGGTGAAATTCTTTACGTTTCGCAGAGAACTGTGCTCTGCGTCATCAGAAGAAAATCTGGAAGCTTCTTAAACAATGAGTTTTTGAAATTTAGATGTTGTATTAGAAGTGGAAATGGTACGTTCATTCGACCTCAGATGGTTCTCCAGACGTGGCACAGCGCTAGCGCTCGAAGCGGAAGCTGACCGAACCATCAGAATCAGTCTAAGCGGGTCACATAACATGTTTACGTAACGTGTGACTGACAGGTGTATGACATTGACACAAGCCTGGAATGAAACGTCTGGCGATGAGGAACGGACGACTTTGGAAAACACCGAGACGAAATAACAATAGTGAAGGGACAGGGAAGGGAACTACCTACGTAAATCTTTAATAATTGGCAACCAGGTATTACTTAATTGATAGCCAGTGTCCTTTATTTAGATTTCTTTGCAGTTCGACCTTGAGAGTCCTTAGGTCATTGGGGAAATATGTTTAGAGGTAATTGATTTCTGTTAATTGTTTATGTATCGTACATACCGTACTGCGAATACTATGTTTATTTCATTTTTGCAGTGTGTTTCACCCGGCGCAGGGCACAAACGCGAAAATTTACAGGAAATGAAACCTTAAATCTCTCCTTCCCGATGGCCCGCTTGTCCACTCCCCTCCCATACATGTGCTAGTCACGCAATATAATCAACTGTATTTCTGGTCAACTGGACAGCACATTTAACCAGTTGATACCGTGCGATTCTCATTCACGCACTCATGTTTTCCGAAACTTATTTTCAGATATCCTGTATTACTCTCAGTAAGTAAAATAATGTTTTCCCTCCATCTTCCTCTTTAGAATATTGTATAGTGTTGCTTCTGATACGCATAAATAAATTACCAATATTTATTCTAATGTTATCAGGCAGTTTGACACGGCCGTACCCAGTCAACTGATGGATCATCTGAGTAGAGTCGCTGCAGGTGCTGATTTCATCCCCAGCAACGTCAATTTTAAAGACGTGGTCACATCTTGGACTGTGCAATCTGGTTATCCTGTGATAACTGTTAACAGAAATTATACCACCAATGTCACAACTGTATCCCAGGTGAGTGTTACAGATGGAGCTATTTGTTTGTTTGTTTGTTTGTTTGTTTGTTCGTTAAGCCATCAGCCTGCAGACTGGTTGGATCTCAGATAGCACCACGACCAAAGTTTATGCGGTTGTGGGAAAACTGCAAAATCCTATCGTGGCACCAAAATGAGGCGTACTGGTCAGCATGAGGTGTGGGGTAGTTTGCCATTGCTTTCCTCACTGGGCCAGAAAGTGCTATTGCAGCACAACTGACCCTATGAATATCACCTTTCATAACGCTCAGGCGCACTCGTCGAGCACCACCCATGCCTCATCAGCTTCCATATTGTCATAGCCATGGATGAGGCTAGGACTTCAGTGGAAGCTACATTTTGCTCTGACCTGTTCCAAGAGACAGATTCAGACCATCAAGAAATGGCAAAAAAACGGGACAGATAGGGGAACGTTTGAAGAATGAAGTCTTCAATACGAACGAAAACACAACATGACCGCAATGTAACGAAGGCTACATTACAATGGGTGTTTTCCTTCAGGGTTTTAAGAATCGTCTACGTAATGGAATTAAGAAACACTTGGACTAAATTTTAAAATGTCCATGTATCTTAAATTGAATATTGAATTTTACGAAATCGCCGTGGTGTACCATACCGAACAATGGCCGAGAGGTAAACACCCGGTGATCATTAACCTGCGGTACTACGATAGTGACCACATCTGGAGGTCTAAGCGTCAGTTAAAGAGCACGCGACTTCTCCTGACGGAATCACTCACGGGCACCAGAAAGAATATTTTAAATCGTGTACGTGATCACTTTGTTTAGAGCCAGGATGACCGCATTGTTGTGCTATGTGACAATGGACGAAAAGTGCTTGTTACCACAATGGTGCAACTTGTTAGTCTCATGTAAAACACTAGTGACCATTGATACAGGCTTAGTACAGAGATGACATTAATTCATAATGTTGTAGTTTTAAGTAAATATGTGTGTATTTGTCTGGGTTGCCTTTATTTTAAAAATAAAAAAAGGAAGATGTTCATTGAAATATTTTTAAATAACTCATACCTTCAGTTTTATTAAATGCCATTTTCGACCAAAACTCACACACATTAGACTTAAAATCTATTGCTTGGTAACACTTAGGTATTTTGAAACTGATTTAACTTCATGTAGTAATCTACTGTTATTATTTAGTAGGTTTAAAAGCTCTTTGCAAACATGCTGAAATTTATTATAATTTAAAGCTCTGATTTTATGAGTTTGGATGAATACCTGTTCCTAATATCAGACCACGTAATACTTTCAGGTAGTGTTGGCTACTGAGTGTATGATTCAAAACAGTGTATCGATTCATTCAGCTGTCCGAGTGAATCGAAGCGCAGTAACGGCAAGCTCACGACACACGATTCAGCTGACTCGCAGCAGACGGTGCTGAATGGCTTACTTACGGATCAGTGGAGACACAACACACACACGGTTCATTATCGGTACACTGGACATTGGCGAGGAGCCGAACTTACGGACGCTATAACGGGCTCTCGCTCTCAGCTCGTTTGATGATGATGATGATGCTTGTTGTTTAAAGGGTCCTAACATCGAGGTCATCGGCACCTAATGGTACGAAATGAAATGACAAACAAAAAGTTCAAAATCATCCACTGACCAAAATAAAAAATGTCATGAATGAATGGATTGACATGAACCCCCAAAACACCCAGTGAATCCGACTCAAAAAAGATCATAAATAATAGTATTACTGACCAAGGGACCACTTATAAAGCACAATCCTGAATCGAGGATGCTTGATGTCTAAAGGAGTCAAAAGGGGGTAGTGTGTTTGGTCCGCGAGAGGTATTTTATTTCCCTCAAATCCGCCGGCAAGCCGGTTAGGACCCCCCTATCCAAAACCTGGGACGCGCCACGTGGGAGTATCACCTCTCCCCCTTCTACGCCAGCGTAGCAGGTTCGTGGCAGCTCATTTGAAAATAAACCCACCTGCATTCACTGTCCTCTTCTTACAGGGCGGTTTAAATAATCGTTGGATTTATGTGCAGTGTTAAAATGGTAGTCAATGATACTTATCGCTAGTAAAGTAGAACCATGGTATTTGTCATGTTGGGGTACTAATCAAAAGTAGCGAAGACTCACGGTGTTCCACACCTGATGGTACTACTCACAAGTATTGTACGTCGTACAGGTAACGCAAACCTATGTTTTTTTCACACAATGGCGCCATTCATAGCCAACGCAAACCGATGAGGTTCCTCACCTAGGTGTACTAGTCACGGGTGCCGGTATTCCCGTGGTGTTCCTCACATAGTGGTACTAATCACAGGCAACGCAGACCCACGGTGTCGCTTATATAGTGGTACAACTCACAGGCAACGCCCAGACCCGCGGTGTTGCTCACATGGGTACGACTCACGGGTACTGGAAACCCACAGGGGAACCACTCTCTGCTGCTACTAATCACATACCTATTTCGTACCTAATATAGTGGTATTACTCGCAAGTAAAGGCGACCCATGGTGTTCCCCGTTTGATGGTACTAATCAAAAGTAGTTTCCTGGTTCTAAGACAATCATCCCTTGGTCGCCCCTTTTATTCGCCTCTCACGACAGGCAGGGGATACCGCGGGTGTATTCTACATGTGCGTCCCCCACCCGCAGGGGGTAGTGTGTTTGGTCCGCGAGAGGTATTTTATTTCCCTCAAGTCCGCCGGCAAGCCGGTTAAGACCCCCCTATCCACCACCTGGGACGCGCCACGTGGGAGTATCACCTCTCCCCCTTCTACGCCAGCGTAGCAGGTTCGTGGCAGCTCCTTTGAAAATAAACCCACCTGCATTCACTGTTCTCTTCTTACAGGGCGGTTTAAATACTCGTTGGATTTACGTGCAGTGTTAAAATGGTAGTCAAAACATAATTCCAAAGTAGCTAGTAAGTAGGTAGGGCATTAGGCTATTATAGTTGTTTATTACTTTAACGAACTTAGTTGACATTCGACAATTAATTTAACTCAGCCTTCTAGCCTACTCTATGACTATGAGTCATGCTTATAATCACTCAAAATTATCTGTTTTATATTGGGAAGAACCGCTCGGTATTCTCTCAGTTCGTATGTCGCACCATTGCTCAAGACTTCAGTTATCGAATCATGAGATCACCCGGGTATGTGGACAGTGAGTAAGTGAGCCGACTGACGCAATTACTTAACTAAAATAAGATGTTGAATCAGAAGACCGTGAACACTGTAAAATTTCTAGGTTCTTCGAAATCATTTAAGAAAAGACTAGGCACACAATTGATAGGGAATCTGCAACCTGGACGACAGCCCTAAATGCAGATCATTAATTAATTAATTAATTAATTAATTAATTAATTAATGTTATTTGCTTTACGTCCCACTAACTACTTTTACGGTCTTCGGAGACGCCAAGGTGCCGGAATTTAGTCCCGCAGGAGTTTTTTTACGTGCCAGTAAATCTACCGACACGAGGCTGTCGTATTTGAGTACCTTCAAATACCACCGGACTGAACCAGGATCGAACCTGCCAAGTTGGGGTTAGAAGGCCAGCGCCTTAACCGTCTGAGCCACTCAGCCCGGCCATTGATGATTGTGTGTACAGATATTTTTCCCATCTAAATCCATATACTTATTAATACAGTTGTTACTCTGGGGAATGTGGGGGAAAGGCTTTGTAACATAACATGATGCGAGAGGTGACTGCAGGATTAACCTGAATTTGAAAGCTAGATGACACATAGGAAAGCAGTTCATAGAATGAAGGAGAAAGAAGAGAGAGATGCAATAGCAACGGTGATTCTAATGTGCAGTAAACCGTATCACTGTATCGACTGTAGCGTGAACGGAATAAAATGAATCGATTAAAATTAATCGAATATCCCATCATTTCTATCAACGGCGCTATTTATTATGTTCAGTAGGACTCTTGACATAACTTTTTCCCCATATGAGAGCAACGTTATTCCCCTCCAGTTATTACAATCTGAGAGGTCACCCTTCTTCGGCATCTTGATGAGTACTCCCTTCTTCCATTCTTCACGAAGGTTATCTTCATTCCAGATTAGTGTCAAAAGTGGCTCCATGAATTTTGCTGTTAAATCTGTATCTACCGTTAGGGCTGCTGGGAAAATGTTCTAAACCTTCAAGGAGTATAGGTGCTGGAAATAGCTTCTAAGTTATCTGTGTCATTTTCAGATAAATACCATAAATTCAGAACGTCCCAGCAGCAATTTTTGTATCATTTTATGATTCTTTCTTGTATATTTTCCTCTTCAGATTCCTCTTTCTGCTTTTGACTTCTGATCGGTGAATATATGTATATATGCTTCCTGTATACGAATCTTCTCAGTTAAAAATAGAGAATTACCTAAACTGAGTCCACATTTTGTTCCCAAGCTCTTCAGTACATTCATCCTGGTTGTTGCACTACATCCTTACAGATTAGTTAATCGGAAAAACACATCTCCAAAGTTTCTAGAACAAGAACAACTTTTTACTCTTCTTTTCCAAATGCAGTGATTAAAACTCTTATTGGGATTTTAAGTGCCCTATACAAGTACCTCGCTAACAGATTCGCATCACTCATCAAGGCCCTAAACCATGATATTTTTTCATCATAAGTATAGCCAGCAGAGCACCGATGACATTTAACATGGGCCCCCGGGATGTAATTTATAAGTGAAGATTTAAAGTTTTTTATAGACATCATAACCCTAATAAACTGTGTATACATTTTGACTTTAGACAACAATGGAGAATTTTATACTGGTAAAATAAAATGTCGTTCTTTCGTCGTATAAGAAGTACCCAGGGGGATATCTGAGATAATTTCAGTAATTCATATGTAATTTAATAATTTGTAATATTACACATGCTATTTTTAATTGAAAACTTCTTTAGAATATTTCTTGCTTCATTACAATGATACCTACTTAACTTTGTTCATTATCTCTTTCACGATTTCGTAAAATATTCCATTGAATTTAGGCTTTGATTCATGTTCGCATTCATTCCGAGTACACAAGAAAAGTAGCTCTGAGAAAACTACAGTACGTTATTATATATCAACATACCTGATTAAGGGAAGTGCTAAAGAGTTCCAGGTTCATTAATTTTAAGTTCTTCTTTCCTCTCACTAACCTCCCATAGCGGTTTCCTTGACGTCAAACCGCGTGGTGAACCCTTACTTAGTTCGGAGCATGACATTTCTTCATGTACTATATTCTGTCAGCTTACCGAAACTGGTATATTGCAGAGAAATTCTTGCACATTCGTATCACATATCATTTTCCGATAAAATACAAACTACGTATTTTTGACCGATTTCCCCAAAATTGTGTCCCAAATAAAGGTATAGAATGGATTTCTTTCTTTGCTAACGGTTTTACGTCACACTGACGAAAATAAGTTTTTCCATGACAGTGGAATATAGGAAAGCATGAACTAGCCTAACGCCTTGTTATATCGGCAATCCACCAGACGCGCCTGTGAAGCAGTATTGTGTGCTGCAGCCAAGTATGGAAGATACGGCTGAGTCTATGATCGGCCTTTATGTGCCAATCCACCCTTCCAGGTAAATTATTTGTTTACGGTAAAATCACACAACTCTACCACCAACAAAAACATAGTCATGTGGTACGGTGTTTTTTACTGTTGTAATTCCTATTTTGAGTGAGAAAATAATTTTGTTTCAATTACAATACAGAGCAGAAGGTGACTAATGCACCAAATTAACTCAAGTAATAGATCATAAGAAGAGGATCACAATGTCGAAAATATCAGATCTGTAACCTCCACCGTTCTCGAGTCGCTTTTTGGGAATTGCAAGAACTGCAACACAGGAGCTGGCGGTAGCTACTGATGAGACTGCCGGGGTACGTGGGCAAGTGTTTAAATCGATTGTGCCGTGCTGTTGCATATTGAAGATTGAGCGTCAGCTGTAAACACAGAAAATAACAGCATACATATCCCTTTTCCAGAGAACCGGCTAGCACTAGTGCATTGACCAAACTTTGTGACAGTACAGGGCGAAAATTCACGCTTTAAACTTTAAAAAAATGTAAGGAACGTTCGGTATATTCGACAATATAGCATTAATCGTAACTTGTCCTATTTCAATGATGCCCCTTATTTGTACCCTGAAGGTGAAGATGTGAAACTACGGAACGCAACCTTCAAGATGGCGGGAAATGGGATTCAACACACGGACCATCCGACTGCAGCAAACTCGCCGGAAAAGCGTGCCGCTAACAACTTCACCATGCTGCTCGGGTTGGCCAGCCCGTTAATAAATAATACCATAATAAGATCACAGCTGCGAGCTACATAGCTGCATGGCTAGCATACTAGCCTTTCGTCTTTGAAGCCCCCGGTTCGTTTTCCGTCCGGACCGTATTTCATTAACAAGTACACTTCTATGACTCGAGGACTGGGTGATCTTGACATCTTCAACACCAGTACGTTGCACACAACAAGACACGACAGTCACGACCATTACCACCACCACCTCCACCACCACCACCTCCACCACCACCACCACCACCACATTAACACACAGCATTTCTCCCCTAATGGTTGATGTCAAGAAGTGGATCCGGTTGTAAAAGTCTGCCAAATCTCCTACAACTCTTGACCCCGCAGGAAAAACGGATAAAATGCGGTGTAACAGAAACAATCCCAGTAGCTTCGTTGCTCGCTTCTCACCAAAGCAATTTGGGTTTTGTTTCCGGCCAATGCTTGGGGAATTTACGAAAGGAAATGCCACGTCCTATGGGTCGGATTCCACATAAAAAATGGAGGTCCCGTGGCTTATGATCACAAAAGTAAAGGTCACGTAGAACTCTAAGCGTAGTTTACCTTTTTAACAGAAAGAATGAAAACACCAAAGTGTTTGTGTACCTTTTAGAGAGTGGCATACTTGGCCAGATTGATCGTGAGAAATGGTGCACATTACTGCAGAAGGTGTTCGAAATGTCCGCCGTTGGCGGTAATACATATTTGGCACCTTCAGAAAATATTCTTGAACCTGCATGGAAACTACCGGTAGACAATCTTCCACCTGGGCGACAGCCCTAAATGCATGTCAATGGCGACTGATTGACCATAAGCCGATATGGCGTCCTTCTTTGTGGAAATAGCTCAGCGTACATCTCCGCAGCTAAACGAGCATTCTGTCCAATTTTGCTGAAAATTATCATATCCAAATATTCCCTTGACCAGTCGGTGAACATAATGTGTCATTTGTGCACGGTCAAACATTTCATAGCGGACCGGTCCTACCCCCGAACAACACCGCGTAGCTAACACAATACAGCCACTTGTAAGCGGCTCAATATCACGTATAAAGGGCAAATGCATACAGTAATTACAAATTAGTTAGGTTATTTCGTTATCATTCCTAAAATTTCTGGACCATTCTTACAGTTTTATGTTGTTGTTTTTTTCCTTCTGGTGTTAGATGAGAATTTTGTCCTTACGCGATACTAGTGCTTAAGCGACTATACAGATTTTGTCCTAGTACTTTGCTCTAAGATTAATGTTATAACCCGACGATCTATTCTTGCATTATTGTATTCTCACTATGTTAACAAATATAATTATAATAAATAATTACTAGTGTATAATACATTATATACATACATTATCATTAAAGACTGTTATGCCTTTCAGCGTTGAGTCTGCAAGCCTCTGTGAATTTACTAAACGTCGCCACAATCCTATATTTGCAACTAATGCTGTGGCCTCATTTACTTCTATACCTCTTAAATCTTTAGAAACTGAGTCTAAATATCGTCGCCTTGGTCTCCCTCTACTTCTCTTGCCCTCCATAACAGAGTCCATTATTCTCCTAGTTAACCTACCCTCCTCCATTCGCCTCACATGACCCCACCACCAAAGCCAGTTTATGCGTACAGCTTCATCCATCGAGTTCATTCCTAAATTAGTCTTTATATCCTCATTCCGAGTACCCTCCTGCCATTGTCCCCACCTATTTGTGCCAGCAATCATTCTCGCTACTTCCATGTCTGCTACTTCTAACTTATGAATAAGATATCCTGAGTCTACCCAGCTTTCGCTCCCGTAAAGCAAAGTTGGTCTGAAAGCAGACCGATGTAAAGATAGTTTCGTCTGGGAGCTGACTTCCTTGTTACAGAATACTGCCGATCGCAACTGCGAGATCACTGCATTAGCTTTACTATACCTTGATTCAATCTCACTTACTATATTACCATCCTGGGAGAACATACAACCTAAATACTTGAAATTATCCACCTGTTCTAGCTTTGTATCACCAATCTGACATTCAATTCTGTTAATTTCTTACCTACTGACATCAATTTAGTCTTCGAAAGGCTAATTTTCATACCATACTCATTGCACCTATTTTCAAGTTGCAAGATATTAGACTGCAGCCTTTCAGCACAGGCTGCCATTAAGACCAAGTCTTCAGCATAGGCCAGACTGCTTACTACATTTCCACCTAACTGAATCCCTCCTTGCCATTTTATACCTTTCAGCAGATGATCCATGTAAACTACGAACAGCGAAGGTGAAAGAGTACAGCCTTGTCTAACACCTGTAAGTACCCTGAACCAAGAACTCATTCTATCATCAATTCTCACTGAAGCCCAATTGTCAACATAAATGCCTTTGATTGATTTTAATAATCTACCTTTAATTTCATAGTCCCCCAGTATGGCGAACATCTTTGCCCTCGGTACCCTGTTATATGCTTTCTCTGGATCTACGAAACATAAACACAACTGCCAATTCCTCTCGTAGAATTTTTCAATTACCTAGCGCATACTGAAAATCTGATCCTGACAGCCCATTTGTGGTCCGAAACCACACTGGTTTTCATTCAACTTCCTCTCAACGACTAATCGCACCCTCCGTTCCAAAATGCCAGTGAATACTTTGCCTGGTATACTAATCAATGAGATACCTCGATAGTTGTTGCAATCCTTCCTGTTCCCTTGTTTATAGATAGGTGCAATTACTGCTTTTGTCCAATCTGAAGGTACCTTACCAACACTCCATGCTAATCTTACTACTCTATGAAGCCATTTCATCCCTGCCTTCCCACTATACTTCACCATTTCAAGTTTAATTTCATCTATTCCTGCTGCTTTATGACAATGGAGTTTATTTACCATCCTTTCCACTTCCTCAAGAATAATTTCACCAACATCATTTTCCTTCTCACCATGAGCTTGGCTGTCACAACACCACCAGGAAGATCTCCTTTTACGTTGAGAAGATGTTCAAAATATTCCCTCCACCTCTCCAGAGATTCCCTGGGATCTATTATGAGTTCACCTGAATTACTCAAAACACTGTTCATTTCCTTTTTCCCTCCCTTCCTAAGATTCTTTATTACTGCCCTCAAAGTTTCCCTGCTGCTTGACCTAGCCTTCACAGGTTATTACCAAAATCTTCTCACGACTTCTGTTTGGATTCAACAATTATTTGTTTTGCTCTGTTTCTTTCATCTACGTACAAATCCTTGTCTGCCTCGGCTCTTGTTTGGAGCCATTTCTGACAAGCCTTCTCTTTACGTTTACAAGCTGCTCTCACTTCATCATTCCACCAAGATGTTCGTCTTTTTCCATATTTACACACAGTTGTTAGTAGGCATTCCCTTGCTGTTTCTACTACAGCATACCTGTATGCCACCCATTCTCTTTCTATATCCTGAACCTGCTTACTGCCCACTGTTCGAAACTTCTCACGGATCATATCCATGTACTTCTGTCTAATTTCCTTGTCGTGGAGATTTTCTACCCTTATTCGTTTGCAGACAGATTACACTTTCTCTACCCTAGGCCTAGAGATACTTAGTTCACTGCAGATCAAATTGTGGTCTGTATCATCAAAAAATCCCCGGAAAACTAGTACATTCCTAACAGATTTCCTGAATTCGAAGTCAGTTAAGATATAGTCTATTATTGATCTGGTACCCCTAGCCTCCCATGTGTAGCGGTGAATAGCCTTATGCTTGAAGAATGTATTCGTAACTGCTAAACCCATACTAGCACAGAAGTCCAGCAAACGCTTCCCATTCCCATTAGCTTCCAAATCTTCCCTACATTTACTAATCACCCTTTCGTATCCTTCCGTTCTATTTCCAAATCTCGCATTGAAAACGCCCATTAGCACTATTCTGTCCTTGCTGTTGACCCTGACCACGATGTCACTCAATGCTTCATAAAACTTGTCAAATTCATCCTCATCTGCACCCTCACATGGTGAATACACTGAGACAATTCTCGTCCTAATTCCTCCAACTGCCAAATCTACTCACATCATTCGCTCATTCACGTGCCTAACAGAAACTATGTTGGGTGCAAAGGTATTCCGAATAAAGAGCCCTACTCCAGACTCTGCCCTTCCCTTTCTATCACCAGTCAAGTACACTTTATAATCTCCTATCTCTTCCTCGTGATCTCCCCTTACCCGAATATCACTTACTCCTAGCACATCTAGATGCATCCTCTTTGCTGACACAGCCAGTTCTACTTTCTTTCTTCCATAAGCCCCATTAATATTGATAGCTTCCCATTGAATTCCATTTCGTTCGCCAAGTTGTTTCCAAGGAGTCCCTCGCCTGTCAAATGGGAGTGTGACTCCATTACTCCTATAGATCCGAGGCTTGCTTAAAATGTTCTGAGCTCGGTAAATTCACGAAGCAGGATGCTACCATACTTACACATCGTCCAAGTGAGGATCTCTCCTCTAACGAGTTATGGACCACCGGTGGATTGTATAGTCCTAGCCTCCTGAGCACAAGGAGGGCCATGACTCAGAATATGTCCGAGATGCCCACTCCCATTCCATAGCAACTGGTATCCCGACTCTCAGGACCACTTACTAGGCCACTCAGCTGTTGCCCGTGGTTCACGAACTAGGACATGCCTACAGTAACCCACACCATTGTTCGAGTAATGGCATATATCTGTTTCATAACGCTACGTATAGCCTACAACTTTACAATAATGTGTCAGATTTTTACCTGTTAATCCAAACGTTTGTAAAATTGTTATAGAAATCTACAAAATTGTTAACATTGATGCTTCCACAGCCCGTTCTTGTAGACATGACATAGGTTTTTGGGCTCATGTCTTGTCAAGAAAATAAGGTGAAACTCTTTAAGTCTCGCAGTGAACTTTACTCCTCGTCTTCAGAAGAAAACTGCATGCTGTTCTTCGTGATTTTCCATATCATGTCTACAATCTACAAAATGGTCATGCCTATTTTGTAAATTTGTAAGCTTTTATGAAACAGGAAATTGTCAATATGTAAACCTGTCTGACAATTTCCTGTCACCTGTCGTATGTAAAATTGTAACTTTTATTAAATAGGGCCCAGGTATCAGACTGTTTCATTACCTATGGTCTTCATGCGTGGCCGCACATTTACTGCATCGTGTGGGTAGTAATGCCATTTGTTTTCACAGAGTCGCTTCCTGTTCAGTCGCCAGGAGAACCCGGACAACCAACTGTGGTACGTACCTCTGAACTGGGCAACTACAAGTGATGAGTTTGAAGATACAAAACCCAAAGCATGGTTGACAGAAGAAACGATGGACATTGAAAACGCCATTTCTGGAGATGGATGGGTCATCTTTAACATTCAGGAAACTGGTAAGTAATAAGTTAAGAGAGTTGCTAACCATTCTCCTAATTCCCATTGCTAGTGTTGGCTGTCATACTCATATGTAAGTATATGTTTAAAATTGAAAGGCATGCTGGATGAAAATATACCTTAAATTCAATCACAAATATACTTTATACTAAACTTCAATCACCAACAAAGCAAGTATTACTCGAAATGAGGCACAGAGATCTCCATTCAGTACGGGAAGCACTTGAAAGTATTTGCGCTTACCTGTGCGCAAGCCTGATTTATGTATGCGGCGCTGCATGCTTCCGTCTGCCTCTGCCGCACACCTCTAATAGCAAGAAAAGATACACCGTCTAACCACGACATTACTTTATCCATGGTGCTCAGTCATCACAGTTAACTCTCTGCCTCAGAAACTTGCCTTCATTTCCCTTCAAGTTAATTTAATGACATTTACTTGTATGCAGTTCTTGTGCAACAGTACATTTCCTGTGGCTGTTACGAAACTATAAGCTCTGTGTTACATTAAGATAGTTTCTGAATTGTTCAATCCAAACATTGCTGGCAATGTATTCATCTTCTTCAGTAAATTCGTCTTGCTGGTAGGTTTCTAGACAAATGTATTTTCCACCTCGAGATTGCAAACCTAGACTGCTGATGTCTAGGTTTGTGAATGTTTACCTGAACGGTTGCCAACAAGGTTTGTTTGGAAGCCATTTTATTGTAATTTTAATATCGTCTTAATTAATCCAAAATGATGTTTTAAGTTTGTTACCTTTAAATGTAAATGCTCACATACATACATACATACATACATACATACATACATACATGCATGCATGCATGCATGCATACATACATGCATGCATACATACATACATACATACATACATCATTCCAGACAGTTATGCGTGTCAGCGTTCATTCTCCAAGCCTCTGTGAATTTACTAAGCACCTCCATAATCCTCTGTTTACAGCTTGGTCTGTGGCCTCGTTTAGTTCCACCATCCAACCATCGTCACCTTGGTCTCCTTCTACTTCTCCTATCCACCACGGCCGAGTTCATTATTCTCCTAGGTGCCTATCCTCCGCCATATGCCTAACATGATCCTAACACCAAAGTGGATTAATACGTACAACTTCATCCATCGAGTTTATTCCATCATTCACACTACTTTCAAGTCCGTAAGTCCGTTACCATCAGCGTATGAATGAAGTATGCTGAGTCCACGCAGATTTCACTCCCGTACTACAGCAAGCCATAAGATATTAGATTGCAGACTTTCAATATGTCGGTATAGGTAAAACTGCATACTATATTTCCACCCAGCGGAATCCCTCCCTGCCATTTTGAATGTTTCAGTAAACGATCCATGAATACTGTTATGAATAAAAACACGGTTTAATTGACCTAGTTTGATGTAGAATGACGCAATCAGTACACACAAATATACAACCAGTTACATTTAAAGTGTATTACAACAGTTCACTAATTAGTGGTTATTTACAACAGTCCTGTCCTCACAGCAGTGTTTAGCTTGGCAGTCTTCACCTGGAACGTAATCCTGATTGACAGCTTCTACTTCATTACGCATGAACCAGTTCCTTCGCTTCACATAGTAGCTACGTGCTGAGATTTTCGAACACGATCCTGTTGACTATCACAACTTGCGGCTATAGTTCACTTGACTCGTCTCCAGACAAGGGGGATAACTCGCACAGTCAACTCAAAACAATTAACTCACAATAAACGTGACTGTTTCACATACTGAACAACTCAACACGTATCAGTTGACAATAACACAGCTCGACCAACATTGATTCCAACACAATTTATTTATATATTTACTCGTGTCAGAAGCATACTTAATCATACAGTTGAAATTAAAATAATAATAAAACTATTTACAAACATTAAGAGACAAAGGAAATTGACCAAATTTACTGTACATATAGATGGTGTTTTTCCAAAACTGAGCCACACCTAGGGCGTTGTCATCAGCAAGCATTAAATATTGCTCTGAGCATGAAAATGGTCAGAGAGGACATTGATACATATGGTTCACTGTTTGTTCTTCACCGCAGTCGCACTTGCTGTCCTCTGATGTGAAGCCCCATAACTTAAGTGAAGACTTAGCCCTGCCGACACCAGTTCTTAATCGGTTAAGGGACCTCCAAACACTCCAGTCTTCATCATAGCCAGCCGGAAGTTGTTCACATGGCTCCATCCATTTTTGCCGCTTAGATTTCCACAAGGAAAGTCTTGCCTTGTCTGGTGGTCCTTTCAAGGCCTTCGATATCTGGAGGAAGCTTTTCCTGGATTTCAGACTAGATTGAGTTTGTTGATGACCAAACAGCGGGTGAGCTTCAACGTTCTCAACATTCAGTCGTTCTTGATCAGCAGCGACTTCTCGATGAATGCTTGGAGGTGCAACGCCAGCAAGACAATATAGCTTCTCAACAGGGGTAGGTTTCAGGCATCCTGTGATTAATCTACAAGCTTCATTCAGGGCAGGGTCCACAGTTTTGGCGTGGGATGATCTATACCACACAGGGGGTGCGTATTCTGCAGCAGAGTAACGCATAGCCAATGCAGTGGTTCTAAGAACCTGTGGCCTTGCACCCCAGTTTGTACCTCTTAGCTTCCTCAGGATGTTCTTTCTGGCACTGACTTTGTATTTGAAGTTGGAACAGTGTTTTCTGAAAGTGAGGGAGCGGTCCAGCATTACCCCTAGGTACTTTGGGGTGAAAGAATGTCCCAAGGGGGTTCCATTCCAGGAGAGATCTAATTTGCTTGATACCTCTCTGTTCTTGAGGTGGAAAGCACAAAGCAGAGATTTCGATGGATTCGGCTTTAGGTGGTTAACCTAATTCCTTCAGAGCGCTGTCAAGAGTGAGTTCTACCTCTTCAAAAGTTGCACTCTGGCAGGATACTGCAAGGTCGTCTGCATATATGAAACTTCTTGTTTTGTTACGGAGTAGTTGGTCATTGGTATAAATATTAAATACCAATGGAGCCAGTACACTTCCTTGGGACAATCCATTTTTCTGTGATCTCCATCTGCTTCTTTGTTCTTAGAAGTCAACAAAAAACCTGCGGTTCTGCAACAAGGTTGACATCAATCTGGTAAGTTTTGAATGTTTCGTGAGTGTAAAGATATTATGAAGCACTTTCTGGTTTCTAAAGTTCACTGGTTCTTTGGAAGAGAAATGGGGGGCTGGAGGCTTGTAGATCGATGTAACTGTACAGTTGGAAAGTTCAATTGTTATAATTTCAATCTCATTCTCTATTCTAAGGGAGCTTCCGTGGCTCAGACGGCAGCGCGTCGGCCTCTCACCGCTGGATACCGTGGTTCAAATCCCGGTCACTCCATGTGAGATTTGTGCTGGACAAAGCGGAGGTGGGACAGGTTTTTCTCCGGGTACTCCGGTTTTCCCTGTCATCTTTCATTCCAGCAACACTCTCCATTCTCATTTCATAGCATCTATCAGTCATTAATAAATCACTTTGGGAGTGGCAACCCCATCGTACTAATAGCCTATATCTGCTTCATTTATTACATCCCTGACCCGGTCAATGACTGGAAAACAGGTTGTATGTTTTCGTTTTTCTCTATTGTAAATGCCGTTGACAGAATAAAGGTTTCAGGTTTTGTAAATATGGCACTTCCATGTTAAAAAACATGATTGTAAATTTCGGTCCTGAAAAGGACTTACTTTGATATTTCCTTGGTGTCATGTTAAATTCTAGGTGGTCGCCTGAACGAAATATATTTACAAAAGATGCTTCTGGTGCGAGAGAATCAGCCGTCTAGGAAATGTCCTAGTCCCTTGCCCAGGGAACGCCCGGATGCATTTAATTAATAAAATACATTCTGCGGGGAGGCTTCTTTTTTGTTCCAACACAATGATTCCAGTACACTCAACAAGAACAACTCTCTAACAGCACTCCAACAGCCCGCCACGACGATATTTCCTCAACACTCTGGCACTGACAGTGATCCCTCTTGTTCGCAGCTAGCTTCCTTCTATTTACCAGGTAATGCAATACTAGAACGTTCGGGACTCTTCCGGAATGGGAATATTCGAATTTCACCCTCCAGAAAGCCCACTCAGACACCAGACAAAATCACAATACAATGAGAAGCTGGCACACGCCCTCGGACTGGTTGGAACGTCCGCAGCCTGACTTACTCATCCCTTCCAAGAAATACCGAAAGGGACTACAGTAGGACTGACAGTCACATGGGCGCGTAACAATACTATAAACAACGAAGTTGAAAATTACAGCCTTGTCTTACACGTGAATCTATTTTCATCCAAGGATTCATTAATACAATCAATTCTCATTGCGGCCCGACTGTCAACAAAAATGCCTTTGATTGCCTGTAATAACCTACCCTTAATTCCACAATCCTCCAATACGGCTAACATATTTGCATTTCGTACTCTGCCATGTCTTCTTTAGATTTATGACACATAAACATGATTGTCTATTTCTTTCGTAGTATTTTTCAATTGACTGGCTGATACTCAAAATATAGCCCTGACAGCCTCTGTGGTCTCAAACTGCGCCGGATTTACTCCAACATACTCTCCACTTTTTATTCACCCCCCCCCCACCCCCTCTTCGAAAATGCCAGTGAACATATTGCCTGGTATACTAATCAGTTTACAAGCCGAATCAAGTTTATTAAAAAAAATAGATAGTTAAAAAATGTCCTGTGATTTTCAGTCAATTAAAATATGACAAATTTATGAATAAATTTTGAGCAGCTGGAAAAATAGATTAATTTTAAATACCTGGCAGATAAAATCAAGATAACTGACAAGAAGCCCATCAAAAGGGTGGGTTTAGGTCGGGTCATATCGAGAATCTACACTGTATAGTAGGTAGGTAAGGGTTGTTCTGCCCAAAGGCAGGTCCGAACCTCCGCAGAGGTGTTCCTGAGCCGGAGTTTACGTGCGGTAGGGTGGCCAGTTCCTTTCCGCTCCTCCATTCCCTTACCCCACACCAACAGCGCGTGGCAACCCATCCAACTCCTGACCACGCCCAATGTTGCTTAAGTTCGGAGATCTCACGAGATCCGGTGTTTCAACACGGCTACGGCCGTTGGCACACTGTATAGTAACAGGACAGAATTAAACATATTATTATTGCCGCCTCTGTGGTGTAGTGGTTAGCGTGATTAGCTGCCACCTGGGGATGTCCGGGTACGATTTACGGCTCTGCCACGAAATTTGGAAAGTGGTACGAGGGCTGGAACGGGATGCATTCAGCCTCGGGAGGTCAAATGAGTAGAAAGGGGTTCTGTTCCCATCTCATGCATCCTCGAAGTGGTTTTCCGTGGTTTCCCACTTCTCCTCCATCAACATGCTGGGATGGTACCTTACTTAAGGCCATGGCCGCTTCCTTCCCTCCTCCTTGCCTATCCCTTCCTGTCTTCCCATTCTCCCGCATGGCCCCTGTTCAGCAAAGCTGGTGAGGCCCCCTGTGCGAGGTACTGGTCCTCCTTACAAATTGTATCCCTTCGAACCAAAGTCACACGTTCCAGGACACTGCCCTTGAGGCGGTACAGGTGGGATCCCTCGCTGAGTCCGAGGGGAAAAACAACCCTGGACGGTAAACAAATTAAGAAAGCAGAATTATTATTATTATTATTATTATTATTATTATACACCGAGCAGAATGGCCGCCCATGACATCACGCTACGGCTATAGAGCCAAACTTTTAATTGGGGAGACGAGTAGCTTCAGCTGTCCTGAGAATGGTTTTCTGTGGTTTCCCATTTTCATTTCCAGTCAAAAGGCGCAACGGTTCCTTATTCACAAGCCACAGCCGACTCCTTCCACCTCCCTACCCAATTCCATTTTTCATCATTCATTTAATCTTCATCAGCTCCTCAACTGTGGTTGGCGTCAGGAAGTGCATCCGGCCGTAAAAACGTATCATATAATTTCATAACACTTCATCCCCACCTCCGTTTCAGGAAACGGAACTATGGAGTAGATATACAGAATTATCATATTGTTTTCAATTTGCTTTGCGTTGAACCAACACAGATAGGTCTTACAGCGACGATAGCATAGGGAAGGGCTACGGGAGGGAAGGAAGCCACCGAGGCCTTAATTAAGGCACAGCTTCGGCATTTGCCTGGTGTGAAAATGGGAAACCACGGAAACCATCTTCAGGGCTGCCGATAGTGGGGTTCGAACCCACTGCCTCCCGAATGTAAGCAGGTAGCTACTTGACCAAAACCCCACAACCACTAGTTAGGTATTATTATTATTATTATTATTATTATTATTATTATTATTATTATTATTATTATTATTATTATTATGTCCACCTCTGTGGTGTAGTCGTTAGGGTGATTAGCTGCCACCCCCGCAGGCACGGATTCGATTCCCAGCTTGGCACGAAATTTGAAAAGTGGTACGAGGGCTGGAACGGGGTCCATTCAATCTCTGGAGGTCAACTGAGTAGAGACGGTTCGATTCCCACCTCATGCATCCTCGAAGTGGTTTTCCGTGATTTCCCACTTCTCCTCCATCAACATGCTGGGATGGTACCCAACTTAAGGCCACAACCGCTTCCTTCTTCCTTGTCTATCCCTTCCAATCTTCCCATCCCCCATAACGCCCCCTGTTCAGCAAAGCAGGTGAGGCAGCTTGGGCGAGGTACTGGCCCTCCTCACCAGTTGTATCCCTACGAACCAAAGTCTCACGCTCCAGGACACTGCTCTTCAGTCGGTAGAGGTGGCATTTCTCGCTGAGCCTGAAGGAAAAACCAACCCTGGAGGTAAAACGGATTAAGAAAGATGAAAGAAAGGTTATTATTATACAGTTCAAAAAATTAGGGGATGATGTTTTGTAACGTCTGGTATGTGAACGTTAATTTGGTAGATGGGGTTCGAATGGTCGTACGGCATACCTCGAGACCTTAGCTACTCAGACTATGTCTAATTGAAGTTATACTCCATCTATAGGCGTAGCGATGCATTAATTTGTCAGGTGACCTCTCAAAACAAAGTGAATAGCGGTGTGTCCGTGTGTCGTTGTGAGATACTCAGACTACTGCGGTCATCTGAGCACGTTGTACATAAACCAACACATCCTATGAGACATCTTAACGAGGTTCAAGTCGCAAGGGCGGTCACTTTGATCCAGGAAGGATCGTGTTGCCGTCGATCTCAATGTCTCTCCGTCAGTTATTCAACGCGGTGGAATCGCTACAGTGAGACAGGCCAGTTCACAAGGAGGGTTGGACAAGGTCGTGGACGCATGACAACCGCACAGGATGACCGATATCTGACCATCTGTGCGTTGCAGCGTCGTCAGAGAACAGCAACAAGACTTCAGGAGGGTCACTGAAGTCACGGTGTCTGACCAAACAGTAAGGAACAGGTTATAAGAGAAGTGTCCTTACCACCTAAACGTCCTGTTCGAGTGCCCCGTTTAACGCAGCAACATCGCGCAGCTCTCCTTCTGTTTGCCCGTACCCACGTCAACTGGCAACTTCGCCAATGGAGACCTGTGTTGTTCACAGACGAGTCCAGATTTCCCCTCACACAGCGTGATGGACATCAACGTGTATGGAGACGCCATGGTGAGCAGTACATGCCAAATGTTGTCCAGGAAGGCGACTGATTCGGAGAAGGTTCTGTGATGGTGTCGGGTGGCATCAATATTGATGGCCGTACGGATCTTGTCGTCGTCCGTGGTAATCTTACCACTACGGGGAATATCGAGCAGATACAGCTCAGTATGTGTTGGTTGCTGCATACGGTGTTGGCCTGAATTCGTACTCATGCACGACAATGCCACGGCTCATGTAGGGCGCATCTTGCGAGAACTGAACATTCAAGGGATGGAATGGCCAGCAGTGAGCCCGACCTTAATCCCATCGAGCATGTGTGGGATAGGCTTGGCATACGTATTCGTGGGCGTCCTGTTCCACCACAGACTGTCCAAGACCTCGAACAGGCTCTCATTGAAGAATGGGACCTGATGCCGCAACGTGAACTCCGTCGACTTAAACGGAGGAGCATGCCACGTAGGTGCCAAGCTGTGATAAATGCTTGTGGAGGACATACACCATACTGAAGCTCTCCAACTGTGATAAAAATCCACCCTATAGAACTGTTATAATTTTATTTTCGCCCCTATTTGGACATTTACTGAAAATGAAAGCGAATCCATCGATGTTCTTTTCTATGCTTCAACGGTAAAGAATAAAGGTTTAGATGGTAATATATCTGGGTGTGAGGTGTTGTTTTTTGGAACATGGCATACGTTCTAAAACATGTTCCTCTAATTTTGAACTGTGTATTATTGTTATTATTATTATTAATAATAATAATAATAATAATAATAGGTTACCTCTTAAGAGTTTTATGTAAACTGTTGAGTTACAATTAAAGTATTTACGCCAATGAATAGGTCGACCACTGATAAATTTAAGATGTTTAACTAAATTTACTTCTAAAAATTATAGTGATTTATGCAAGCTGTTAAAACCGGAGACAGTTTGAAACTTATATACAATTTGAGTATCGAAAGGGAACGTTACTACTAACAGGTTACTTCTGACGGAATACAATCGCCGACACGCTAAAATGGGTTATAAATGAACGATTAATAGCGCCAATAATTTCTATTTTTGACTTTGTGAACTCTAAACTTCATTACAATAGATGCTTTGCATCATGCTTGAGAAAGATGATTTTACGCTATGAGATAGTTCTACGATAGACCTATAAAATTATTCCTTTGTCTATAGAGCGGAAATGGTAAGTTCTGTAACAGTGAAGTTTTTCTTTCAAAAAATATGTTTATACCTATTCTCATTCCTGTACAGTGTGTACACTTCTTTGGTGGCTGATGGTGGGGAGTACAATTGGATATCTTAATGCATAAAGCTGTAAAGAACCAAAACCAAGAAAAAGATGGTTTGTACGTATAAATGTGCTACGAGGCCAGCAGAATGTTGTATGAAGGGCGCTTAGTACACTTGGGTACCTTATACGGAAAACACGACGTATTCCAGTTGGCAGCAGTGGTAATTCTCCATGCTCTTGCAGAAACGAGAGTTAAAAGCTTTCATTGTAAGTGATCTGTTTAAAATCGTGAATGGTAAAGTTCGGAAGCCATTCAAAGTAATTCAAATAACTGCGTTAGATTTCTCTAACTCTTAACTGTTCGTCTCGGGTTTTTCAGACCGCGCGAATTAACTTTTACTCCAAAAATTCGTCTTCGTTAGTCGATACGAACTCGTTCGGCCATGTAACCATTCAGCGTTAGGATGTCCGACTCGTTGGCTGAATGGTCAGCGTACTGGCCTTCGGTTCAGAGGGTCCCGGGTTCGATTCCCGGCAGGGTCGTGGATTTTAACCTTCATTGCTTAATTCCAATGGCCCGGAGGCTGGGTGTTGTGCTGTCCCCAACATCCCTGCAACTCACACACCACACATAACACTATCCTCTACCAGAATAACATGTATTTTCCTACACATGGTAGATGCCGCCTACCCTCATCGGGGGGTCTGCCATACAAGGGCTGCACTCGGCTAGAAATAGCCACACGAAATTGTTATTATTATTATTATTATTATCAGCGTTAGGATTCAAATAAACTACCCTTTTGAACGCCAGGTGGTTCGAGATACAAGCTGCTGAATATATGTGTATGACTTATAGATCGAACGCGGGTTATATGAAGTGCTTGAAGGTTTCAAGAAAGAGTGATATAATTCAAATAATAATTTGTAGTTTGTTTATATCAATCACAGTCTAATATACTGTATACAGTCGCGAAGCTCTGAAGATATTTTTCATCCGATTCGATTACAGCGCTCCAAGAGGTGAGGTAGAGGCAACTTGCTAGAAGACAACAGGGAACGAATTACCACTACAGTCTAAAATGGTCATAACTTCTGAATCAATGATGTTTTATAGACGATGTCCCTATCATAGGAGCGAGGTAGTTAAGGGTAAATATCCAAATAGTTACTGACCAGCTGATTACCATTAAGAATCTGAATATTCCTTCAGCATATTGCATTTACTATGAAGCTAATAATTTAGGCAGTGTTGTTGTGAAAAAACGCATATAATTAGTGTACATTAAAATAGGGAATACCACTATGGCGCTGAAGAATGATCGAACAATGGACGATGTGTGGTCTACGTTATTGGATACTCAAACACCACATCGGGTAATCATTGCAGAAAAGAGCATGAATCTGTTGGCAATGATTCTTTACCTACCAACTGACGAGCACAGGCAGTTGTATAGGCAGATCTGAGAGTAAAGAATACTTCAGAAAAAGAAATAGAGCTGATGGGCTTATAACCACTGAACTGTGATTTGGTTCTTTTCACAAATTGTGTCGTAAAACGTGTCTAAACAAAGAATAACTCCATATACCTGCGTTATTAATGCATATGCTTGTACATGGGCTGTTGTTCACCAATAACATAAACATGGACCCGATCTGAGTAAAATTAAAGTAACATATTTGTACATTATCTCAAATGTTTCATTTTCTACTTTAAGATATCCATTTTTTTCAATTCGTTTTATGTCGCACAGACACAGAAATGGCAAACCACGGAAAACCATCTGTCGGCAGCCCTGAAGATGGTTTTCCGTGGTTTCCCATGTTCACACCAGGCAAATGCTGGGGCTGTACCTTAATTAAGGCCACGGACGCTTCCTTCCAATTGCTAGGCCGTTCCTCTCCCATCGTCGCCATAAGACATATCTGTATCGGTGCGACGTAAAGCAAATTGAAAAAAAATTGCAATTTTTATCTCTTCTCAAGTCATATCTTACTTGAAATATTCTAATCAATTGTTATATCACGAGTTCTTGTGATGTTTTAGGATACTACAGGGTCAATTACGATGAAGATAACTGGAAACTGCTACAGACAGCTCTCCGCGAAGAAACTGCTAACATCCACCTCTTGAATAGAGCTCAGCTGGTTGATGATGCTCTGAACCTGGCCAGAGCCGGATACATCCCATATGCCACAGCATTCAACATCACCGGATATTTGGCTGTTGAAGAGGATTATATCCCATGGCTTTCAGGCCTCAATGGGCTGTCCTTTCTGAATAGAAGACTTCTGGGTCACAAGGACTACTCATATTTTCAGGTGAGATAATCTTCCCCTATTCTTAACTGAACGAACTTCCGTTGAGCACGTTCTCGGAATATAAGACTATCACATTTTTACTTCAGACAGAAGGTAGAAAGTAGTCAGGAAAATACATTCTTGTTGTCGATGATTAATTCGATGTGATTAAGACATTATGATCAACAGTTTGGTGTACGTGTACTCTGTGCGATATACTACGGGTGCAGTCCATTACCGGTGTTTACGTCGTATGATGATGTTATCATGGACGTGTCTAGGGACATTTGCTATAATACTTCTTCTTAATCTGTTTACCCTCCAGGGTTGGTTTTTCCCTCGGACTCAGCGAGGGATCCCACCTCTATCGCCTCAAGGGCAGTATCCTGGAGCGTGAGACATTGGGTCGGGGGATACAACTGGGGAGAACGACCAGTACCTCGCCCAGGCGGCCTCACCTGCTATGCTGTGCGGGGGCCTTGTGGGGGATGGGAAGGTTGGAAGGGATAGATAAGGAAGAGGGAAGGAAGCGGCCGTGGCCTTAAGTTAGGTACCATCCCGGCATTTGCCTGGAGGAGAAGTTAGAAACCACGCAAAACCACTTCCAGGATGGCTGAGGTGGGAAACGAACCCACCTCTACTCATTTGACCTCCTGAGGCTGAGTGGACCCCGTTCCAGCCCTCGTACCACTTATTCAAATTTCGTGGCAGAGCTGGGAATCGAACCCGTGCCTCCGGGGGTGGCAGCTAATCACACTTAGGGACATGTGTGTCCCCGCAATTGTTAGTGTGTATTACAGCGAGAAATGGTAGTTTGCCTGAGTTTTTTAGTGTGGAGAATGGTGTGTTTCTGATATACCGTGTGATTCAGCAGCCCCTTCCAATATCGTTTGCTGCAGCCCAACTAACGTGCTCATGGTTATAGGGGTGCTATTTCCCTGCAGGCGTACTGTATGGTACTAATGTTCAGTAAGCGCATTTGGCACACGATTATGAACCCTAGCGAAATGTTATATCATCCGTCCGCAAAACATGACGGCTTGAGATCATGTAGCAACGTCCTTTTACCATGAAACTATGTTAATGTGTCGTGCCTCGTGACCGGGTGTAATGAAGAGGGAATTAATGCATAAAACCAGGTAACAGTGCAGTAATTAATGTCTCAAAACCGAACCGGATTGCTTATGTACTCTGCTCTCGTCGTACTACGAGTATGTTTCGAGTAGTGTAGCGTAGTGGATGTGGTTAGTTGTTCGCCTAACAACCAACGAAATGTGCAGCGGCATTTCGAATCCTGCATCGTTCAAATATGTTTTGCGTCGGTATGATGTTAGAATACGTAAACACAGGCCCACGTTTGCCAAATTCAAACAGTACAATGACGTTGTTATTCATATTGTGCCCTGCGCATACTCCGCTGGTAAGGGCCTGAATGTATTGTAATTTCTGCACAGAGGAATGCGTTGTCATGCTTCTCATTTATGGGGAAGAAAGATAAAACGCGTGCGAGGTACTACGTCTGTACCAGGAACGGTATCCCGACACATTCCACCGTACTGAAAGACGCCTAAGGACAACAGGCGTGATTTCCAACAAGCCACCAGTCCGCGTTAGGCCCGTTACATCGGGTGAAACAGAAGAGGCCGTTCAAGAGGCAGCTTTTAATAATCCATACATCAGTACAATGGCGATTGCATGACAGGTGAACACCAGCCAGCCAGTCCGTCTGGCGAATACTACATGGACATAAGTTTCACCTATACCATCTTGAGCTACACCAAGAGCTCCATGGGCGGGATTTCGAAGCTCGAATGGAGTTTTGTCGGTGGCTATTAGGCAGACTGGACAATGACACAGCATTCGTATCGCATATCTTGTTCTCGGACGAATCACGCGTATCCACAGTAATGGGAACATCAATCGCCACAACATGCACTATTGGAGTCCGGACAATCCTCACTGGGTGCGACAGGCGGCCCATCAAGTACGATGGGGAGTGAATTTTTGGTGTGGAATCTTGGGGGATCGCCTGATTGGACCTTATTCCTCTGAGGGCCATTGAACGGGCCCAGGCTACCTGCACTTTCTGCGTCAGGAACTCGCACTGCTCCTGGAGGATGTACCCTTGCACGATCGTTTGGCGATGTGGTTGCAACACGATGGAGCTCCACCACGTTCGACTTTGCCCGTCCGTAACCATCTGAACGTGGAACTGCCAGGAAAATGGATAGGACGAGGAGGCCCTGTTTTTTGGCCCGCCAGATCACCGGATTTAACGCCTTTAGACTTCTTGTGGGGACATTTGAGGAACGTTTACACTCAAGTGCCGGAAAACCCCGACCATCTCCGGCAACTCATCACGGACGCCTGACGAGCAATTACACCTGGAAAGCTTCAGCGCGCAAGATGATCTATTGGACACCCAGTCCGAATGTGCATAAACCAACACGGTCATCACATCGAGCATTTGCTGCGATAAAACATTGTCAGGCAGTTGTGTTCCTATTATTTCAGGTCTGTATGTGTCCGGCCTGCTAACTAATCGGCCCTTCTTAGGGCCACAAACATATTCATTCACACACAATTTGCATGGAAGCGGGTATTGAACTTACATTGCGTGCGGTACGTATGAAACAAATTTTTCAAACATTTGTAATCTTCGCCCCGGACTCAATCCTCCTACCTTACATGCAAGCCCGCTCCGCCACGCCTTTACCTACTACACTACGGTTCCACACGGCGCAATAGGCAGCTTATAGCTAGTATTAGGTTTACTGCAGTCCCAATATCAAATTAGTGTTTCGCCGGCATGTCATGATCTAGAAGGCACACTCATATCTTCCAGTGTTTAGTACGAGTATAACATTACGGCGTCCTCTCATAGTGAGGCGGTAAATACCAAGATATCCGGTTGTGTTGTCTGAGCATACCGGCAGGGCAGATGTTTCCAGGACGGAATGAATATTGTGGGTTGCATAAAACTACGTTGGAAGGGGCAGCTGAATCATGCTGTATATCTATATAAATGAAATCGTAACGACCGTGTGTCTATAAATTGACCATTTTGGCGAAATTTCCCTACAGTTATCCGTTTCAGGTGTAATAATGACCATCCACATACTTTTTAGCTTTGGTGTCTGTTTGTCGGTTTGTCTGTTCGTCTGTTTATTTGTCTTGGTTCTTATAACTTGAAAACTACTTAATATATTTCTACCAAGAATTGATATTTACAATACACCTGTCCTTGGGTAGGTTTCAGGGCCAATATTATTTCTGAATACCTAAATTTACTGGGGGTTTATCCGAAACCGGAACCATGATTTTGCACTCTCGCAAAATATGAACATACGACATTAATGGGAATCTACCATCCTTAATGGAAATCAATTTCTAAAACTTTCTTCTCATGTGCATCATTTCGATAGGAGGATAAATAAGGGAGATATCATGAACGGTCGGTTTTTCAGGCTAAGTCCAGCAGACATAGGACCAGCACATAGGTGTTGTGGGTGGAGCAGATACCTTATCTATCTATATAAATAAAATCGTAACGACTGTGTATCTGTAAATTGACTATTTTGGCGAGATTTTCGTACAGTTATCCGTTCAAAAGGTAACAATGACCATCTGTATATTTTTTTAGCTTTAGTTTCCTAAAACTCCTCATTTTTACCCCCCTCCCCCAAAATCTAGATTGCGATACAATCTGCCAGACGAGGTAGAAAATTGAAATTTGGCAAACTTATTCGTTTTAGCCTGTAACCGACGGAAAACTTCAAAGATCTTTAAATTTTTCACTTCTTATCCTCGAAGAATATCGAAATATCGAGGCCATTCTAATGATGGTGAAGACCTTCGTTTCGAGGTTATTCGTGGCTCAATGGTAAGTCCTATCACAAAAAGGGATGGCACTATCTCTGTTCAAATTGGAGTGATCTACAACTTTGGTCCTATGATGTTTTGTCGTATCTCTACCCTTTATATGTTAGATTTGTCTCTATTTCTCAATTGTAAGGCAATTTTGCACTTTTTACACGCATAATTCATACTTTGAATCACCTATAGGAAAGATAGAATCATCAAATTCTACACGATCATTGGCCACACAGTAGACATATGTGAGTCAAATGCTAGGTTTGCAGCTGTCACAAATTTCACCCTATTCAACGTTTTTAACTCAATCTTACCCATAAATAGATGGGATACGAAAAATTGTCGTAGGACCAGCCATTTAGACCACTAAATACGGCGCCTTATGGTACAATCTGTTTTTCGATATGACGTACCGTTTAGCAGCAGTTAACCTGTAAATGAAAGTCTGCAATATTTTAAACAAGCATATACTTTTGTATGTAGATATGTATAGGTATATTGATGTCGATTTGTAGCGATCAAGAAAGGGTGTGTCTGCTATTGTAACCAGTACCCCGCACATCGACTTTGATGGCAGTAGGTACGGAGTCCTTTTCCAACTCCTGTGTAAGTGTCATTAGTAAGGAGGGCCCACCATTATAAAGAATATTTTCCTCCTCGATTTCACTTGCGGAAGGCAAGAGAGCATGAAATTTTGTTCAAAACACCACTGCCGGATTGTATTTGGCTGTGGGCAAGGGTGCCGGCCATTATGAACAAAAGTATTCATCTAAAATATGACTGGCAGTAGGCATAGTGGCCTGCTATTTTAATGGAAACTCACCAACTCGGTGTGACTGGCAGTAAGCTGGCTGGCATTAGGAAAAGGGGCCTATCGTTATAATGATAACAGCGCAACTCAATTTTGACTGGCAGTACGGAAGTTGCCTGCCATTATAATGAAAACTCCTCAACTGTAATCCGTCTCGAAATATGAAAGGGGGCCTGCGATTTTAACGAAAAATTTCCAAATTGATTGTGACCGCGCATTAGGCAATTAGGCCTGCCATTATTATGTAAACTTCCCAACTCGATTGAGATTGGCAGTAGGCAAGTGAACCTACCGTTATCATCACTACTCCTCAATTCACACTTTACATTAGAAACAACGTATGGGGACCTCTCCATGCTGTTTCTCGGATAACGCTAAGAGATATGCAATTTAAAAATCTTATTCACTGCATGTATAGTAATTTACTTCGATATCCGCATACAATGTAGAATACCGTAGCGAAGCATGGGTACATTTGCTAGTATAGTAATATGATTAATTAGCTATGGATTTAAAGTGGGTATCTAACGTTCTGAGACTGGCCGCATGATGGCGCTGTGGTGGACTATAGCACATAGTAGCGCCGTGGTATGGGACCATGTCAGTTAGTCTCTCGTCCTTGCAAGAGACAGTTGAGTGCATGCACTGGAAGCAGACGTACGGTCGTTGTTGTGACGGTGATTTTAATGCGCCCGTCGGAACTTGACTTGTCACAGTTTCAGCAAGGGGCAAACATCAAGTTCTGCCAGAAATTAGGCAAAACCGCTGCCGAAACGTTTGAAATGATATAGCAGGTTTACGGTGAGGACGCATTAAGTCGCAGTGTTGTGTTTAGGTGACACCGACGTTTTGTGCAAGGACGGGGCAGTTTGTAAGATCATGTGCATACTGGTCGGCCACAAACAGTTCGAACGGAAGGCAAGGTCCAAGAAGTTGCAACGTTGGTGCGTGCTAACCGCTCCCAATCGGTAGACGATCTCGGAGCAGCAATAGAGGTCAGCCATGGTACTTGCCACAAAATTCTGACGGATGACCTCAACGTGTCCCGTGTTACCCAACACAGTGTGCCACGAATCCTGTCGTAAGACCAACGTGATGATCGCACGACGATTTGTGGTGACCTCATCAGCAGTGCTGACGACGATCCGACGTTTCTCAACCGGATAATAACTAGAAACGAAACATAGTGTTTCCTTTCAGCGGTGCTTCCAGCAGCTATACCAACGTTGGAAAACGTGCATAACGGCCAACGGCGACTATTTTGAGGGTGGATGTGGTTCTGTGCAAAGACTTTAATATTACTTATCTAGACTCACAGAGCGCGCTGATGCTAAGCGGAATATTGAACACTTTCGCGCATCGCCATGTTGCGGGCGCTTCAGATTCGAATGCATGGCTAGCACGTGGTAATGTTTACAGACCCTTGCATATTTTCGATTGGAATCATGCCTGTTAGTGGATCTAGTTTGGTGTTATATGTGACGGAGTGATAATATATTGTCAAATTTTTTCAAGGAATGTGGGAGCTGATACATTACGTTAGTTAAATTGATCGGCAATATTAGGCCTAAAGTTAGGCATTACCTGTGGAATGGAAAGATATTCGCGAGGGCGAATTCGTGTGCAGCCTTCATTTGTACGGACTGCTATTAGAAGGGATCTGGTATTTCTTTTCACATGTGAGTAGACATTGAACTGTTAAAAAATAACTTTCATTTACCATAATCGAGAACTAAACAGGTTATAGGGTGGTTGATTCAGAGAACGCATGGACGTGCAATTTAGAATATTTAGGCTTCTTTTTCTTGTTTGCCTTTTTCCAGTTCATTGGGAATAATTGTTTAGAACTAAAACGCTGTTCTGAAACGGACTACATATTTTTCACACAAACTGTGTAGCGGTATTACAAATTTGATAAATCTGGGCCTAGAATCCTTAAGATATGATTGATACAACTTGATAAAACCTTCCAATATTAGGGTAAGGTATTGCTTCAAATGATCAATTAACTGAAAATTGACTTATTAGTATCGTATGTCTTAATTTCTCCAATTTTTTTCCACTTGCTTTATAATAAAAGAATACAATTGTTAATACGCTATTCCAGAAAAATCTGACAATATAAAGTCTGAACAAAGCTCATTACAATCTTGTCAATCCTAGTCTGCGTTAGAAAACGCTAATCAAATTAACCTTTCACTATGATATTGATCTTTTTTTGTTTGCAAGTGCTTTACTTTCAATTTCATTTTATTTTCTTTCTGGTGTAAATCATGGTGCTCATATTAGAGAAAAATTAGAACGCACTTTCAATTTTTATGTGCTCAGATAATATTAATTCAGAATGAGTTTGTAAAAGCAGTAATATTTAAGAAGATAATATTATGAGGAGGGCTTTACATCTTAAATGATAACATTCTTACTTAAGCCTAACCGAGCGAGTTGGCCGTGCGGTTAGGACCGCGCAGCTGTGAGCTTCCATCAGTAATATAGTGGGTTGGAACCCACTGTCGGCAACCCTGAAGATGGTTTTTCGTGGCTTCCCATTTTCACACCAGGCAAATGCTGGGGACTGTAGTTTTAATTAAGGCCACGTGCTCTTCCTTCCCATTCCTGGGTCTTTCCTATCCCATCGTCCCCATGAGACCTATCTGTGCCGGTGCGACGTAAAGCAAATTGTAAAATAAAAAAAATAAAAACTAAACCACGCAGAGAAACTCAAACTAACTCTAGACATTAATTTCATTTTACGAAATACACAATAGAAAACTAGCACCAGTGTAACGAATGTCAGGCAGCATTTACCTAAATCCAAATCACACAAACATGATAATTTAACTTCTACTGATACAATTTCGTTATTTCATATCCAGACCAAACCAAACCTCATGGCACAACAGGCCCGAAAGGCCATGGCCTACCAAGCGACCACTGGTCAGCTTGAAGGCCTGCAGATTACGAGGTGTCATGTGGTCAGCACGGCGAATTCTCTCGGCCGTTATGTCACCGTCAGATAGCTCCGCAATTGTAATCACGTATGCTGAGTGGACCTCAAATCAGCACTCAGATCCAGGTACAAATCTCTGACCTGGCCGGGGATTGAACCCGGAGCCTCCGGGTAAGAAGTAGACACGCTACCCCTACACCGCAGAGCCGGCATTTCATATTCAGAAAATGATAAAAAATGTATCTGATTGTTTTAGAAAAATTTCTGCAGTCATGTACTTTTTAAACAATCTGTCCAGATAACTGAGTAAAATTTGCTACAATGACTTATTTGAGAGGAATCATAAGCTTTATACCTTTCATAGAAATATTTTATTTGACAGGTTTCCTTTTTTGTTGATATTGAAGATTATTGTTATCGGTACAGGAGTTTGTAAATATTTAATTTGTGTGTTCTCCAGTCTGCTAAGAATCAGGTAATTTTTATCTCACGATATGTAATCATACTTAAGTTGTATAGACCGCTTTTTGAACGTGTCTTCATATTTTCAATAAAGCTAAATAATTGTTGATCCTAGGCTTCTCAAGAGACAGATTGCCACGTGATTCTCGTCCTTTGAGTCTGGCCTTCTTGCCATACGTACAATGTTCAAACACATCAGTTACAAACATGGCCCTTATATTAAAGTGAGCGACATGATCATTTTCGAGGCACCGCTAGTGTATTTTTGTAGTAGTGTATTTTTCAGTCTTCTTATTCAGTCTGCCAAAAGTTTCTTTTTTTATGTGCGCCACCTATAGGCTACCGGTACCCAAATGATTTGTGTAGATTGTTCAGTTCTTATACAGAAGTATATTTTAATATTAACACAGTCTTGATGTTATGTATATTTATTGCGTGTGTACGGTAGTTGGTGTAGGCTGTCATTAATTTTATAAGGCGAATGTTTTCATGTGTGCGAAATGTAAGTTAAAGCATGAATTCCATACGATTTCCGCGTCAAGCTGAGGAGCGCCCGCAACATGGCGGTACGCGCATGGACGTGTCTTCCCCAGTCACACGCTTCTGCGCAGCCAGCGGTGTGGGGTCTTGGTTCTGTGTAGGTGTACACCGTGTAATGCGGCATCATGTGCAACACACATAGTCGTGCGACTGCCTATCCCCCAGGCGTCAAGTGTCAGAACTTAATGACTGTACTACGTATATCTGTTATACGTATTATAGTAGTATTTACATATTATTAATGTGAAAATTACTTTGAAACAATGTTATATTCTGGATAATTACTGTTAACTAGAGGAAGTATTTACATGGTACATACTAAAACTATCTCACCAAACTCTGCAAGCAAGAAATTAGTGTCTTCTCCAACTCAGAGGATAATAAAAATCTCTTCTCCCTCAAATATACAAAACAATACTGTCGTAAATCGTGTTTATACCTAAACTATTTGCAACAAGCAATTATTCTTCCGTTAACATGGGAAAAATGACCTAAATTAGGTTGGTAGTCCCAACTTTCGGAAACCTTTGTGTACCTCCTTCGGAGGAGTTGCACATCAACTGTGACTATAACTCCACCGTGGCATATGAGTTGGAAGTGAATGAATGAATGAATTAATTAAGTATTCTCTTCTCTCGTAATAATGGATTACCAACAACTTGGTATGGATTATTAGTGTATTATAATCTCTCCTATTCTGGTTGTACCTACTCTAATCACATTTAATCTGCATGAAATAAAACACTCAATCGTCGGACTATCTGGTCTCTCCTTGTACTTACCTGATTACTTACACATGGGCACCAGCTACAAATAATTGTAACGATAATAGAATGACCTTACTTTGACAGCATTACATAGAGGTTCTGGGAAAAGTACATTGACGTTTGGTTTCCCAACTAAAATTTGAGATTATCTGAAATTGAAATAAAACAATTAATTGCATTTGACACAAAACAAAATATATTCTTTAAATTTTGAATTTAAATGGTGAGATTTGCTGCGATAATTTGAATGACAATATAAAACACTGAAATTACAACGGAAAGAAACTCGAGGCATTAAATTTGAAATCCTCTTGACCGGGCATTTAAAAGCTGTACAAGAAAGTTATCTCTCACTGTTTCACTTAACAGTACCTTGAACACTTTGAGTGTTATTATGACGTATTCCTTAGAATTGGCATCAGGTGTAGGTATCTCAAACCTAATTTGATGACGTATCCTTTTAGCTTCACGAGCAAGATATAGCATGGCTTGAAAATATAATCACACTGCACAGTCAACTTTAAACTTAATTCTCTGAATTGTTAGTCTGCATTACGAAGACTTAATATTCGGCTGTCACCGAAGTGACACAAGAACTCGACCGAACAGGTACACGACGAAACACACTCCGAACATTTAATCCATTTGGTCACTGACGACTACGTATCCATGTCACTACCATCTCAGTAAAACTCCTGATGGCAAGGCTCTGTATCCAACTGATTGGCTGCTATAGGAGACTGCTCGTTATATAGATACTAATTGTCACATGGTATTACACCCATGTCATGGTTAAAACAATCCATGACACTCAAATCAAGCTCCAAAGTATTACAGATTGTGTTGTAGTAGCCTCAGGCAGCCCAAAACTCCCTCCATTATCTCATGCAGACGATGACGCGTGGGGTATAAAGCATGACTCGACAGAAAATACGACATCATTGCACAATGTAATGCAATGTCTTAAAGTTGTTTCATAAAATAAAAAATATCTTATATTAGGCAGCAAATCATTCACACTACATTTTCTTAATGCTAACATATACACATAATACATAATAAATGCAATAAAATTAAACAAGCTATAATTAATCAATAAATAGCGAAACTAGATGATAGAATTGAATAAAAAATAATAATAGTAATACAGATAAAATAATAATAATAATAATAATAATAATAATAATAATAATAATAATAATAATAATAATAATAATAATACAGAGGAATGTGTGTAACAGGATTTGAACAGTTACACTATATACCAATATGTCCAACTGCTTGACTGAATGGTCAGCGCTGAGGCCTTCGGTTCAGAGAGTTCCGGGTTCGTGGATTTTAATTATATGTGATTAATTCTTCTGGCTCGGGGATTGGTTGTTCGTGCTTGTCCCAACACTCTCCTCTTTACAGTTAGACAACACACTACACTACCAACCACCACACAGAAATATGCAATAGTGATTACATCCCTCCAGATAGGGTTGGCGTCTGGAAGGGCTTCCGTCAGTAAAACATGGCCAAATTCACATGTGCGACACAGTTCGCACCGCGAACCCACAAACTGTGGGAAAAGCGGAAGAAAGAGAATAGTAATAATAAGAAGACTATATAACGGTGTAACTGACCTCAGCTACCACGTTCAGACAATTTGATCTGATGCCTTTTAGATTGTTCATTTTGACGTTCCACTTTACCAGATCAGAGAGAAACGGATTTCTCGTAAAAGATACATGTCTGTGTTTGAATTAAATTCGACGGGTAAACAGCGATTGTACGTATCTGCGGATATCATTTCCATGCTGTCACCATACGACGTGGAATGACGAGTGGACTTTTATCCGCCCTTCAAAGACCCGAGTTTTTGACTGAACCCACGCTCTTGGGTCCTAGAGACCAACACTTCGCCACTGACCCACAGAGAAAGTCCGTGTCCAAGTCCCGGCATTTTTATATCTTTGGCCGTATCGGGAATCGAGCCCGGATCTCCGAGAATAGCACCTAATATAGCTAACTTACTCTACAGAGGTGGACACTCTTTACTCATAAATGCAGTTAGTAACAATTCAAAATGTTAAATAGTTTGCAAACAACGAAATGTTATAAATAATGCAACTAAAACATCATGTGCTTTTTCTCGCCATGAACTCGAAAAAATTAGAAACGAGATTTCCACTTCTGGAGAGGCACATGACCCTGGGGTTCACTTGGACAGCACTACCAAATTAATTCTTAGGAACAAAGGCTGGACATAGAGAAAATCACTCTATCCTATTCTCTGCCGAGATTACGGGTACTGGAAACCTTTACATCCCATTCCTCCAAAGATTTGTCTCGTGGTAGCAGTAGTAAATAAGGTTACACAGATTTCAATGTTTTTCCTAGACTATGCCACAGAGTGCGGAATATCTCCTCGTGCGTTTCCTCGCTATTTGTTACATGCTTCATCTCTCTTTCTATTCACTTTTCTTTAATTTTCTTCACCAGTCTCATAACTTCTCTGTCATTTCTGGTTTAATCGACTGTTTAAATATCTTACTAAATGTGCAAAGTTCGATCTTCTTCTTCCCGACTTGCTTCCAGTTTCTTGAGGTCGGCACTTTGTGTGGATCTGGCACGATGTTACGGTCAGGTGGCCTTCCTGACACATACCATATGTGGAGGGTGTCTGTCGTGGTTTGTAGTGTGATGTGTTGTGTGTAGATGGAGACTGATGTGTATGGAGGCGAACATAAACGCCCGGTTCACGAGCCAGAGACCTTAATCATATACGGTTAAAAGTCTGGGCCCAGTCTGCAATCGAACCTGGGATCTTCTGAACCAAAGGCCACTACTCTGACCATTCAGCCAAGGAGACGGACAGTCCGAGCTCCACCAAGAATAAATAAATACATAAATAAAATAAAATCAAAATGTTATAAGAAAGAATAAGTCTAATGTTATATGAAAACAAGTTATAGTCAGAAAAAGATACTTGGAGAATGTATTCGGTATTATATAACTTCGTAACTACGACGATATGCAGAAAAATGCAGCCAATTGATGCGTATGATTTTAGTGAGAGAAATAAGAAAGAACAGTAGTAGTAAGGTGTGGGATTGTGGACAGCATCTGGAAACACCTTGCACCACACTAGGATACATGAGACCATTGACGGAGCTGGTAATCCCGTTGTTTTTCTCTTTAAAACAACGATCACAAGCACAAAACACTTAGTGTATGATGTCTGATATTATCTTGGAGAATATTCAAGCCACTTTTTGCTTTGACTGCTACGTGCTGTCTATACATCATCTACAACATGGGCAGTAAAATCCTCAGACAGATAGTCAATGAGCAGCCGTCATCGTCAATCAAGATAGAACGTTAACATAACCTCTTGTGCTCTGTGCTACAGATGAGATATCATTTCACCCCTGAGCATCTTCCACGTATGAAAACATTCGTAGTTACATAACTGTCTCACACTAAGGTTAACGTACAGTACAAAGACTGCTCTTTCTCGTCAACGCCCCCTATCCGTTCCAAATCATGTTCGTCATCCAGTCATAGAATTCATTTCTGTCCAGAAAAGTTGTTCCACCACAGTCTAACCTTTCCCTCCTCTTTCTATCCCATTTCCTGGTGCCGGTCTGAGTGGCTCAGGCGGTTGAGGCTCGATCCTGGCTCAGTCCGGTGGTATTTGAAGGTGCTCAGATACGTCAGTCTCGTGTCGGTAGACTTACTGGCACCTAAATTAACTCCCGCGGGACTAAATTCCGGCACTTTGGCGTCTCCGAAAACCGTAAAAAGTAGTTAGTGGGACGTAAAAACAATTAACATTATTGTTATAACATTTTCTGGTGGATATCTACGTTATGACTAGTTCGATCTGCAAAGATGTAGTCTGGTACATTTATTCGAAGTCTCGAATCATCATGGAATTTAGGAACTTATTCTTTCACCACTTTTCCCACACCCTAGTTGGGTCGCGCGTGCCAACTGCCTCGCACATGTAACGCACTGTTTTATGGCCGAATGCCTTTCGTGATGCCAGTCCTATGTGAAAGGGATGTATTCACTGTTTCGTGTTTCTGTGGTGGTGTCGTGAATATGAATAGTGGTGTGTTGAGAGAAGCACAGTTGCCCAGTCCCAGAGTTAGAGGAATTAACCAATCTTGATTAAAATCCCTGACTCGGCCGGGAATTCAACCTGGGACCCTCCAAACTGCAGGCCTCGATGCTGACAATTCAGCCATGGAACCAGGTTTTCTGTTCGTGACCCTCTGTGTATAAACCGATATTTAGAAATAATTTCGACGAATTTTAAAAACAAAATTTTAAAACATATTTTATACAATAATTTGTGGTACACTAAATATAACAGCAAGTTTCATCACCACATTGGAAAAAAAGCTTCATTTCTACAGTTGTTCGCCTGGTAAATGGGAAATTATTACACCTCTTGTCAACAGTGTCAGTAACTTTCGTTAATTGAATTTATTAATGTAATTTATTGCATTCATTAATGTTTAATTATGCAATGCTTTAATTAATAATTAAAATGCAATAGCAACTTCTTGCAGATATCATGGTTCGCATTATCCGGAAGACAAGTACAATTGGCCTTTTAACAAGAGAGTTTTCCTTAAAAACTTTTGTTAAGCTTCCTACATGTTTTATACTGGGTAAGAACTCTTCTAAAGCTGAATCATGTTTTCCTCGCACTTATTTCCAGCCATTACGTACACTTTGGACATCAATCACGCGCTCTTCTTTTCTGCTTTCAGACATTTGTCCTCAACCTTCTGGACAAAGTGTATAACAAACTTGAGTTTAAAGATGATGGCGGTCATGTCGACAAACTTCATCGCAGCAGCATACTGTCCTGGGCCTGCAATATGGGCCATCCGGGGTGTCTCGCAAATGCCACACAGAAACTGGAGAACTTCGTCAATAGTGAAGGGAAGTAAGTTGTGCTCATTTTATCTGATGCATGAGACATTAGTTAGTGATGTACGCACTAGAATATGAACTCCCTTATTGTTCGTTATTCAATAATGCTATATTCGCATAACATATTATTCCATATTATGTTCGCATTGAAAGTCTCGAATCATCATTGAATTTAGGAATTTCTTCTTCGTCTTCTTTAAGCACTTTTCCCACACCTAAGTTGGGTCAATTAAATAATCAAGGTTTAGGCACCTAAACCTGGCTAAAGAAATTTTAAATTAGACGCTAAGAATATTATAGGCTGTAAAAATTTCGTGATTAACATTACTGTAACATTGGGCCAGAAAACAATCACGAGAAATGTTGTTTCTGAGATGTGTCCAAATTTTATATGCGATTTCTTCTCGTAAAAAATCTGATAATAATAATAATAATAATAATAATAATAATAATAATAATAATAATAATAATAATAATAATTGCGTGACCTCAGCTAGCGTGTAGAGGCATATTTTATTTGACGTCACTTGTCAATTTCGACGTTTCATTTTGCTCTACCAGATGGCAGGTCTATGACTAGACATTTAATGAATTTTGTCAGGTAAACACCAAACGTTTCACCAGAGATCTTACGACATCGTACGACATGGAGTGTCGAATGGACTTTTTTCCTCCTTTCAAACATCCGACTGCCTCTACCGAGTCTGAATCCGGACGCCGACATTCTACGACTGATCCTCGGAGGGAGAGAGAGAGAGAGAGAGAGAGAGAGAGAGAGAGAGAGCAATTCGATTTTTATCCTGAATGCAAACCAATGTTTCCGAAAATGTATGAGGTTATTAAAATATAAATTATAAATACTTAACAGAGTGAATCTTTACTTGATTTTTTTACACAAAGGACAAAATATGATTTTCCTGTCTTAAGTCAAATCTGTATACGCCACCAGCCATACACGGATCAATGAAGACAGTGATTTTTTTAATCTTTCGGCATTGGATGCTATCCGGTGTAAGCGAGTTCTTGTGATCGCAACACCATTCATATACATAGAACTCAGCACCAGTATTAAATGCAGTAGGTGAAGTACCGACACTACTGTTGAGTGCAATTCTTGCCACAATAGCTACTTTTTTTCTTATTATAATTCTTATTCTTCTGGTGTCGTTATTCGTCCCAGATGTTGATGGTCATCATGGTGATCATCGTCTTGTCGGTTGCTGCCCCGAACAGTTAAGCAGATGACATTCCCAGCCATTTCCTCATATACTGTAGCCAAGAAATCCGTTCTTGGTGGGTCTCGTCTGCCGAAGAGTTGGAAGTGGTGATTTTTGTGTTAAGAGGAAGTGCAGCTGGGCAACTATCCTCTATTAACACTGATCACAGGGGAAAATGGAAGAGGTCCGACACGAAAAGCGAAGGTATCGGCAAGGACCACGAAAAACTCTCTAGACCTCGCAGACCTAATGCCGCTGGGTCGGCAAAGAACAATAGTTGACCAAGGGAGGTCGGATAGGAAAGATAAAAGCGAGGAACCTAACACAAGTAAGTGTAAGCAATGGCAGACTCAGCTAGGGGTTTGTGGTAACTCTCCTCATGTCTCGAATCGTGACCAAAGTATTCCAGGTGACGTTCTTAATATTTTTGAGGAGTTATTTTTCTCTACCACCATGACGTAGTGTAATACTTCGATGCTGGCCACACGGTCCACCCATGAAGTTCGCAATAACAGTCGATAGATCCACATTTCTAAAGCTTCCGTCCTCTTTTCTGATACTTTGGTCAACTTCCAAGCTTCAGCTCCATACATCAGCCTTGAGAATACGTGACCTTCATGCCGAGGGTAAGTTCACCGCAGCACACTGAAGGAGGATCTAGCTTTCTCTAGGCGCGATTTAATGCTTGTCTGGAGAATTCGTGTAAGCTGGACTCGCCTGCAATCTCAAAAGCAATTTAAAAGTCGTGTGCTTCTATATTGCTAACTAACTGTTCTGGTTTTCTAAAAGCAGGGCTGAGTGGCTCAGACGGTTGAGGCGCGCTGGCCTTCTGACTTCAACTTGGCAGGTTCGATCCTGTCTCAGTTCGGTGGTATTTGAAGGTTCTCAAATATGTCAGGCTCGTGTCGGTTGATTTACTGTCACGTAACAGAACCCCTATGGAACGAAATTCCGCCACCTCGGCGATTCCGAAAACCTCCAGATGTAGTTGTCAGACGTAAAACAATAACATTAGTAACATTAATAATTTTTTTCAAAATTTCTCTGTAATATACCGGCAGCGACGTGTACAACATTTTTAATTTGCGGTTTTTGGAGCCCAGTCAATAGAATGGAAGTTATAAGAAAAATTGCAGAGATATTACTTCAAAATTGCACCATATGCTAAATGAAATCTAACGCGTGAGTACAGCGTCCTTCAAATTTCTTTCACCAAAATATGTCTGTTAAGTATTCAGCTCAGATTTTTGTTGGGTCCTCAGAGGTTATATCTGGGTAACAGAGAATAGTGTTTGAAACCAAATACATCGACTGGTGTTTTCTCGATACATATGAGTAAGATAATACCAATGTGCGTCTTCGGTGTTGTGGAATAGTACACACCTACCATGAGCCCTTTCTGCCCCATTAGAGCCGGCTTATGCCGTTATAGGGGAACCACTACTTTCCTCACTGGTCCAGAAGAGTACTAATAGCACATTTAATAACACTCAGACGCACTAGTCGTGAACCGAATGCCATTACTCAGCACTCCCTATATCTCAACAGCTTCCATACTTTCACTGCCGTAATTGAGACTGAGTCATCTATGGAAACTACAATTTTCTCTGGGCACTGCCAAAAGATGGATGACAAAATATTGCATCCATCAAGAAATGACGAGAGTCTGCGCGGCAATATACAACTTTCTATTGTTTCGGTCTGTCTGTTTATTTTTTTTTTTTTGCTATGGGCTTTACGTCGCACCGACACAGATAGGTCTTATGGCGACGATGGGATAGGAAAGGCCTGTCTGTTGAAAATAGGTTAGTGCTATTCGACTGAAATCAATATTATGGAAGAACATTACAAATAATTAAGAGCATTAGTTAGGTTTAGAAATACTCAGGTTTCGGCATTTTAAGCTAGCTGTGTCAAAACTTGGAGATAATCCTTATTTTAGACGAATTAGGCTGTGAAAATTGCTTCCAGTAGCCTTTATATGACATGCATCTTGAACATATTTTAGTATTTTCTACCACGTCATAGAGGGACTGAATAGTGATTACCTAAAATCCAGGTTGTACTGTACTTATAACGCTGGCATTCGCTCCTTGTAACCAATCTGTACTCTGTATCAACTTGTTTGTAGTTTCGTGAATAACGAATTTGTTTAGTGCTAGGGCAGGAACACAAACAATGGCTGATTGGTATGACAGATCCGCAGGAAAACAGGTGTTAGGTGTAGTTTCTGAAGTTGCAACTTCTGCCTGCTTCATAGAGAGTAAAGCCAACTGGGCATGCGCATGAAACTTTGCGAAATATAAAGTTGCATTCGTTCACTTTGGATCTCAGGTAAAATGATTTTTTTTTACAATTTGCTTTACGTCGCACCGGCACAGAAAGGTCTTATGATGATGATGGGATAGGAAAAGGCTAGGGATGGGAAGGAAGCAACCGTGGCCTTAATTTAGGTGTGAACATGGGAAATCACGGAAAACCATTTTTCAGGGATGCCGACAGTGGGTATCGAACCCTTTATTTCCCAAATGCGAGCTGATAATTAGTGACCCAAACCACGTGGTCACTTGCTCGGTCGGTAAAACTCAAGTTCCATTCTTTATGGCTAAGAAATTAAAAAGACAAGGACTTAATAAATTTTGACGTTTTGCCATTACTGTCGTCATAAATGTAACCGGTAATGGTAAACATTCATGAAGTCGTATAGCAAAATATATTTTATAATCTGATTACTATATAATGCAAACAAAGTGTGTTAAGCGAAAAATGTTTATACTTTATATGTAAGGGTGGTTCACTTGAAAATTATAGTGGTGTCTATAAACTTCGCTGTGTGTATTGTACAACATGCACTATATCAAAACGACAGCATACTGATGATAGTTTGAGAGAATCTACTGATATCTATACCTATTGTCCAGGCACCTGCTCCAACACTGAAAAAGATTTTCTATGTCCTGCCAATTTTTTTTTTTTTTTTTTTTTTGCTAGGGGCTTTACGTCGCGCCGACACAGATAGGTCTTATGGCGACGATGGGATACGAAAGGCCTAGGAGTTGGAAGGAAGCGGCAGTGGCCTTAATTAAGGTACAGCCCCAGCATTTGCCTGGTGTGAAAATGGGAAACCACGGAAAACCATTTTCAGGGCTGCCGATAGTGGGATTCGAACCTACTATCTCCCGGATGCAAGCTCACAGCCGCGCGCCTCTACGCGCACGGCCAACTCGCCCGGTGTGTCCTGCCAAATGAAGGACGTTGCTTCCACGTTGAACCACTCTTCGGTCGTGAAACGCCTACTCTTCAGGGCTTTCTTCAGCGTACCTGAAGACGTGACCGTCGCAAAAGAAGAGAGATTTTGGTTGTAAGGCGGCTGATCCATTAGAGTCCAGATAAAACAGCACCGACTGCCCATTGTTGCGCTGGCAGAGTGTTGACGTGTGTTACCGCGGAGCACAAGCACACTTCGTGCCAGTCAAACCATCTTCTTTGCATAAAAACTGAATCATGCCACGTTGTATTCGTTTGGTCGTAATCTTTGTTTCAACTTCTTCCTCTACTTAGCAAACGTATCTCACAGACTGACCACATTCTGAACTGTTACTACAAACACCCAACTATATAGTGTTTCCACCTCTTGGTTGCACCGTCACTTTGCCAGCTCTTTCTACGTTCCAATTGAACAAACCCTGTGATGGCATTAGTCCTCAATTGACGCAGTAGCGCACCTCACTGAAATGCAGACAGCTGACGCTTATCCATTATGAATAAGCAGCTCGGTACGTCTTTAATAAAATATGTGTTCAATATATTTTCTTAAATAACTGAAGGAAAAAAAAAGACTGTTAATGTCACGATAGTTGACTAGGTTGAAGTCCTCGTTTATCCCGGACTGCTACATGACTTTTCATCGTGTTCTGGGGTCCGGGCGCAAATGAAAATATTCATCATGTGTCCTCCTTGTTAAACCGTCCTAAAATCTTATATTTGTAAATTGAGGGTATTTCTAATTATAATGATCGGACTTTGCTCTACAGTATCAGTATTATAGGTCTTCTCCTTCTTCCTCTACCTTTTTTCCCACACCTGTGGGTTAAGGTGTGTGAACTGTGTCGCACATGTGGATATGGCCATGTTTTACGGCCAAATGTCCGGCTCCATAGCTAAATGGTTAGCGTGCTGGCCTTTGGTCACAGAAGCCCCGGGTTCGATTCCCGGCAGGGTCAAGAATTTTAACCTTCATTGGTTAAAATCTCTGGCATGGGGACTGGGTGTGTGTGTTGTCTTCATCATCATTTCATCCTCATCATGACGCGCAGGTTGCCTACGGGAGTCAAATCGAAAGACCTGCATCTGGCGAGCCGAACATGTCCTCGGACACTCCCGGCACTAAAAGCCATACGCCATTTCATTTACGGCCTTTCTGACGCCAACCCTATGTGGAGGGTTGTAACCACTACTGCGTGTTTCTGTAGTGGTTGGTATGTGGTGTGTGTTGTATGAATATGAAGAAGATGGGGCAAACATAAACAAAAACACTCAGTCTCCGAGTCAGAAGAATTAATAAATCGTGGTTAAAATCCCTGACCCCGCCGGAAATTGAATCCGGAACCCTCTGAACCGAAGGCCTCAACGCTGACCATTCAGCCAAGGAGTCGGACCGTGTACGATTCCCGGTACTGCCAAAAATTTAATAATGGCAGGGGGCTGGTATGTGGGTAAAATGGTACATGTAGCTCACCTCCATTGGGGGTGTGCTTGAAAAAGAGCTGCACCACCTCGGGATACGGACAATAATTTACGTTTTTTTATCAAGTTAATTCTATTAAAAACCGATATACACTCGTTGTTCTATGATGTACCTTCAGTAAATAAGATCTTTATTATAAAATCTAACAAAGTGAATGTAATTGAAACTCTTGCAATTGCCATATAAATCGGTCTGAATTTTCAGATTCATCAGAGAAAATGATGTTAATACTTAAAATCTTCTCAAAATTTTAGAATACATATTGTGTTGCCTGAATATCAGCATGTGAGAAAGAGGTAGCATGACGATGAAAAGTGTTAAATTTGTATTAAAATGAAATTTAACTGTGACTGCAGCTACAGTGACTTCTGTAACTAATATAAAGTGATGAAGATATCATACTAAAAGTTTCTAAGGTAAGCTTATGTTTCATTAAAACATCGAAGTTGTCCTCGAATTTTCTTTCAGGAATATGGTAGCTCTATAGTTGACCAAATAAATTTATTAAACTGACGAATTGCTTAAAGTATCGAACTCTTTCTGTCACTGATACTGTATACTGATATGCGGGATTTTAACAAGTCCATGTACCATATTTATTGTAAAAACAACATAAATCGTTATGCATTTACTTAAATTCAGCTCTTGGTGAGTATTTTCTACCTCGTATTCTCATTTCTAAAGATAATAGGCAACTTGATATATTTGGAGTGTACAGATCGGGAAAGGGTAGCACTGATGCGGATTCGGAATTATTTGATAGGATAGTCAGATATGTGGGAAACGACATGGAAAGAAATGTGATTGTAGCGGGAGATCTGAATTTGCCAGATGTCAATTGGGAAGGAAATGCGAACGACAGGAAGCATGACCAACAAATGGCAAATAAGTTAATATGGGAAGGACAGCTGATTCAGAAAGTGATGGAACCAACCAGAGGGAAAAATATTTTGGATGTGGTGCTGATAAAACCAGATGAGCTCTATAGGGAAACTGAAGTAATAGATGGTATTAGTGATCATGAAGCTGTTTTTGTGGTAGTTAAAAATAAATGTGATAGAAAGGAAGGTCTTAAAAGTAGGACTGTTAGGCAGTACCATATGGCTGATAAAGCAGGTATGAGGCAGTTTCTAAAAAGTAACTATGATCGGTGGAAAACGGTAAATAAAAATGTAAACAGACTCTGGGATGGGTTTAAAGAAATTGTTGAGGAATGCGAAAACAGGTTTGTACCTTTAAGGGTGGTAAGGAATGGTAAAGATCCACCTTATTATAATAGAGAAATAAAGAGACTAAGAAGGAGGTGCAGACTGGAAAGAAATAGAGTTAGAAATGGCTGTGGAAGTAAGGAGAAATTGAAGGAACTTACTAGAAAATTGAATCTAGCAAAGAAGGCAGCTAAGGATAACATGATGGCAAGCATAATTGGCAGTCATACAAATTTTAGTGAAAAATGGAAGGGTATGTATAGTATTTTAAGGCAGAAACAGGTTCCAAGAAGGACATTCCAGGAATAATTAATGAACAAGGGGAGTGTGTATGTGAGGATCTTCAAAAGGCAGAAGTATTCAGTCAGCAGTATGTAAAGATTGTTGGTTACAAGGATAATGTCGAGATAGAGGAAGAGACTAAGGCCAAAGAAGTAATAAAATTTACGTATGATAACAATGTCATTTACAATAAGATACAAAAGTTGAAAACTAGAAAAGCGGCTGGAATTGATCAGATTTCTGGGGATATACTAAAGACAATGGGTTGGGATATAGTACCATATCTGAAGTACTTATTTGATTATTGTTTGGCCGAAGGAGCTATACCAGATGAATGGAGAGTTGCTATAGTAGCCCCTGTGTATAAAGGAAAGGGTGATAGACATAAAGCTGAAAATTACAGGCCAGTAAGTTTGACATGCATTGTATGTAAGCTTTGGGAAGGCATTCTTTCTGATTATATTAGACATGTTTGTGAAATTAATAACTGGTTCGATAGAAGGCAATTCGGTTTTAGGAAACGTTATTCCACTGAAGCTCAACTTGTAGGATTCCAGCAAGATATAGCAGATATCTTGGATTCTGGAGGTCAAATGGACTGTATCGCGATTGACATGTCTAAAGCATTTGATAGGGTGGATCATGGGAGACTACTGGCAAAAATGAGTGCAATTGGACTAGACAAAAGAGTGACTGAATGGGTTGCTATATTTCTAGAAAATAGATCTCAGAGAGTTAGAGTAGGTGAAGCTTTGTCTGACCCTGTAATAGTTGAGAGGGGAGTTCCTCAGGGCAGTGTTATCGGACCTTTATGTTTTCTTATATATATAAATGATATGAGTAAAGGAGTGGAATCGGAGCTAAGGCTTTTTGCGGATGATGTTATTCTCTATAGAGTGATAAATAAGTTACAAGATTGTGAGCAACTGCAACGTGACCTCGAAAATATTGTGAGATGGACAGCAGGCAATGGTATGTTGATAAATGGGGCTAAAAGTCAGGTTGTGAGTTTTACAAATAGGAAAAGTCCTCTCAGTTTTAATTACTGCGTTGATGGGGTGAAAGTTCCTTTTGGGGATCATTGTAAGTATCTAGGTGTTAATATAAGGAAAGATCTTCACTGGGGTAATCACATAAATGGGATTGTAAATAAAGGGTACCGATCTCTGCACATGGTTATGAGGGTGTTTAGGGGTTGTAGTAAGGATGTAAAGGAGAGTGCATATAAGTCTCTGGTAAGACCCCAACTAGAGTATGGTTCCAGTGTATGGGACCCTCACCAGGATTACCTGATTCAAGAACTGGAAAAAATCCAAAGAAAAGCAGCTCGATTTGTTCTGGGTGATTTCCGACAAAAGAGTAGCGTTACAAAAATGTTGCAGTGTTTGGGTTGGGAAGAATTGAGAGAAAGAAGAAGAGCTGCTCGACTAAGTGGTATGTTCCGAGCTGTCAGCGGAGAGATGGCGTGGAATGACATTAGTAGACGAATAAGTTTGAATGGCGTCTATAAAAGTAGGAAAGATCACAATATGAAGATAAAGTTGGAATTCAAGAGGACAAACTGGGGCAAATATTCATTTATAGGAAGGGGAGTTAGGGATTGGAATAACTTACCAAGGGAGATGTTCAATAAATTTCCAATTTCTTTGAAATCATTTCGGAAAAGGCTAGGAAAGCAACAGATAGGGAATCTGCCACCTGGGCGACTGCCCTAAATGCAGATCAGTATTGATTGAATAAAGAGTGGAATGACATTTTAAGTTTAAACGTTAGTAAAACGATATTAGTTTAAAAATAATATGTGTGCAAAAAAGATAATGCTGTAAATTAGGATTTTTTCCCTTCTTGGTTTTCATTTTCAAGATCTTCATTCACTTTCTTAATAGTTGGTTTGAGGCTTAAGTATAGTCCGCTTTGCACCGCTGAAATGTATTACAGTCGGCGCAGCAAAGCTCTGTGTTTATGTGATTAATATCTCTTCCTGATGGGTACAGGATATTCAGGGTTTCCAGTGCTTCTTTCAACAATTCGTTTGTAAGCAACATTCATCTTTTTGTTTTGTTTTGTGTTAAGTGGCTTTTTAGTAGACATGAATCTATTTCACAGGATCCCCGAGAAGCAATGTTCTCTGTCCACATACACATGATACCAGATTCATCATTGCAGATATGAACATCTAGGTTATACATCCACAGCTGCCTGAGATAGAACACATTTTCCAGAGGTCCTTTAGGTATAGGTAAAGCCTGCTGTAAGTCGTATGTGATTGAGTATTAATAAATAGGATCTTCAGAGTCTCTTCTGTCATCAGTTAGAGTTTTGTATCTTTGTTCTGCTTTTATTTGATGAAGCCTAACTGCATAATATAACCTCCCCCACTCATTGCATACTGTGCAGATGTCACTTAATGGCGCCTGAAATCAAATGTTAAAGCTTTCATTATAAACATATAAGTATTTATCATATGAAAGGGGACAGCCTACGTCACTCTGTTCCTTGTATTCTTTGAGATAGAATCTGTGCATTTCAGAAACTGATGCCACCAACCTTATGTAGCTATTGTGTGGGTCTTCTTTATACAAAAGTGGCTAACGTACCTAGGAAACATGTTAATATGTTTACACGCAAAGTGAAGTTGACAGTCAGTTATTTTCTTCCAACACTTCCCATGCCTTCCTCTCTTGTCCTAACATAGTGGTGATGGGATGGAAAGTGACCCAGAAAATGTAGTCCTTCCATTCAGACTTGCATCACTACCAAAAAAATCATCGTCAGTTCTTCCACATGATTATTCTTTCATCCCACGTCTAGCAACTGAAACACTCTTTCATGATACAGAAAAAGTGTCACAAAAAGCTTTTAAACACACTCTGGCATCTTCACCGCTTTCTTAGGTAATAATAGTATGTCACCTTTCTCTTACACTCACTTTCCTTTTTTGCATAGGCTGTCTTACATGACTTATGTTTAATCAGACCAAACAATAAAAAGCATTTTGTAATTTTCAAGTTTGTAATATCCTACAAAACAGTTTTCGTTTTCAATATCAGATAGTTTGTAATACTCAAACCACTTAACATTAGCCTTTTCATTCTTCACTGCGTACTTACATCCTTCACCCATTCTCTTAGTTGGTACAAGTTTCTTAGTTTTATCACTTTCATAAGCTTCACCACTATTTCTCAATCTCTTAGTACGGACCTCTTCCAGTTGTCTTCGTTTCGTTTATGTTTTCTACATTTACTCACAATAAAACCACAGTTTGTGCCACCATAAGGCATTTTACTCACTGTAACACTACTATTTGTACCATCAAAAGATATTTTCTGGTTAAAAAAGTAACTACATGTCACTCTCAACTCTCCACTCCAATTGAATGAGGCATGTGGGTTACACCCTTCTCTTACTAAATTCTTTGGACAGACAAGGAACTATCCTACAACCACAAGTAGTGCACAGGATTGCTAAGAGATACCATCACTATGTAAAAACACGATAAAACGAATTTCTGAATTGTTGTGGGTTAGTCCCTTTCTTACTCAGGCACTCAATTGTATTGATATGGTATATTTTAACGTCTGAAATGCCATTTCTTTTTAACAAGAATTCCATTTTAAATTTGTCACTGGCAATGGAAGCCTTACCTGTCTGCTTTGAAATGATTTTTCATCTCAATATTCTATCTGAAAATTCCTTTAAAACGAATTTAAAGGGGTTCATACGTGAATGTTAAGGGGCGTAGCTGCATGGCATCTTGCTTGCATAAGTATTTCAAATTTCCCGATTCAGTTTCAAGTTCAAGCGAATTCTATATGTCGACATCCTTTTAGCAGTGAAGCTTATGCATGAGAGACATTAAACCAGCAAAGGTGGTCAAATATCTGCATGGACCGACACAAAACATCGAGTCATTCAATGGCATGTCATGAAAAAGATCCTCTATCTCCTAAGGAAACATACTGGGCGTCATACTTTTAAATTCGGAGTTATGTATACCGTTTACACTTCAATTATGGGAATGAAGTTGAAATATGAATCCTGAAGAAAATGAACATCATTCCTGGCAAGTTCACATTGTGTGGTGTAAGTCAAGCAGATGCAGTATGGTTAAAGAATGATTCAAATCAAAGTAGCTTATACCTAACGAGAAGCAAAGGAGAAGGTATCTGAGGACCGGAAGAAAACTGAAAGAGGACAAGATAGTGGGGAAGTAGGTTTAATCCTGTGGAGTTACAGGACATCCAAGTAAACTAATTTCCTTCATATAATAATGGGAAACGTCATCCATGCTTTCCCATAATCAAGTTCCTTTACATTTCCTGTCGTTTAGATTAACAAAAATCAATATAAACAATTGATCTAGCTCAAGAATGTAGGAATGCTGTAATCTAGGGACTTTTCATACTCCATATTTTTCTGTTGCAGGTATGGTATGAATTAGGGAAAATAATTCAGTGAAATAAAAAATAAATTTGAGAATTAAATAATATGTAATAACTCTAGGGCGTTTAGAAAACTGTAATTCTTTTATTTTTCCAGTCAGAAAATTCTAATAGAGAATTGCATTCGTTGAGTTTCATATGTTATGTGGTAAAAGCTTCAAAGAAATCGGTTTAAAAATGTGAATTTTCCTCCAAAACGTTAATACGGACGTTAAGTCAAATAAGGAATCTTCATTATCACCCTTCTGTAAAACATTTATAAAACCCTGTCGTCAGGAAAATGACAAAACTTCGTAGAAAATTAGTATTTCAAATGTGATTGAACTCCTTTAATCAACGTGATTTGTCGTAGTTATCTTTGTCATAATTTTTCTTTTTTGGCATCTTCCTTTCAGGGATGGTGTGGCACCAGATTTGAAGAGTGTGGTGTACTGCTATGGCCTAAAGAATAGCGAAGGTAGTGCATCTTGGGACTACTTGTGGGAGTCGTACAAGGCGTCCAACGATGCCTTTGAAAAGACACTTCTCCTCTCATCTCTTGGCTGTACTAATGATCAGGAAATTCTGACGCGGTAAGTAATTAGAATTGTTTATAGTATCGCAGACTGTTGGTGTAATGTACTGAGTGCCCAACGACACGCCCCGTCGACTATAGAACTTATAGACTGTTGAATGAATATATCGCAGACCACGATGACTTGGGAGTGATCTAACCCAAAACTACGTATATGGTAACTTGCTTTCAGTTCCCATACATCGAACCTTAAAGTACCCTACATGTGACCCCTGAGAGGTGTCAACTATGCAAGAACGATACTTGTAGCGAAATCACCTTCTGGTAAATGCACACGGAATATGCTTCCCAATGGCTCTTTTAAGAGTTACTCTAATAGAAATCTACGATCCATTTACTGAATCCTGCAATTGAATATAAATGACATAGATATCAATTGTGAAAAAATTGTAGAAGAGGCGGATGAACATCATTTTACAGTTTTAATCAAAAGAAAAGGGACCTTTAGATATGATGCATGGAAAGAGCAACATTACCCTGAGATCTGCTTTGCCACTCACAATGAAGTAGGCTCATTTATCCCAACAGCAAGGGAGGTAAGGGTTATTCTGCCCGAAGGCAGGTCCGAACCTCCGCAGAGGTGTTCCCGAGCCGGAGTTTACGTGCGGTAGGGTGGTCAGTTCCTTTCCGCTCCTCCATTCCCTTACCCCCCACCAACAGCGTGTGGCAACCCATCCAACCCCTGACCACGCCCAATGTTGCTTAACTTCGGGATCCAGTGTTTCAACACGGCTACGGCCGTTGGCTTAACAGCAAGGGAAGTCCCATCACATTTCCCACATAGCAAAGAACAACCATGCTAGAAAGAAAAATTCAAATTCCCTTAGTAAATTTAACACCATATCCCCGCTAGAATCTCAGTAAGGTGAAATGGGAATGCTTTGCATCTGATCTTGACATAATTGCAAGATGGATTAACCCACAAGTTGCAATTATAAACGATTTACCGGAACTTAAACTGTACCAGCGAAAAATAATATCTCTAAAGGTCATCGGACCTCCCTTTTCTCGGAGGTTGTGCGTTCGGATCCCACTGGTGTCCAGTTCGCATTTTTGTTCTGTACTTAACATCTCTTCAACATGTACTAAATGTACGTAACACGACCTAATAGGTTGAAAGTCGGTTTCGAAATACTTCTGGTTAATAAGATGACAATGTCGGGTAGTATTTTTCGGCAGATTCGGGACATTAGGAGTGAAAAAGTATTCATATTTATAATTTGAAGTTTTAATAGTGCATAGGGTAAAGGTCCGTAAATGATGCGCAATAAATTAACAAATGGAATGCGATTACCCGTGTCGTTTCTTCGGGACATCAATTATTTGCAGAACTTAATGTAGGTTTAAAAATGAAATTACTAAAAATAATAAATGTATGAACTTAATGCAAAGATTCCTCTCATATTACAGGGTTATTCAGCAAAGTTGTCCACCTGAAATAACTCGTGAGCGGTTAAAGCTATTAACATTTTGTTTTCACTTTCAGTAATGGTACTGAAGGGCTAATAATCGGACTTACAGTACTGTATCATGGCGTCAATATTTTCTGAGATCATCTTACTAATTTGGCTTTTTTAAACGGTATCACACTATTTTGTACACACGGCCTTAAATCTACAATCATTACAAATTCAGCACCGTGATTATTTTGAAAATGGGAGAAGTACTTCTCGGAAAAGTATTATATATTCAAACGTGCTTCATTTGCCAGCTGAGGACTGATTTGTTCGATTCGCGCTACGTATGAAACATGAGCTAGCTGTTGATATACACAATTCGTACGTATTCTCTCTACTGTACTCATAAATACATTATGATGAAATCTATGATTGAATGCCTTTTATATCGCCATAGGTAACTGCTAAATGAAAAACGGATATAGACCTTTAGCCAAAGCAGATAACATAGCCCTGTGAACGTAATCGAAGTACACAACTTAAACGATAATTTGTCACAAATATTTCCGTGACAGCGTATCTGATATATCGGTGACAGAAAAATATCGGTAACAAACTAGCAGGCTGTGATTTATCGACCATCTCTAGCTGTGTGTGGTTTCACTAGCTTTGCTAAGTAGAGAGCGCCGAATCTGCTGCCAACTCGCTGAAAACCGCTTCGCCCAAGTGCAATCGACCAATCGTATTTTGAATATGCAATACTTTCTATTATTTACTTGACTAAGCACAGTCCTAAGCATTATCAGAACGTTCTGTCCTTTCATTGAACACTTCTGAAATATACCTGTACCTTAATTAAGGCCACGGCCGCTTCCTTCCAACTCCTAGGCCTTTTCTATCACATCGTCGCCATAAGACCTATCTGTGTCGGTAGGATGTAAAGCAACTAGCAAAAAAAGAAGTATTTATCATGCTCTTGTATGATCCAGGTACCTCGACATGTCCATCAGTGACAGCGCTATCCGCAAGCAAGACGCTGCCAGTGTGTTCTCAGCAGTGTACAGCAATCCTGCCGGCGTGGAGACGGCTCTGAACTTCCTCAGCAGCAACTTCGACAAGATATCCTCCTAGTAAGTACCGTACATAAATACGATATGGCATTTAGAAGCACCTCGTTCTGTAAATAGCATGTTTTCTAGTAAAAGGAAATGGAGACAGTCTCGATAAAAACACGCACTACATCAATAACGGTCTCCGAATTCTTTAGAAATATGTAATGGTTACTGGTTTTGAATTCGGCGCCGTGGCTTGTAAAAATAATACCACGCAACGTTCCACCACACTAACACGCATTATCCTGTACTCGACTGACGCTGTTCATTCCGCCTTACAAGAGTTAGTAATAGCCAAAGATAATAATAATAATAATAATAATAATAATAATAATAATAATAATAATAATAATAATAATAATAATAATAATAATAATAATAATGTGTGGTCTCCGGAGAAGTCTGGTGCAGGTCTTACGAGTTGATGTGTAGGCGACCTATGCGTCTGTGAGTTTGGGGCCGTACCTGAAATGAATTTTAAATTCTGAAGGCGGCATAAAGCTCATCCTCCAAGTCAGAGGAATTAACTAATGAAAGTAAAAACCCCGACTTGGTCGGGAAAGAAACCCGTGACCCTTTGAACCAAAGGCCAACATGCTAACCATTTAGCCATGGAGCCGAACGTAATAATATCTTTTAATAAAAAAAGGACTTAAAATTATCTCTTGAATCAACGAAATATCAAACTTTTCACTAACACTTCCTGACTAGAATACTTTTGAAATTGTTGGTGGCACTCGTGACATATCTAGTTGATGCACTGTCACCTCCCCCCCCCCCAAGCAAAAACAAAAAGGAACGAATAATGAGCGCATGGTATTGTATAACTTCCTCTCAGGCACACTTTCCTTATAAACAATTGAATTTTTAGATATATTGTTTGTTGTGGATATCCACAGGGTCTGAATCTACATGGGAGGTGAATTATATTTTGAAAATGAATAAAATTAAGCCTGATAAAATAGTAAATACAAGCAATATACAATATCATGTAGGTACTTATTCTTCTTACGAACAACTATCTTACAATATGTAATATTTAAGATAGTATGGTCGATTTTTACTGTTCATAACTACATGATGTAGGTACTAGAGGTCTGCATTATCTCTGATTTTTACCGGTGAGTCTCGCTCGCCTCTCTGACTCTCGGGAGTATGCGGTCGAGCGTCCTATGCAGCCGGTTGCAGGCTACCGATCGCCAGCGACTGGCCGAGTGCGCCAAACGCTCGGCCAGTCTCCAGTAACCGGCGGACGCAGTGCCAGCCAGCCAGCGATCTGCGCTACGCCGGACTCCTTGAGATCATAGGCCACTACTTTACATTAACCCTCACCTATTTCTTTTACAAATGTCTTTCATTTTTTACTATTAGTTTTATAACCTAAATATTAAAATTGTATATGTTACATTTGAAGTGTGTTAATATGTTGCAGACTATTGGATTTTAGTCTTTGAGGTAATCATGTATTCCAGTAATTATAACGTTATGAACTGTAATGTCTTCATATAGTATTTTGTTCCGTTCGCTAGAAAAACGGCGACACAGTAATAGTGTAGCTTATCTCCAGACTCGGCCACATATGCATTGTACTAATATCGAATGCAGGAGCAAGAAGGAATGCAAGATTGTTTTTAAACATAATACTCACCAATTTTCTTTTTACAAGAGTTAATTCATAAACAAATCATGACCTGTAAATAATGTTGTATGTGGATCATAACTATACAATTCGTTTTACGTCACTGGTGCTCCCTGAGACACAGGAGTCATTTGTGTTCCGGGAGCTACTACTACAGCTGGCGGTTTGTAATTCTTCCTGTGAAGTAAATGAAAGTGGAATCATACATTTATAGAGTTTGAGGAATGTTTCCTTTCTTGTGATTACGTGGTATGTTCGGAATACTTACGAAATTGTGATGGATCAATAAGAGATCATCCACCTTGTCTGATTCCAAGCACGATCTTTTGCTAGACAGCAGGTGACCGGCCTGGCTAAAATTTCTCTCTCTGGCAGCACTAGTAGCAGGAAGGCAGAGAACTTTTCTGGCTGCTACCGACAGCCTTGGAAATAACTCCGCGTGCGTTTTTCACCACTTCAAAATCTGTCCTTCGGCACAGTTACAGCCGGATTTGGAGAGTGAAAGGTACCTGTCGAATTTATTAGCAGTAATTGTGTGTCCATCTTCGTCGTCCTCATCCAAACTCCAGTCCACCTTGAACATTTTCATGGGAAGAACTTGGTCACTGTTCGCCTGAATGGGCTCTAAAAATAAATGAAAATATCCGTAATGTATTCCTGTCACCTTTAAATGTGTATAAATCTTAGTTAGGATTACTGGTAACTAAAAACTATATTTCCAGTAAATTCCCACATATATCGCAAAAATTACATCAAAACGCATTGTGGGATGTTTAGTCTGCGATACCCTTCCCAAATATTGTACATTTTAGACGACATATCTGTTGATCTAACGAAAGGTGGAAGATTAGGCAAACAAACATTCGTTTACTAATTTGTTTCAGTGAATCAACTTTACCATTTACAGGCAGTTCGGAGCACAATCGTCGAACTTCAGCATACGCGACTTGCTTTTCTTCTGCTGTGAGTTTCTTCAAATGACGCCGTGATGGCTATAGAACCGTTACAACGTAATGGATAGCCTCCAATTTGCACTTCTCTCTGATGAAGTATGCTGCACTTTTTTATTTTCGTCCTGCACTGAAAAGGATAAACAATATATACATAATTTCATTCCGCAGTTTTATAAATTATCATACCTTATAAAAAATTTCTTACTTCGTTGTCACTGTCTTCTAGTTCTCAATGATGTAACAGACGCGTGTACCAAGGCAGCACACGTACCAGCTCTGCTATTTTTGCACTTTCCAAATCCAAACTCGCTTCTTTAAAGAGGGTTAGAAAAACAAAAACTTCTCATACGCACTCTTCATGGAAAGTTTCTAAGAGTTTCGATTGCTTGCGGGAATCTAGTAGATCTCGAATATCGCCGATTTGACTTACGATGGAATTGAGCATTAACAGTATACAGTTCCACCGCGTTACAGCTTCTTGCTTCACGGAGTGCTGCAGACGCCCCGAGTGACCCGATCTCTTCAGATAACCTACTATAGCTCTTGCTGATAGCTGATACGACAGGATTTCAGGAGCTATGTCTTCTAAACATATCTCTTGAAATGTGTGACGAAGCGCAGTCATCAGGCAGTGATCAAAGCAAGGCAAATGATCGTAAGATTCAAGTGCCTTCTTCATATTAGCTCCTTGGTCGGTGACAAAATAACATTTTGTAACATCATTCTTGTTAATTGCTAACTCAAGCAAAAACGTTCTTCGATTTCGAGCCGAATGTTCTCTCCTGTCTTAGATATGTCCGGAAACTCAGTTGTTAGCAAAAGCGTTTCTAGCTGCCACTCTTCGTTGACATAATGCGATGTCATAGTAAAAAAAAAATCTCTTCTTGTAGTTATTAGACCACAGATCAGCGTATAAAGCGCACATTTTGTCATTTAGGGCACATATTTACTTGGGCACCATTGTCGCCCGCATTTTGTCTGCCTTTTCTTTAACATGCCGTGATACAGTGGTAGGGTGCGGAAGAACATCTTCTATATTGACTTTGCCGTAAGTGTCGCCAACATTGATGAGCTCCTGCGAATAATTCTTGAAGCCAATCTTACTACAAATATTTAACGGTAGCAAATCTATTCCACTCATATCGACCAACTTATCAACAACAACTTTCTTTATGCTGCTAGGTACTGCACGTGTTCGGTGGAATTCTGATCCGCAATTACTTTTGCAGTGACTGGTAAGAAGGTACAGTGTCACATGTGGCACACTCCACGAAACCAGAAGAAGCCTGCGTGACAGGATCTACAAGTGCAAATGATTTCCAAGCTTCGCTCTTCGCCTCCTCTTCCGACATATCTTTCTTCTACTTCAGGCCTAACGAGCCGCTCCTAATTCTCTCCAGAATACTTCTCTTCGTTTCTTGAATGCAGTGTTTACGACCTATACTTGGGTGATCCATAACGCTGTCTGCACTGCTCAAAGCTCAGTCACCAACTGATTTTACACACGATTTCTAATGCAAATCCGCACTGTTGAGCACGCGGCAGTTTTACTGTCACCAACCGAGATTATGATTATGCTCGAGCGCTGGGCAGTGCTCGACAGTTCTACTGATCACCGAGAGGTGAAGGACGGCCGGGCACACAGCCTTATCGCAGCGTGGGCTTTTCCCAGCCGTCGAGCAGCGGCACGAACTGGGCAATGCTCGAACGGTTGTTTTCTTCCAAATGCAGAGCTCTAGTAGGTACTAAAGTTAAGATACCTATCTGTTCCATAACGTTAAATAACATTTAGTTTTCTCATACATTCGCAGCAATTCGTAATGCTTCAGGTTGTGCATATTAAACAATGTTTGCATGTTCTTGTTCATTTGTTCTTTTACTTTCACGAAGTCCTGATAGAACGAACTGTGCCTAAAAGTACGCATTACTCACGAAATTTTTAGTGATACTTCTTTGTACGGGGTGAGGAGTCAGGAGGGAGCCAGCTCGGTTCCGGTAATACTGCCAACTGAATGGAAATGAAATCTGAATTGCATCGATAGTATGATCCCTCGATAGGAATTTTCTAATACTTTATTATCTTAAGCCAACAACTGTGTCACACACGCATTATATAACATTTCTCGATGCGAATCTTCTTCCTAGCATGAATTCTATATTTTGGCTTTGCTGTGTAAACAACAATAGGACTAGTACGTAAAATGTACGCTAGATGTCTCACAGCGATTCATAGTTTGTGTTTAAAGGTTGCCAATACGGATCTCGAAAATTGCCGAGGTCTACCGATTCAGCACTAGGGAGTCCAGGTATCACTAAAAGTTTCACCAGTAATACAAGCTATTTCAGAAGTTATAAATTGATATGAAACATTAGAAAGGAGGTAAAAGAGACTGTGTAGTTTATGACGTTCAGTGAGTCTCACGGATTTATTACATCAAATATTTTCTCGTCTCTTACTGATGACCTGTTCATCGCCAGAGGGGTTACCTGGTGGACATGAACCGGTGAACTTCAGATTCTAAGCAGCCATATTAATGCATTATTCCTTCAACAGACGGTCTCTCATTTACTGAAAGGAAAGTGTCACATCTTTCGTACTGAAACCCACCGTGAAACTTTGCTGATATAACCGATGCGTTACGAGAAGACTACGTGTAGACCTGCCATTTTCTAGAGCAAAGCCTCGAAATAAAACCCCTTAATTATGGATATAAGTAATGTGATAATAGTCGCTATAGGTTGTATTGCGCAACCGACACTGTGGACAAAGCAGCAAGGAAAAAACTAGCAGAGAACCGTGATCAAGGTCAGTAATATATGCTCTCCAGTGAGGCAGGGACGTCCAACTGCATCGCCTTACCGTCTGGCCATGATTTGGGAGACTTGCAATGGAAACAAGTAGCTAGGTTATTATTATTATTATTATTATTATTATTATTATTATTATTATTATTATTATTATTATTATTATTATTATTATTTTGCTTGTGGTCATCTGATAGCACGTCGGTTATGTCACCAAAGTTTCCAAGTAGGTTTTGGCATGATGGGTGTGACACTTCCCTTGTTAGTACGGCTGCTTCTCTCACACCACGACGTGCTCTATTACAGACGCTAGTTCACTGACATCATGGGTCCGTCGTAGCCATAACACCAAGATATGTTATGCTTTCCGTTCATTATGACTGCTTTGGTTAACAAGTGTAGTCTGAACACACTCATGTCAAAATTATGGAAATTATAAGAAAAACTGCTTCTAAACATGCGTTATCACGAAGTTCATTAACCTTATACGAGTAATAAATTGGTATACCGATATATTGATTGAATATTCTGGTTATGATCAGGCGAATTGTGACTTAACCACGTAGAGAAAATGATTAACAATGTTCGAACTAACAAATATTGCAAGAGTTAAATAATGCAATTGGTTAAAAAAAAAAGTTGAAACGTGCATAGCCGAAAATATACAAAAGCTATCAATTTATTTCTCATCTATTGGTAATAAATTGTTAAGAATGTACATATTCAAAGTGTTCGTTCATATCGCTTATTATTGTAAGTTACAATATGTACAGACTTTCTTCACTATAATTCTCAGAACTGAAATAAAGGGATTCAAAATTTAATGTTATCATTCCATATCTTGCAGACGTCATTCCAAGAATACCTTTTCCTCTAATTTCGTTTTCTACATCGAACATCTGGGTGTCACTAAAGTTGTAATGTCCACCACTAAATTGTTTGTACATGCTAAATCGTTTTTCGAATGTGACAGACTGAAATTTTCTAGGCATTACATATTTTATATTTTCAATTCCTAGACAACACGTAATTGCTTTTATTAGCATTTCTGTACTCGTGATTGGGTCTCTTCCTGTGTTATTGTTAAAGAGTCACGTTTTAGAGTCGCGCCTAGTTTCATCCAATTTTGTAACGAGGTGACATAGGACTACCACAGGTGAGGGAAAGGATTTTGTCTATGACAGATCGAAACTGAAAGCTGGTTCTGCTTCAACAATTTTTTCGACGGATTATCTTTCTATATTTCGAAGAAACTATCAGTAAAAAAAGAAAAACATCCAGACAATAGACTAGAAATAGTAGAAAGGTTAAAAACGGATATAGAGGCGTTGAAATAGGCTGCTATAGACGACAGCGCAGGAACAATGTGTGCGGGGAATTCCTGGTAAGTTGACGCATATTCAAATTGAAAATAAGGCGCTTAATGTTAAATTGCTCGATGACGAGGTAGTAAAGTTTCACTAGGCTATATGAGTGTTCAGTTTTATCTAAATAAGGATAGGAAACTTATTTAAATGAAAATGGGGTTAGTTTTCAAGAGATAAGTGTAATTCTAGGGCCACAACTATTGTTATAGAAGTAGAGCTGTCTGCGACTCTTAAATTCACTAAAGTTATGAAATCTACAATCCTCCACCTGTAAATACATTAGTGAAAACTGAGATAGATAATCTTCAGAACCTAAAAGACGCTCTTATATACAATGACAGTGAAATTCTAGCTAACCAAGTTGACTTCTCTTCCCTTAATTTTCACGTCTAAAGCGGTTTTTCTTCAAGGGTGATTTTGACAGCATTCCTTATTTACCTGCAGTCTAAAAAGTGTTATGTGGCAATTAGGACCAACAAAATTCTTATGCTACCGTATATATGCGAGCGAAGGGGTAGACTACAGGTGTGGAAAAATTACAGGTTTCGCAGATAAATTGTTTCTTATATTTTTATGATGTGAACATGCAATATATAGTATAATCAATCTTAGGCATAAGCAATTTACATACGTCGTCTGATCCTTCATTCAACAAATTAAACATATCTTGAATGACTTTGTTATTGTTAGAAATGACACTTAAAACCTTGAAATTAGTCTTATGGAAGTTGAGCAACCATCTTGGTTTTTGTTGCATTTGTTTATCGGATGCAAAGAACTACATGTTTAAATGAAGGAAATGCTGAGGATATTAGATACGCTAACACAATTTTGCCTCTACTAGTTAATCGCGATCTTTTTATCTACGCCCAAAAAATCAAGAGATACGTATCCGACGGTTTGTATATTACTTAACGGCAGCCCTGAAGATGGTTTTCCGTGGTTTCCCATCTCACACCAGGTAAATGCCGGGACTGTACTTTTCCAATTCTAGCCCTTTCCCACCCTTCCGTCGCCGAAAACCTTCGATGTGTTAGTAGGATGTTAAACAAGTAGAAAAATAAAAATAAAATATAAACAGCACCTTAAATATAGACGCCCATATTTTCAAAACAAATAGAAATTACCAGTCCCCTCCTATATGCGCGTAATTATGGACTTCCTGTATCAGTTGCATGTTCATAAATCTTTGTTTTAATGTTCAACATGAATTTGTACTTTTTATTTGAGTTGTTTGCAAGTGTGTTACTATATATCTTATTTAAAATGTTGAGGGAAATAAATTCCTTCATATTAAATTATTCCGTTTTTCAAATGATAGACCATGAACGATATTTTTGTTATTTTTTCAGCTATGGCTCAATGGGAGGAATTGGGAATATAGTCAGAGGAATTGCCGCTCAAATAACGAATGATGCACAGAAGACAAAGGTAATAAGTCTGGTTTTATATCCATGTTAACTATGCAAATTTAGGATACTTTTGTTAAGGTGGAAGTCTTACTCTTCAGCTTTATTTTAGTTAAAATAACCTACGGTATGTTTTTCGGTCTATCGAATACAAGAAACAAATTTATAAAACACAAGTACATATTACTAATATAATGAAATGCTTCTTGCTATAAGAACATGCTTATATAGGCCTACATACAAAAGATGTACAAGATGACGTATGTGGACGTGTAGTGTCCGGACTGCACAAAGATACGTTCTCAAATATTATCACAGTTATTAAGTTCATGACTTTCACTTATTCACAGTATGACCAATTCATAAATTGTGGCAAGTTTTTACAACGTAAATTTCTTGTCCAGATTCTCGTTTCCATCCTGAATTTCTAGTCCATACAGAAACATCCCCTCCTAAATCGCCAGTTACACTACCAGATACTTGCTTCACATTGTGGGTTTAAAAGCAAATTTCACTAAGTAAAAAATCTTACATTTCAGAAAGAGATTTAAAAGTTTTCACAGTAGTCTATTTCGAATATCTGCTCTCAGAATAATATGTGTCTATAAAATTATGCAGAGCGTTTGTTACAGTAAAAAAATAGCTCTGAGTAGTTGAAACTGTACTTTTTGTACCTAGCCAAGTTAAACTAACATTTTCATCACAACATGTCACAGGTGTAATGACTTACCTACCATAAATAGTTCGACAAAAATGACATAACTTGGCTTAACATATTTTACTTGTTTAGTTTTCAGTGCATACAACACTTAAATCAACTACTACTACTGCTCAAATATTTTCATTCTTCCCCTGAAGGGGGAGAGAGACCTCCTGGACGGTAATGTGTCTTTCAGGCCTGGGGATTTGTTTCGGTGACGGAGGTGATCTGAGAAGGTGAGGGTTGGCGGGCGTGGCCTATACTAGGAACTGTCTCGCCATTCGCCTTAGTGCAGAAGAATGGAAAACCACGGGAAAACATTCTCAGGACAGCCGACGATTGAGGCCAGCCGTGAGGTCCAACCCTGTCCCTTCTTCCGAATGCAGAGGAGTAGAACCACGGTAGAGCCGTGACCACCCTTCCTTTGCTCGGTTGGCCGGTCGGAGTGCAGAGTGATTGGACCACGGACCAGCCGTGGCAACTTGTGGGCCGAGACCCACTCTGCATCCACCGACCCTAGAGAAATTAAGACAAAACTTGTTAGCTTATTCTGAAAGTGATTTGCATTTATAAATTTAAATTCAGTTTCTACCACTGAGTGCGAATTATGACACGAAAAGGAACCAACAACTAACAACATTGACTCTCTGAAGGGATCCCTGCACTAGTACTCTTATAAATGTACTTTGAAGTAGAACATATCATCAACATGTGCACCAAGATATTTTATTTATTTTTCTAAGAATGGCGTATTTTTAAAATGATGTATTACTAGCAGAACGTAACCACAAGGGGCGGGGGGTGATTAGCTCAGTGCCTTAGCTGCTGGATTCCGACCTGGAAGACTGAGGTTCGAATCCCGGCCAATTCTGTGTTCAGATTGACATCTCTAAAATCAAGTAGAAAGGGCATACGGCCTTAAACCTCCGACCATAACAAAATGAACATGGGTGACTCCAGCGACCCCAGAAATTACCAAGCTGAAGAAAATTTAGTGAAAAGCACGCGTCGTTGGTGGACCGATAGTTAGCGATGACTCTGACTTCTATTTGTACCATTCTTAGGTGTGTAATTTGCGCAGCAATCCTTGCACACTCTGGTATCCAGTCTGAATTAGCAGGACCTATCAGGAACCGGCCAAATACCCAACCGAATAGCGCTCATTGAATAGGCGTTTTGGAATGAGTGCTTTAACACATAAAAGTCAAATTTCTTAGTGAACCATTAAAGTTCTAAAAAATGCATATTAATATTTGTAAAAAAAAAAAAAAAAAAAAAAAAAAAAAAACGAAATTTAGGTACATATGCTGGGCTTTGTTTGGCGTTAAGACTAACCATTTGCCAATGATCTTGGGTTTTAGCGGATAAAGCATGCGCGAGTTCAGTAAATACCTACATATTAATGACCGCAATTTAGAAAAGATGGATTATCAACTGAATATCTGAGATATATCCATACCGAATTTCAGATCAATTCATCCGGTAAGTCAGGCGTGAAATGAAGAGACGCCTTCTTATTTTAAACTATTAGGCGATCTTTAATAATAATTTCGCAAACATATTTGCAGGTCAATATAGCGAAAAGGGACCTAGCAGAATGTACCCGCCGTTTAATTCCACACCTCTTATAATTAAATAATTAAAAATTGAATCTAACCATCGTCACTTTGGTCTCCCTCTACTTCTCTTACCCTGCAAGGCCCAGTCCATTTCATTAACCTCATATTCCCCATCGCCGAAACCGGTTAATACGTACAACTTCATCGAGTTTATTTCTAACAGCCTTTTCCTCTTCATTTCGTGTACCCTCTTACAATTCTTTCCACCTTTTTGTAACAGCAATCATTCTCGCTACTTTATGTCTGTTGTTACATGTAACTTATCAGGTATCCTGAGTCCATCTAGATTTCACTCCCGTACAACAAAGTCGGTCTGGAAACAAATCGAATTAAGGAGTTTTTCGATAGTCCCGTGGCCACTTTTTTGTCATACGAGTGTACAGGAAGATAAGCCAACGTCTGTAACGCTTTTTATCATCATCATCATCATCATCTGTTTACCCTCCAGGTTCGGTTTTTCCCTCGGACTTAGCGAGGGATCCCACCTCTACCGCCTCAAGGGCAGTGTCCTGGAGCTTCAGACTCTTGGTCGGGGGATACAACTGGGGAGTATGACCAGTACGTCGCCCAGGCGGCCTCACCTGCTATGCTGAACAGGGGCCTTGTGGAAGGATGGGAAGATTGGAAGGGATAGGCAAGGAAGAGGGAAGGAAGCGGCCGTGGCCTTAAGTTAGGTACCATCCCGGCATTCGCCTGGAGGAGAAGTGGGAAACCACGGAAAACCACTTCCAGGATGGCTGAGGTGGGAATCGAACCCACCTCTACTCAGTTGACCTCCCGAGGCTGAGTGGACCCCGTTCCAGCCCTCGTACCACTTTTCAAATTTCGTGGCAGAGCCGGGAATCGAACCCGGGCCTCCGGGGGTGGCAGCTAATCACGCTAACCACTACACCACAGAACGCTTTTTATAACGTTTTAAATCGGAGTTATTTTAAAGTCTAGAGGCATGTGCTGGCCAACATTATTTTCCAAATTTAACTAAAGTTTTATTATTATGGTTCTAATTTCAAACTGCTCTTGCGCTTTAAAATGATAACTAAACATATAACTTAAGTCATAAATTATTTCATTTCTCCCAGATTTGTGGGTAGCTTTTGAGCTCTTAGCGCTCTTGAAGTTGCCCTGTTAAAAATATGAGAGTTGGTGAAGATAATTTACTAACGAATAGTTAGGTATAGGAAACGTCCACACAGGCAGACATACTTTCACAACGCGCAGCAGACCACAGGCTATCAATATGTCATCTACTGCCTTCACATCAATAAACTAATAGCTGCCTCTGTGGATCCGTGGTAGAGTGTCGGCCTCCGGATCCCAAGATAGGGGGTTCAAACCCGGCAGAGGTAGTCAGATTTTTGAAGGGCGGGAAAAAGTCCATTCGGCACTACATGTCGTACGATGTCGGCATGTAAAATATCTCTGGTGATACATTTGGTATTTACCCGACAGCCAGATGGCGTCAAATCGAAATGTCTGCAAACGGTAGCTGAGGCCATACGATTATTATTAATAATAATAATAATAATAATAAACTAATGTCATACTATGCCCACGTGACTGTGATATCTGGTCTGGGAGTAAGCGTTTGCACGAATTTTCGCAAACAGTTTCAGATATAAGATATTTTTGATTTATGTTAAAGAAACGAGAAGTGTTATAGATCTAGTGCTATGTTTAGGGGAGGCATTAGAAGTCACCAAATGAGTAGCAGTTGATCGCTTGGGATAATCTCATCACTCACCACTAATTCATCTGGTAGGCTAAGTAAGAAGGAGAATTGTGGAGCTTATTAACATGGAAGTGTTAAATATAGCATAGTGCCCAAATATAGCTGGACAGACGATTTTATCAAGTCAATAGTGATCTTTAATAGAAAAAAAAATGAGATTTAGACTCAATGTAAAGTGTGTAAATTCTTCATTTTATTTCAGTTTCTGGACTTCTTAGAGCAAAACAAGGAGGCTCTGGGTACAGTTACACTTACAGCTGAACAGACAGTCGATGAGAATCTATCATGGTCCGAGAAGTATCAAGAAGAAATCTTCGAAGCTCTCAAGACTGACGACAATAATGACTCTGGGAACTCTGGGATGATCAGCACTCCGGAAAAAGTAACATTGCTCACGGCGCTAATCTTGTGTGTTTTCTATTTATATTAACATGATTTCTGATTTATATAACCAGAAAAACCGCGCCATGTATGTAAGACTGACCGTAGATGTGATGTATAATATTCTGTTATTGTATGTACTGAACAAAGTTATTCAAATGTATTATTCAAGGACGTGACAAACGAACAATAAATATGAAACCCTTTAAGACATGTTTATTAATTTAAGGGAAAGGTACAACTTTTCGCTAGCTTAAATGAAGTAAAATCCAAATTGTTACACTTCAGCAATTACAAAAGCTACTTAAATAAATTGTCCTCGGTCCTTTCTCTCTGTAGGAAATTCATCCCTTCTGTTTACCGTAGTATCACACCATCACCAACAGCAACAACTTATTCATATTGTACACTGACTGACAGAGCAAATGCAACACCAAGAAGGAGTGGTCAGAACTTTATGCCAATTGCAGGGTAGACTGACGTCACTGAGGTATGCTCATGATGTGAAATGCGCCGCTGTGCTGCGCACGTAGCGAACGATAAATGGGACACGGCGTTGGCGAATGGCCCACTTCGCACCGTGATTTCTCAGCCGACAGTCATTGTAGAACGTGTTGTCGTGTGCCACAGGACACGTGTATAGCTAAGAATGCCAGGCCGCCGTCAACGGAGGCATTTCCAGCAGACAGACGACTTTACGAGGGGTATGGTGATCGGGCTGAGAAGGGCAGGTTGGTCGCTTCGTCAAATCGCAGCCGATACCCATAGGGATGTGTCCACGGTGCAGCGCCTGTGGCGAAGATGGTTGGCGCAGGGACATGTGGCACGTGCGAGGGGTCCAGGCGCAGCCCGAGTGACGTCAGCACGCGAGGATCGGCGCATCCGCCGCTAAGCGGTGGCAGCCCCGCACGCCACGTCAACCGCCATTCTTCAGCATGTGCAAGACACCCTGGCTGTTCCAATATCGACCAGAACAATTTCCCGTCGATTGGTTGAAGGAGGCCTGCACTCCCGGCGTCCGCTCAGAAGACTACCATTGACTCCACAGCATAGACGTGCACGCCTGGCATGGTGCCGGGCTAGAGCGACTTGGATGAGGGAATGGCGGAACGTCGTGTTCTCCGATGAGTGACGCTTCTGTTCTGTCAGTGATAGTCACCGCAGACGAGTGTGGCGTCGGCGTGGAGAAAGGTCAAATCCGGCAGTAACTGTGGAGCGCCCTACCGCTAGACAACGCGGCATCATGGTTTGGGGCGCTATTGCGTATGATTCCACGTCACCTCTAGTGCGTATTCAAGGCACGTTAAATGCCCACCGCTACGTGCAGCATGTGCTGCGGCCGGTGGCACTCCCGTACCTTCAGGGGCTGCCTAATGCTCTGTTTCAGCAGGATAATGCCCGCCTACACACTGCTCGCATCTCCCAACAGGCTCTACGAGGTGTACAGATGCTTCCGTGGCCAGCGTACTCTCCGGATCTCTCACCAATCGAACACGTGTGGGATCTCATTGGACGCCGTTTGCAAACTCTGCCCCAGCCTCGTACGGACGACCAACTGTGGCAAATGGTTGACAGAGAATGGAGAACCATCCCTCAGGACACCATCCGCACTCTTATTGACTCTGTACCTCGACGTGTTTCTGCGTGCATCGCCGCTCGCGGTGGTCCTACATCCTACTGAGTCGATGCCGTGCGCATTGTGTAACCTGCATATCGGTTTGAAATAAACATCAATTATTCGTCCGTGCCATCTCTGTTTTTTCCTCAACTTTCATCCCTTTCGAACCACTCCTTCTTGGTGTTGCATTTGCTCTGTCAGTCAGTGTATATTATTTCTTTCTGTTTAATTATCACTATGAGTGAGAATTTTTCAATTATTATACACTAGTCATTAATTAATATAATTTTGTCAACACAACGAGAATACTGTGAAAATACAAAATGTGCTGTGTAAATCATCCAGAACAAGACGGGATCCCCAGATTGTAGTATTAATCTTACAGTTACGAGTTACGAATTTCAAATGCCGATGGATAGAAGTTATATCATCACCTAAGAACCAGTACCACGTATGGACAAAATGCAAATATTACAACAGAATTAAAATATATATGAAAATATAAAAATGTTCCAGAAGTCGTGGAAACTGCCTCTTATAATGAAATAGTTTAGCTAATGTGTAAGTAATAGAAAAACCTCATTTCTATATGTACTTATACAAGTTATTTACTCCATACTGAGCCAAAGCATTTGGCTCCAATCTCTCAGCTACGTGGAGTTGTTTTCTAAACGATGGTATACGCAGGTGTAAGACCGGCCAGCAATAAAATGTTTGGCCGAATATAATCGTCGCATCATGTTCGCTGACCGGTTGAAGCTGAACCGAGTATAAACCAGTTTCTACATAATTCTAATAGGAACCACCATTTCATTTTCTATGGTCTTCTACCTGGGGCCCGGGAAGCCATGTATTGATAAGTAGCTAATGTCCTCAATGCACTAAGGATTAAAGGATTATCCAAACTCTCTGATAGGAGTCATTATTGTTGACTCCGTAGCCATTGTTCAGCATCACATTTATATATTTGGAATTGCGCACAAATGTGCAAATACAGTTTTATGTAATTCAGTCTTTACTGTAATCGACTATCGATCTGACTCTCTTGTTGCAAACAGTTATATGATACTTGTCGCAGCGTTTTCCACATAATACACACACGAACTCAATATTTGGCTCATGAAATTTCTTATTAGTACATAATTTATGATGAAAGCACAGTAAACACTACATCTCGCTAGCAAAGGCATATTTCCTCTTTAACCTAGTGAAATTAATCATCTCAACTACTTCAAAATAAATTTTCGTGATATACATGTACATCACTTGCTACATCGAGTGAGTTAGCTACTCAGACCGAGCCACGTTGCTATGACCTCTTCAGACCCGAGAGCAAGGAAGTTGGGATAAAAATTATTTCTTTGCTTTCTTGACTTAAAAATGACCTCAGTAAGTCATATTTGGTGGTAAAAGGAAATATTTATTTTATTCATAAAATATACAGAAGGTGCACATATGTGCACTTCAGGTCACAGCTCAACTTTCATCTGTGATAGTTCTCAAAACAGTTGTTTTTCATTATGCACAAATACACTTTGCATTTCACACACGTAACTCGTGATCTTGATTTGCATCCCGGAAAACGGCATTTTGAGGCAAAATTGTCGTCATTGTAGTGGGGTAGGTGTCCAAAACCGTCTGTTCGAACGTCAACATCGGGCTGTGGCACAACTCTTCTTTGCTTCCTTGGTGTTAGGTCAGCCTCTTGACTCGTGCTGATCTCCAATACTGATTCTCGACTTGGTCGACCTCGCTTAGGTACTGATCCGGATTGATGCGGAGTTCCCCCTTCATACTGAATCATAGCTCTTGCGACAGCCAGACGGTAAGCAAGGAGTCCAAGTACGTCTTTCTTCGGAATTTCTTCTTGTACACAAAAGCGCTTGTACATAAGCCAGCAGTTTACAATTACTAGATCAATAAAGTGGCTGTATACTCTTACTGGCAATTTGCAGGTCCGCATATCAGTTCTGTAATAGGCCACGAGCCTATCACACAAGTCTGTTCCTCCCATTGAGACGTTATAATTTTTTACAATCGCTGGTCGTGATACATCAATCTTCTTGTTATCTTTCTTTGACCACCGTAGGCACGTGTCTGCTGGTCTACTTCCTACACTAGTCGACAGTAGCACAACGGACTTATTGTCTTTCCATTTTAGAACACACATATTTTCGTCCTGTCGAATTCTCTCATCCCATTTTCCCCTGTTCATATCTTTGTCGCCCTTCAGTTTCTTCGATACAGGACCAATCCTGTTTGTCATAACTGTACCTGTGATGTAAATTCCATCCTGAAGCAGTACATCAGCTAACTTTAAGCTCGTAAAAAATCTGTCGGTGTAAAGAGTACTGCCACTAAACTTAGGAACTGTACGACACAATAGCCTAACAATGCTTGCACCAAGGCCAAATTCTTTCAGTTCTTTTTCTTCGACCGTATCTTTCCCGACATACAAGTGAAAGTCAAGTACAGCACCATCTCTTGCCGCTAGAACAAAGTTCTTCAGCCCAATAGGGTTTGGTTTTGATGGCACGAACTGTCTAAATTTGCACCTTCCGGAGAAAGGAATCATCTGCTCATCAATGGAGAGATGGGTTGTTCGAGGTAAGGAATGGCACTTGCTTAGAACACAGTCTAAAATCGGTCTTACTTTCCACAGTTTATCTTTACACTCAGAACGGTCCACCTCGTTGTCTGCAAAATGGAGATAATTTCTAAGCTCAAAATATCGATCTCTTGTCATAGCCTCACTTATAAGTGGAACTGCCAGATCTTGTGACCAATACATTCTACTCTGGGGAAACTTCAGTGTTCCCATTAGCACTTGGATTCCAGTGAATTTCACAATCTCCTTCACTGTAGTACTCACAGATCTATGATTGCGCTTTTGCACAGAATTTAGATTAGTCTGATCTGCTACTAGTTGCCAGAACTGTAAATTGAAATATTCAAAAATTGAATACAGCTTTCCCTTTGAATAATCTGAATCTGGAGATAGCGCCTCATCAGTAGTCACTCCACGGGGTGTCATTCTGGAACAACAATGCGCTGTGTTACTGTTACAAAAACAATTGCTTCCTAACAAATTAATTAATTTCCTATTATAACTCGGAAATTCTGCACATGAATCAGCATAACATTATGTCATTTTAGTACCATGCGTAACACCCGTGAGGTTAATGAACTTATGATTGAAGAATGATTTTTTTTTCTAATTATAATTTCTAAATGTTCTATTTTCCTAATGAGTTTACTCCAATACTGCAACAATATTATAGAAACATTAATAAACTTAATAGACTTACTCTTTAGAAACCCATGGCAATTCTCTATGAGACGTTGTAACACTGGAATCAGCCGAGTCATTTCTATCTGGATCACGATATATTTCTGGTTCTGAAGGAACTTCTTCGTTATTTGGCACTTCCAGGGGCTCATTTATGTATTCTTCATCACCAGAATCTGAAAATTCTCCATCACTATTGTTCAGAAGGGCACTAATATCATCATCACCTAAGCCGAAATCTGTAAGAATAAATAGGGAGGTACAGACATTTTCTGTTAACTTGAACCTGAGATGCACATATGTGTACCTTGTAATTTCTGCTCAAACAGTGCAAACATCAACAAAAATTCTGTGAAATTATAACATGAATGTGATAATTAGGCATGTAGTAAAGTTTATACATTTTTATCCTGGCTGAAAATAGGCATATACTAATTAAAATGGACTTACCAGTAAGCGAGGTTGATCGTGCCGCCATCTTGGTAACTCTGCTTTCTTTCTTCGTCTGCAGTAGAAGCTTGTTCTACGCGCTGCTGCGATCTGGTGTAGATTTAAAGAACCCAATGATACACAAATGTGTATGCGAGGTCAGAATGCAGATAAATCAAATCCCCACACTGTCAATACGTAATAACCGAAGGTGCACATACGTGTACCCCAGGTCTGAAGAGGATGAGAGTGAATCTGGGAAATACGGGATTCGATCCCCGCCATCAACAGCCTTGAGGTTGGTTTTCCGGAGTTTCCCATTTTCACAACAGGCCAATGCAGGATCTGAATCTTCATTAAGATCACGGCCGCTTCATCTCGTTTCCCATCGTCACCAAAAGACCTAACTGAGTTGGTGCAAAAGAAATCACATGCTACATTCCAGTCTGCCCTGTGTTTGTAGTTCATTTTCCGCATTTTTAATTTCTACACATGGTTTTATCATAATTAAAATATTATTGGAGATATTTACATCAAATTTTGTAAGATCGTGTAGGGTATTTAATTCACATAAAAATGCACTCCAAGCTCTTTCTTTTAACACAATTGGTTTAATTTAAAAATAATGTGTACTGAACAAATTAAGAAAAATGGATATGAAAGATATGGAGAGAAATCACTGATTTGCAAAGTGAAACATGACGGCCTCAGTTCCTGGAAGCGAACTGGAAACCAGCAGTCAATCGTACCCTACACCCTGCTAAGTTAATGAGTTCTAAGTGATCCTTGTTTGGTACGGAGAGGTTGCCAAACCACTCTGTTTAGTGTTTACTCTTTCTTCGTGTCGAGTGCAGTAGACGATTTGGCAACTCCGGCTACAGTAGACGTAGTAAATCCTGTAAGTCACTAATAGACACCAGGCTGCCGCTGGAGAGTAGCGGTGTGAGGCGAGCTCGTCGTGTTTTGTCCCCAAGTACCCGTGTACCAATTTTATCACGGCAGTGAGTAATTAGACTATTGTGATGTAAAGTATTATACATTATTAAATTAATAATAATTTAACACGCTTATTGTATTTGAATAAATGTGATGCTCCTCATAATGGAGAGAGCTACAGCTGCTATCGGAGGGATATACACTATTAAGAACATTACCTGACTGTCTTTGCAAACATCATTAACACTATTCCACGCACAAAACTCCCCAATACTAACATACAGCATAGAATTGATTCGGGAAAAATTATCTTTAACTGATTTAAATACACTAGAAAATATAAAAGCAGCTTACCCGAGAAGAGTGTTGGGAGTCTCAAGAACAGCATCTTCTCGTCAAGTTTATGAACTGGCAAGAGAACAATTCTGTTTGGAAGATCTACGGCTGAATCTACCACTACTTGCAACTAAAGCGATTGAAGAAGGAAACAAAAACTTGCAGAAATATCTCAAGACTTCTACGTTACTGACGCAATGACTGGCAGGAGATGGACGAACGAAAACCAGCCATTAAGATCTGTTTTAACAAGACTCGCAATTCATGGCTTTCATCATAAATTATGTACTAATAAGAAATTTCATGAGCCAAATATTGAGTTCGTGTGTGTATTATGTGGAAAACGCTGCGACAAGTATCATATAACTGTTTGCAACAAGAGAGTCAGATCGATAGTCGATTACAGTAAAGACTGAATTACATAAAACTGTATTTGCACATTTGTGCGCAATTCCAAATATATAAATGTGATGCTGAACAATGGCTACGGAGTCAACAATAATGACTCCTATCAGAGAGTTTGGATAATCCTTTAATCCTTAGTGCATTGAGGACATTAGCTACTTATCAATATATGGCTTCCCGGGCCCCAGGTAGAAGACCATAGAAAATGAAATGGTGGTTCCTATTAGAATTATGTAGAAACTGGTTTATACTGGTTCGGCTTCAACCGGTCAGCGAACATGATGCGACGATTATATTCGGCCAAACATTTTATTGCTGGCCGGTCTTACACCTGCGTATACCATCGTTTAGAAAACAACTCCACATAGCTAAGAGATTGGAGCCAAATGCTTTGGCTCAGTATGGAGTAAATAACTTGTATAAGTACGTATAGAAATGAGGTTTTTCTATTACTTACACATTAGCTAAACTATTTCATTATAAGAGGCAGTTTCCACGACTTCTGGAACATTTTTATATTTTCATATATATTTTACTTCTGTTGTAATATTTGCATTTTGTCCATACGTGGTACTGGTTCTTAGGTGATGATATAACTTCTATCCATCGGCATTTGAAATTCGTAACTCGTAACTGTAAGATTAATACTACAATCTGGGGATCCCGTCTTGTTCTGGATGATTTACACTGCACATTTTGTATTTTCACAGTATTCTCGTTGTGTTGACAATATTATATTAATTAATGACTAGTGTATAATAATTGAAAAATTCTCACTCATAGTGATAATTAAACAGAAAGAAATAATATACACTGACTGACAGAGCAAATGCAACACCAAGAAAGAGTGGTTCGAAAGGGATGAAAGTTGGGGAAAAAACAGAGACGGCACGGACGAATAATTGATGTTTATTTCAAACCGATATGCAGGTTACACAATGCGCACGGCATCGACTCAGTAGGATGTAGGACCACCGCGAGCGGCGATGCACGCAGAAACACGTCGAGGTACAGAGTCAATAAGAGTGCGGATGGTGTCCTGAGGGATGGTTCTCCATTCTCTGTCAACCATTTGCCACAGTTGGTCGTCCGTACGAGGCTGGGGCAGAGTTTGCAAACGGCGTCCAATGAGATCCCACACGTGTTCGATTGGTGAGAGATCCGGAGAGTACGCTGGCCACGGAAGCATCTGTACACCTCGTAGAGCCTGTTGGGAGATGCGAGCAGTGTGTGGGCGGGCATTATCCTGCTGAAACAGAGTATTGGGCAGCCTCTGAAGGTACGGGAGTGCCACCGGCCGCAGCACATGCTGCACGTAGCGGTGGGCATTTAACGTGCCTTGAATACGCACTAGAGGTGACGTGGAATCATACGCAATAGCGCCCCAAACCATGATGCCGCGCTGTCTAGCGGTAGGGCGCTCCACAGTTACTGCCGGATTTGACCTTTCTCCACGCCGACGCCACACTCGTCTGCGGTGACTATCACTGACAGAACAGAAGCGTCACTCATCGGAGAACACGACGTTCCGCCATTCCCTCATCCAAGTCGCTCTAGCCCGGCACCATGCCAGGCGTGCACGTCTATGCTGTGAAGTCAATGGTAGTCTTCTGAGCGGACGCCGGGAGTGCAGGCCTCCTTCAACCAATCGCCGGGAAATTGTTCTGGTCGATATTGGAACAGCCAGGGTGTCTTGCACATGCTGAAGAATGGCGGTTGACGTGGCGTGCGGGGCTGCCACCGCTTGGCGGCGGATGCGCCGATCCTCGCGTGCTGACGTCACTCGGGCTGCGCCTGGACCCCTCGCACGTGCCACATGTCCCTGCGCCAACCATCTTCGCCACAGGCGCTGCACCGTGGACACATCCCTATGGGTATCGGCTGCGATTTGACGAAGCGACCAACCTGCCCTTCTCAGCCCGATCACCATACCCCTCGTAAAGTCGTCTGTCTGCTGGAAATGCCTCCGTTGACGGCGGCCTGGCATTCTTAGCTATACACGTGTCCCGTGGCACACGACAACACGTTCTACAATGACTGTCGGCTGAGAAATCACGGTACGAAGTGGGCCATTCGCCAACGCCGTGTCCCATTTATCGTTCGCTACGTGCGCAGCACAGCGGCGCATTTCACATCATGAGCATACCTCAGTGACGTCAGTCTACCCTGCAATTGGCATAAAGTTCTGACCACTCCTTCTTGGTGTTGCATTTGCTCTGTCAGTCAGTGTATTTGAGAAGAATCCTAGTGGTTCCATCTGTGTGTCACGGATTTGATGTAATGAAGCTCCCATTGCGAAGTCGGATGTGTCAACCAGCTATGCTAACGGTAGGTCACCTGACGGATGTGCCAGAAGGGTGGCATTTGCTATTTGTCCCTTAAGTGGTGTGAAGGATTGTACTGCTTCTGGTGTCCAGTTAACCTCCCTGCGATCACGCTTGCGTGTGTCTTTACAAAGATTGAAGAGTAAGCGTTGAGTAGCAGCTGTGTCTGGTAATGACCGGCGATAGAAATTTACTAATCCAAGAAATCTTCTCAAGTCAGCAATAGTACGAGGTTGTGGGAATGAGCGAATAGCATCAACACGGTGGGAAAGTGGTTTAATGCCCGAAGATGACACACTGTAGCCTAGGAAAGAAATTTCTGAGGCACCAAAAACACATTTTGAAAGATTCACATTGATACTGTATTTATGCAGTCGTTCAAGAAGGATTCTTAAGTGATGCTCATGCTCTTCTTCATTTTGAGATGCAATCAGGATATCATCGAGATAGCAAAACACAAAGTTCAAATCTCTCAAAATGGAGTCCATGTACCTTTGAAAAGATTGGGCAGCATTTCGGAGACCAGATGGAAGTTTAAAAAATTCAAATAAACCAAACGGGGTTATAATAGCTGTCTTGGCCACATCATCTTTTGCAACTGGGATGTGGTGGAAACCTCTGATTAGGTCGAACTTTGAGAAAATTGTTTTACATGACAGTCTGGTATTGAAGTCTTGGAGATGAGGTATAGGATACCTGTCTGGAACTGAGATGGCATTGAGGACCCTGTAGTCCCCACAGGGTCGCCATGAGCCATCTTCTTTCTCTAGCATGTGGAGGGGACTGGACCAAGGACTCTTCGAAGGTCTGCAGATACCCAAGTCGATCATTTTCTGGAACTCCATCTTCGCTTGAGCATTTTATCGGGGGCCAGTCTTCTCGTTTTGGCAGCGACTGGTAGGCCGATTGTAGAGTTGGTGTGGAAAAAATGTATGTCGGTTGCAGTAAATGCTGGATTGTCCCGAAGGACGCCTAAGTAGTCTTGGAGTAGAACAGAGTATCTGTTGTGATGGTCGAGTAAATGAACACTTCCTGAGACAGGGGAGATACTGGTAGTCCGTGGGTTGATAAATTAGTTGTGCCATCTATGAGACGTTTGTGTTTTATATCAACTAACAACCCATAGTTATTAAGAAAGTCAGCACCGAGGAGAGATTGCTGAACATCAGGTATTGTGAATGGCCACAAAAATTATCGTCTCAAACCAAAGTCAAGTGGGATTAAGCGCTCGCCGTACGTTTTGATTGGTGTCCAATCAGCTGCATATAGCAGGCGTTTGCAAGCACGCTTTTTATCTTGTGCTGTGGGAGGAAGGGGAGGAAGAACGGACAAATCCGCTCCTGAATCGATCAGAAATCGTCTGCCAGAGGAGTGGTCTGTAATGAATAAGCGGCGAGAATTTACATAGCCCACGTCACTATGTGCCGCCTCTAGCGAGGGGCCTGAGCATTTCCCGAATCAGAAGAAGAGAAAAACTGGATGGGGGAGTACATTTCTTCCCCTATTGTCGGTATGTGAAATGGTACCAGCATAATGAACCACGTGGTTGATAATGTTTACGGTGAGGAGAACGGGACTTTGAGCGAGAACGATACTGTGGTCTATTCAGAACACGAATTATTGAGAATATTAATTGTTCAATATGTTCTTCAAGCCTAGAAATCCTATCGGTGGGTGATGCTACGTTCGCGACTGAATAGCAGATATGCTAGGGCTCGAGTAATCCAATATCCGGTCTGCTATTGTTGCTAGGTTGTGCAGTGTATCACTGGAAGATGCTAATATAGACCTTAAATGTACTGGTAGACTTTGCATGAAAATAGTTCTTAAAAAGACGTCCTAAGCTTGTGTTCCAGCAAGGGTTCGCATTTCCCTGAGTAACTGACTAGGCTTCTTATCACCAAGTTCGATTTCTGTTAAAAGTTTGGTTACCTTTCGTCCTTCTGTTTCCTCGAATTCAGCTATAAGACGGGACATGAGGTCTGTAAAAAGTGTGTTGGATAATGGTCGATTCAGAAAGTCACTTACAACCTTTGCGACATCAGGCTCGAGCGATCCTATTATGTAATTAAATTTTGTCAATTCTGCCATAATACCGGCCGTAGCGAATTGTTCTTCCATTTGTATTAGCCATAATTTTACGCTCTTGCGCCAAATGGGTGGTATTTTTACCGAGACGCGTGCGATATGTGCATTTCTGTTCTCGTAAATGTCTGTTGATAGTGTTCCTTCCGTATTCTCAGTGTTAGACATGTTTACAGAAACACAATAGTCACCGGTTACACTGCACAACACTCGAATGCACACGTTTTTATTTCATCACGTCGGGGTCACCGCTGTTAGAGTAAGCTAACTTGATTCGTGCTCTTAAATTGCTATTCAAGAATGAAAACTGTAAAAAGCAATGGTTTATTGTTAACACAGCACCACACACAATTAACAACCAGATATAAACAAACCCACATAAACATACATTCCACAAGGAGGTTATACAAACTTAAAATGAGCAAAGAATGAATGTAAAGATTGGTCACTAAGTCCTTGGAGTCGTTTTAAGGTAGATGGAGCCACCACACTTTACTGCCCGCAAATCTGCGAAGACAAATGAAAAAAAAAAATTGTCTGGGCCCTGTTTCATAAAACATCTTTTACTAATATTATTATTAAGAAACCAATAATATTAACTAATAATATTGGTATTATGTGTCACAGAGTTATTAGCTAATAATATTAATAATTAGTTTAAGAGTCGAAATTATTAGTAGATATTCCTAATAGTATTAGTAAATTGTTTCATAGACAACATGACTAATAAACTTTACTCATATTATTAGGATTATTTCCATGAGTGTATTTTGACTCATAATTCATATTATTAGTGAAACCAAAGTGAGTGGTATTTTAATATTTTGGCATAAAATTGTGAAGATAACTGAAATGGTTGACTGTGGTTCAAATAGTGATAAGATAAGGAACGAGTGTAGGTATTCACCGTTCAATAAATGTTACGTCAAAAAGAGCCCGTACTGACATGTAACAAACATATGAATACAATGGGAGATTTAGGTTAGATTACAGAACTTTTGAGTATTTGCTTGATAGGATTGGTAATAGAACGTTCCACTGCAAGGAATGAAGCATACCGTAACATTGCACTCCACCGGTTGGTAGTGATACACGGTATCATTGTGTTTCTCTAGTGCAGTTATGCTCGGACACTCCAGGTATCCTTTAAAATCTTGGCTTATATCACCAGTAAACCAGGATGATGGTGGTGATGATTATTGTTTTAAGAGGAAGTAGGCTACAACTAGGCAACTATCATCTATAATAACACAAATCAGATAGAAAATGGAAAGGATCCGACATTTTGAAAAATGAAGGTATCGGCCATAGAAAGAGAAGGGCCACGATGAGCGTGAAAATGAAAGACTCTCTAGGCCTCGCTACGTAATACAGTCAGGATCGGAAATAACAAGAGTTGAACAAAGGAGGTCGGAAAGGTAGATGAAAATGAGCCTGGCACAAGTAAGTTGAAGCAATGGCAGGACTCATTTCAGTGCCACGTGTTCGCCAACTTGTGCTCCCAGGTTGAGAGACCTGGGACCCCTTTTAGTCGCCTCTTACGACAGGCAGGGGATACCGTGGCTGTTATTCTACCGCCCCCACCAACAGGGGGTAGTAAACAAAGATTTTGCTAGTCCATCTCAACAGAGAATAGTTGACACTTTAACTCAATCACTTTCCGCCAAGAAACTTTCTTCTCTCACATTATTTTCACTTCTTTTGTCCATTTTGATATGTATCAAAGTCACAACAACGAAAATATCAAGTGGGCTTCTCGACCATTTGAATTAATAGTCGGTTGTAGTTAAGAATTAACCTACTGCTAGGAACAAACCCAAACCAAGGAACATATGCAACAGATCGATTCTAACTTCCATTTGTATCAGCTGACTAATGAAGTCACGAAGGTAGCATGGTAGTGTAAGACGTGTGTGAGCTCCACATTATTATGAAAATGAGATGGTTTCATCGGCGACACAAGAGTGAGAGTGGTCTCTTCTTAAACTGTAAGTTACACTGATTCATCTTCGATAATTATTTTGTTTGATCTTGTATACTATAAGTCAAATACTGAACTATAATAGCGAATGTTTTTCATCATAACCTGAAACGATAAACATTGGATCAGTGTAGCCAACTGTGAAATCTTGGCAAAGAGTATTTACACAACCAGCGACAGTTAATCTCAAGGAATAGTAAATTACTTCCAGAATACCCAACTGTGAAATCTGGGCAAATAGTATTTATGGAACCAGTGGCAGTCAATCCCAAGGAATACTAAAACATTTCCAGTGTAGCCACGTATGAAACCTGTGCAAAGAGTATTTATATAACCAGTTACTGTCAATCTCAAGGAATAGTAAATATTTCAAGCTCCATCATCTCTCTCCGTGTCACCAGTCTATACTCTCGGAGCTCAGCGACTATTAATCTCATCTAGTAATGGATATGTGCAATATCTGTAAAAATAAAACATCTAGTAGGTCAGGTAAAACTAACAGGATTACGTGTGGTTTATGTGATAAAGCATTTCATACAAAGTGTCTAAATTTACAAAAAGAGGACATTGACAGTTTAGGAAGTACAGCTGCTTGTTGGCATGTGACAGTTGCACTGACAAAAGTAGCAGTCTCCCAAAAATAGGGCATGAGGGGGATATTTCTGGCACTGTGGACAGTAACCAACCTGAAAGAGAGTGTTGTAGTAATATAACTCTTTATTCAATAAAAGTGATGATGAGTAAACTACAGTAGGTGAGATACAGGCAAATACAGTAACCATGGGGAAGACCCAGAAATCCTTAGAAACAGCTCTTGGAGAGATGAAGTATGAACTTTTAGAAATGAAGCAGGGTATTGGATCGGTCAAGAATTCTCAGAAAGAACTTGAGCGTGATGTAGGTAAATCCATAGAAGTGTGTCATGAAAAGTTGGACCACGGTATCACACAGCAAGAATAATGTAATAAAGTGATACAAGAGGTCCTGGGGATGATCGAGAGTTGGAAAGATGAGAACATAAAACTCAAGAACGAAAATTTGGAGCTAAAACAGCGCATTGAAGACTGTGAAAAGTACTCGAGGATAAATACAATAGAGATTCAAGGCATTCCAACACAAGCTAATGAAAATACAGTGCATTTAGTGAAGGCTATGGGAAGATCTCTTGACATACATATTAATGAAGAGGATATTGATGCATATCATAGGCTCTCATGTAACCATAACTACCCGTCTTCTAATACTAGCATCGTCAAATTCTGTCAGAGAGTACATAAAGATGAAATGATGAGGAAACGCCGCGTGAAAAGTAATCTGTAGACTTTGGACTTGGGATTCACCTACAACAATCCCGTTTATATCAATGAGAGCCTTTGCCCTACCAGGAAGCGGCTTCTTGTTCAATGTCGTCAACTTCGCAGGTCATCTAATGTGAAGCATCTTTGGACAAGGAATAGCTGAATCTTCATGAGACAAAGTGACAATTCACCAGTTATCAATATCACCTGTGAAGAAGACATCAGAAAATTCAAGAACACTATTCATATTGTGCAATGAGTTTGTTAGATAATGAATTTATAATTTATTATCAAAACGTGCATGGATAAAGATCTAAACCGCATACTTTATACACAGGTATATTATCTAATAATATTGATATAATATGTCTGACTGAGACTTGGCTGAATGATACTTTACATGATTCTGAACTACTTGATAATAGGTATACTATATTTCGTAAGGGCAGAATGCAATAACTAGTTGCAAAAAAGATGGCGGTGGAGTCCTCATTGGTGTTAAGGCAACATTTAATCCAGAAATGGTTCATTCATTAGACTCAAATACTGAATCAGTATGGGTTAAATTTACCTTCAACAATAACAAGTACTATATCTGCACAGTTTACTTCCCCCCAAATTCACACTTAGATGCCTACTTAGAATTTTTTAGTAAGAACAATATATTAATTTACTTGGAAATAACATTATTATAGTTGGTGACTTTAATATCTCTGAAATAGTTGACAGTACGTACGATTTGAACAAAGGAAGTAATATAAGTCAAGAATTAAGGAGGGTCTTACATTTTTCGAATCTCACTCTGTTAACAATGTACAGAATAGTAATAATAAGACACTTGATCTTGTGTTAACAAATTTATTAGGCATACGTATTGTTGAGGAAATTGATCCAATCATTCCAAAAGACGGGTATCATCCTCCTCTTCAGATAATTCTTAAACTTAAGCGAAATAGGAGAAAAGAAAATAATCATCATAGAAGGTATAATTTCGCAATGGCAGATAATTTATAATCAATATGTTCAATATTCTCGGGTAATTCAAAATTGACAAAATAATGGTATAATAATTTATTTAATTAGAACTTTACAGTCTGTTGAAGGAAACAGATTGTATTAATATTAAAGAATGCAGAGATGTTAATTTAGCAAAAAACTTTTCTATGATAAAATGTATGCTGTATTGGATCGATGTGTTCCGAAAACGAAAAGCTACAAGAAAAAAATCCCATCTGGTTAAATTAAATTAAAAGAAAAAATTAGAAAGAAGAAAAATTCTGAGTATTGCACGCATATATTTAAAACTCTCAGAGCAAAAATAAAAAGAGATATAACTATTCCATACAACCAATATGTCCAGAAGAATGAAAAAAACTTGAATAATGATTGTAATGTATTCTGGAACTTTATTAATAATAAGAGTAGATGCTTAAAAAATAACCCACAGTTTGAATTTCAGGGTTGTCTGTTACAAGCACCAGATGACATAGCTAATGGATTTTAGACTATTTGAAAACTATATACTCTCAGGAAGAGTCTAAATATAATTTGGAATTTGGGAATAATGATCAGTTAAACGAAATAGGTGTACTTAATATACAGCATATAACTATAGAAGAAGTCCTTAAAGCAACTGACCACCTAAAACCGAAGAAATCAGTAGGACCTGATGATATTCCCCCGTATATTTTCAAAGGTTGTAGAGAAGTGTTAGTATATCCTTTAACCATTCTCTTCAACCGAATTGTAAAAACAGAGATATTCTCTGATTTGTGGAAACATATGAAGGTTACTCCTGGATATAAAACTGGAGATATCAAACTGTTCAGTAATTATAGACCTGTTACTATTGTTTGTGCCCCAGCCAAGATTTTTGAAATTATATTGTACAAACAAATTTGTGATCATGTTAGAAATAGTATCTCACCGAGACAACATGGATTCATGGCTAGAAGATCCACCGAAACAAATTTTGCAACTTTACTGAATATGTGTCCGCTAGTTTAGATTATTATGCTCAGGTTGATGTAATTTACACGGATTTTCAAAAAGCTTTTGACAAGGTTAATCATGATTGCTTAATAAATAAATGATCTTCCTTTGGATTTTCTACTACATTACAAAACTTTTTGGTATAGTATTTAAAGGATAGAACTCAGGTTGTAAGTTACAAAGGTCATATATCTTCCAAATTTGATGTGAATTAATGAGTTCCACGAGGTTCTAACTTGGGGCCTTTGCTATTTCTAATCTTTGTTAATGACATACCGGAAACTATAACATATTCTGAAATTCTTTTTTTTACTGATGATATTAAAATATACAAATATATTACTACAGTATCTGTTTGTCAACTACTTCAAAACGAATTAGATTCTCTTGTAGACTGGAGGAAACAGAATAAGTTAATTTTTAATATAGGTAAATGTGTACCCATGACATTTAATCGGAAGAAACAGAAGATTAAATATATCTATGCAATGGATACTGACATATTAACTCGTGTCAAGACGAAAATGAATTTAGGAATAACATTCAGTGAAGATTTAAGATTCAACGACCATATTCCAAAATTATGAATAATGCTCTTAAAATGTTAGGCTTCATTATAAGGAATTCATTATCATATCGTCCAAAGACACTATTAACCTCGTTTAACTCATTTGTAAGGTCCAGACTTGAGTATGGCTCAATTGTTTGGAACCCAATAACCACAAAAATAACAATCTTATCGAGAGTACTCAAAACAAGATTTTTAAAATTCGTGACTTATAAAATCACAGGAGATTACCCAACCTTCATAAATTATTCAGGTATACTGAAGAAACATGGTGTGAATAGCTTGCGCCACAAACGAAGTTGCAAAGATTTGACTTTCCTGTATAAAATGATTAATTCTGTAATTGATGACTCAAACATATTGAAGTCAATAACATTTTATGTGGCACATAAACTAAGTCGTCCTAGAAATATATTCTTTCTATCAAAGGCTAAGACTGAAATACACAAGAACTCCCCAATTAACAGAGCAATGAGACTCTACAATAATAATCATCCCTACGTTGATATTTTTAGTATGACCGAAGCTACATTCATATCGACGTGTAACACTGTACTTCTGAACATAATTTAATAGATTATGAAGATTTAAAAAAGGAAAACTAGTATAAACTATTATAAGTGTTGTAAACTATGTTTTTGAGTGTATTACATTCCAAGTGGAAATCCTGTTAAAATAATTCTTTTAAATATTATACTAATTTTAAATAGAATGTATTAGTACTTTAATGTAATATTAGTTATATTAACCTAATTTCTTTTTTGTAATGAGACTTGTGTGTCAGAGGAATTAAGTTTTAAGATTAATCTAGCTATGCATTGTTTTTGTTTTTAATTTGTATTTTTAACGTCTAAGTAACAATTGTCCTAAATATTGTAATTGGGACTCATGACCTGTTATGTTCACAATAAAGTAAATAAATTATTAGTGAAGAAATTTTATTAGTCATGTGTAAATCTTTATGAAACAGAATTTGGTTAACTAATAATTACACCGGGCGAGTTGGTCGTGCGGTTAGGGTCGCGCAACTGTGAGGTTGCATCCGGGAGATAGTGAGTTCGAATCCCACTGTCGGCAGCCCTGAAGATGGTTTTCTGTGGTTTCCCATTTTCACACCAGGCAAATGCTGGGGCTGTACCTTAATTAACGCTACGGCCGCTTCCTTCCTATCCCATCGTCACCATAAGACCTATCTGTGTCGGTGCGACGTAAAGCAAAATAGCAAAATATATATAACTAATAATTATTTTTATGAGTTCTAATATTATTAGGTAATATTATTAGTTAGTCTTATGAAACAGGGCCCGAGAAGAACCTAGCAAAATTTCGACGTAAACGTCAATGATTAACGAACTGTCAGGATGTATTGATGAAAAATGCGAAAACCGACGATGACAGTACTACAGAGATCTCATGCCACATGTGTCACCGCACAGCACTAGCAGAGGAAGAACGTGCTATTGCAGAAACCTTAAGGGGAGATGTTCACGAAAATTCATTGATTTTATGATTTCTCTGTAACTTGGACCTTATTTGAGTTAGAATCATGAAACATTCACACTGGTTTAAAATGGATTGTTCTTACCTATAAACACCCAGTTCCTCAGCCAAGGGAATTAACTACTTAAGGTTAAAACCTCCGACCCGGCCGGGAATTGAACCTGGGACCCTCTGGACCAAAGGCTTTCGCATAGAAAATCTAAATGATGGGCGTCGTAGGGGGATCAGCTGCCTACTGTTCAAGGTTAAGGAGTCATCAAAATAACTTCAAAATTAACTGATTATTGGTTTTGATATTACGGTAGTCGGTCTTAGATTCTAAATCGTTAGCGTGGTGTAATTTGGTCCAAATTTGATTTCTTTCCTCCAGGAACTCCAAGTTTAATTCCAAATCCAGTACTTTGTAAACAATAATTGGAATGATGCACACTAAACGAGAAGAGGATTGCGAACGAATGCAATATCATTCAAAAGCGCCGTTTAAAATATGAATAACACAACATTGACATACAACGAAACATGTAAGTAAATATGACATTCAATAGATACATTTTATCTAACAAACAGTCGGTTCCACTTAACATAGTAATAAAGGATGATATCGTTTCTTTTATTAAGGTACACGATGGCGGTAGATTTGATGATATCCATCAATGCAATCCTAACTGAGCACGTATAGAAATATTAAGACAGAATTTTACGGGAGGAAATTCACCTGGGCACACCTTTGTTAATCCAATATTTAGGTTTTACATTCAGAAATTGGATAGTGCCTTTAGAAATAACAGTACACTCATTATGTAAAATATTATGATATGTTGTTATGTTATGATAAATGCTAATAGCTAGAACAACTTCCTCTCTATAATTGTGGGATACAAGAGGAGTTCCTGGTCAAATTTAGAGCAAACCTTAATAGTATTCGTACGAACCTATTCTATCAAAGATATGCATGAAGAAATAGTTCTTTGTATCAACTGATAGACTCCTGGATATGTCTGAGGAATTGTAGGAATCCATATCAGAAGCTCTGGTAGATACTGTGCCCTAAACTGAAGCTAATAACTGCAATATACTGTAATTCAAAAGCAAATGTTATTTTTCTATATTTTAATATATCCATATCACTATTTGTTTCACTAAGATACAAATCCTGTTGGAGGTGGAAATATGTTCGTAATTGTAAACTGACCCACCAAATTGTACAGCTTATCCCAGCTGTTATACAGAAGGTCTCGGTTGGCACACACCTATTTTCTTATAAAACACCTTCACATTCAAGGTACTCGACACTTCTAAACAGGCATTCTTTGACAAGATATCGTCAATACTACCATCATTTACCTTGACAAAAAAGGACTCTACCGTCTATGTTAAGTGGAACCAGGAGTTTGTTCTGAGGTCATCAAAAGTAGATCAAATCCTAGAAAATTCAACTCGTCTCCTTAAAATACTACCACTTTCTCTCGGAAAGAGGCAATTCTTAACCACAAATTTATTTTTTCCGGTGTATATTTCTTATACGGTATATTTCTTTTTCAGAGCTGTATATTAAGGGAATTTAAAAACTGGAGTACGGCATCTGCAATAGCATAATTTAATTTAAAACCTACTACGCAACATGAACGATCCATTTTCGCAAATGCTATAGCCGTTATAGCATTAGAATAGATAATATGCACAATTATTTACATCTCTAACACTAGGCCTACACAATATGAATTACTCGTTAATGACTACTTATATACTTTGTACTTAATAACGCGGATGAAATAGTACTTCCTATCCTCTGAACACAATGTAAAAAAACATAACCACGTGCGAACCACACATCCCTTACAACCACTATGAGTTGCACTATTTTTCCGCCATGCGATAGTAGCATTAATGTCTGAAATATTGTAGTCGGTCTCGTTAATGTCATGCCTACTTCGACCTTCTAAAATAAACTAACTTTTCAATTTGGAAACTTCACAAAAATACATATATTAAATTCTAAAGTCCATAAAACTACATATTTTGTAATTCATTGCAGGAAAATGTGTGAAAATGTTTAGCCTGCCTGTCTCTCAAGTTTCAAATTGATACCTCTAGTAGTTCCATGGAAAAAGGAAGTCCAAGAAATAACAACTGAATTTCACAACACGAAACCCGCACTGGTACAACTCCACCTTTAAGGCTCACCAGCGCAGTACCGCTGTTTAATGTTCATTTGTCATTGGGGATGTAAGTTAGTTCAATTAGTTCTTGGTACACTTTAATTAGTTTCTAGTATGATGTACCAACAACTAAACTTAGTTCCTAATACTACCTAACATCAGGTACCAACTTGGGGGATGAAGGGGAGGACACTGATTGAGCGCGTTGTTTAATTATTCTTTTCGTTGCTATGGTACCGGTAATCAACAAGTTACTGTTGAAAATGGATGTCGCTGTTTGTGCAAGTTATTCCTAACAGAGTTCACAATCTCTTCCTGGAAGCTGCTGATCTCTACCCTCCTCTCCATTAAAGTACGTTCAATGTCGGTATAAATGTTTCTTTTTTCTATATCCTTCTTTATGTGTGATGAAATAATTTTCAGCATTTCTTTTCCCTGGACCATAGCGTACTGCCACCTCTGAACCATTTAAACATGTCATTATTTGTGTTTATCATTGAATTTGAATCAAGGTGCTAGTATTGCGCAATGTATGCTTTACAGTGTTCAATTCCGTAACTACTGTCTCCCTAGATTGGTCTGGGTACGTTAGGTCCGGGTAGTGACAAAGCGATTGGTCTCTGAACAAGCAAATGCTAGAAGCTTTACGCCTCTATTTCTTATTAATATTAAAACATAAGTGGCGCAATCTATGCTTTACAGTGTTCAGATACGTAATTACTGCATGGCTAGTGACAAAGCGATTGGTCTGGATAGGTTAGGTCCGGTTAGTGACAAAACCATTAGTCTCGATACGTTAGGTTCGGCTAGTGACAAAATCAATGGTCTGTGATCAACCAAACATTAGAAGCCGCAAAGCATCACAAAGTCTGAACTATTTCAACATGTTGTTATTTCACATCGGTGTTTTAATATATATTCATGGCAGGCGGTGGCACGAATAGACTCTGCCATTGCCTGAAGATTTGCCCTATGAAACATCACTTCCATAATTCAAGACAGCGAGATATTGTTATTCTTATTTATTTCGTGTGCTTATTCTTTCACATTGCCCCATTTTCTTAGGTCCTTTTATACCGTGTAAGTTGGTCATAACTTCTCGCTGTCTTTAATTATGGGAACGATATTTCATTCGCGTAATCTTCAACCAATGACAGAGTCCATTCGCCCACCGTCAACCATGATTACTATGTTATTTATCCTGGCGACCTTATCTGGAGTTATACCCTCGCACTACATCTCTCAAATCAAAACACACTTTCCGCGGTTATCGCCATGCTTAACCAACCGGAAATGATACTTCACAGCCTTCTTCGATACTGCTAAATGTGATACCGTCAACTGCCTGACTAAACAGATGTAAAGTGTTCAGCGAAGATGAAAAAGCGCAATGCATAAAAAATTGGGGCGTGGGACCCGGCGCGCATGTGTTAGATATTTAATGCACTTTAGGGCCGGTTGTATAAACATAGCTGATCGGGGATCAATTTTGAATCGAGATCAGAAAATGTTCGCCTCCAAGGTGATCCTTGTGTTGTATAACGTTGATCTCGGATCAACTTTGATCTGTCATCATATAATTGCGTTTGGCAACGTCGTAAACAGCGTGTGTGACGTAACTATGTTATGAATATGCTTATTGGAGCTTAAATTCTCTACGGATAAGCAACTGTATTCAGTTTATGTATCTAGACGGAATATCTTCATTTGCTGCATTTTAAGATGTATTTGGACATTGATTTCATTCTGCTCGCATAAAGCTTACCTCTACGCCTGGTATTACTTTGCTCAAGTGTTTTTGAGCGGCTCACTCGTTCGTGGCTTCTGAGTGTCGCACGTGACTTATTGTGGACTCTCGCGTCATTTGATAATGAAATAGCTTACTCATCCCCAGTGTGAGATTGTGCGAACATTTCCGCCTGGTTCTAAAGTTTGTGTGGACGCTTGCTTGAAAGCGGTAACGCCGGTGACTCTCTGTCATCGGACGTTGTCGAGTCATGTCTCGACGGCTGACTGTAAAAATGAAGCTCAGACCGACATGAGTCGATTAAGACTTCATCTAACATCCCTGTGAGATATAGTGGTTAAGAAAACAGTAGGATCCACTCCGGTTTTTTATGTAAACTTATTTTTTTATTTGTGTGTACCGGCAGCGCATGTGGACTGCATAGTAGGGGAGCTGTGAGAGTTCTGGATTCGCTGAGTCAGCATCCGACGTCATTGACCCCGGCCAAAGTCACTGACCCCTAGTATACCTAGGCGGGTTCTGACCCCGAGGTCATTGACCCCTAGTATAGTAAAAAGGCCAGGCCGATTTGTGGATTTTGCATAAGAGAGCAAGCCTAAATCACAGTCGCCATCTTGAGGGGCGTAACCTCACTTTAACGGCTAGTTGCCTTTCCCGATGCCTAGGAGAGCAAGTCTAACCTCACATCCGCCAACATGAAGGGAGTTTTACGGACGGATGCCCTTCCTAACGCCAATTGCACAAGATGGCGGCTAATACATGGGATCTTATAAGCCTCCCTAGGGGCACTTGCGCAAGATGGCGGCTATACACTGCTCCTTATGGGACGGCCTAGGGGCGCTTGTGCAAGATGGCGGCAATACAGAGCTCCTTATGGGACGGCCTAGGAACGCTTGCGCAAGATGGCTGCTATACGTAGGCTCTTATGAGGCTCCCTAGGGGCGCTTGCGCAAGATGGATGCTATCTAATTGCTCAAGATGGCGCTGACAGCGGCCATCTATAATCAACAGAGCACCGTGTTGCCATCTTTACGACACCAAACCTCATCCTTAGGCACGTGTTGGTGGGCAATTTGAAATACCACGTGCTTTTTGACAGCTGTCAGTCACTATCTTTAACTACATGCACATGGCTTACTGCTATCTTGACGGAAGTAAACTTTATAGCGCGGGACTTAGCCACGCCGCAAGCAAGGAAGCTGCCCACCTCAACTTACTACGATCATAGTTATAAAGCAAGCTGCCCTTCTCAACATACTTACCGAGCTGCTCTTCTGAACATATCCTCCTCCTCCTCTGTCAAGACATAGCTTTATCGAACATGCATCGCAAAGGCTAGAGTGTGCACGTGTTGCAACTATGACGTCATCATATTTGTGCATGTTTATACTTGATCGTTGATTGAAAGCTTTAGTCTTCGAGACACAGTGATAGAGAGTAGAGCGCAAACATGACGAGAACATTAATAGTTGATGTACAGGGCTTTAAAGTAGTAAGTTGAGGTGGGCAGCTTCCTTGCTTGCAGCGTGGCTAAGTCCCGCGCTATAAAGTTTACTTCCATCAAGATAGTAGTAAGCCATGTGCATGTAGTTAAAGATAGCGCCTGACAGCAGTCAACGAGCACGTGGTATTTCAAATTGCCCGCCACCACGTGCCAAAGGATGAGGTTTGGTGCTGTAAAAATAGCAGCACGATACGTTGTTGATTAAAGATGGCGGATGATAGCTGTCAAAAAGCACGTAGAATTTCAAATGGCCCGCCACCACGTGCTTAAGGATGAGGTTTATTGTCGTAAAGATGGCAGCACGGTGATCTGTTGTTAAAGGATGGCTGCTCATAGCTGTCAAAAGCACGTGGCTTTGTTTACAAATAAGAGCACGTGGAATTTCAAATTGCCCGCCACCACGTGCCTATAAGATTTAGTACCGTAAAGATAGAAGCACGGTGCTCTGTTGATTATAGATGGCCGCTGCCAGCGCCATCTTGAGCAATTAGATAGCGGCCATCTTGCGCAAGCGCCCCTAGGGCGCCTCATAAGTGCCTATGTATAGCAGCGATCTTGCGCAAGCGCCCCTAGGTCGTTCCATAAGGAGCTGTGTATTGCCGCCATCTTGCGACCGCCATGTTACGCAAGTGCCCCTAGGGAGTCTCATAAGAGCCTATGTACAGCAGCCATCTTGCACAAGCGTCCCTAGGCCGTCCCATAAGGAGCTGTGTATAGCAGCCATCTTAGGGCTGCCATCTTGAAAAATAGTACGGCTCTCTTTGAAAGTGGGAGCGGCGGTAATAACTGCTCACAGGGCATAGACGTTTCCAGTAACATCGATCATAAAGAAACAGCGCAGTCGGCAAATACTGGTGAAGTTATCAACCCAGCTCTTGGTGGTGACCATCATTCATCCAATATTCAACCTGATCAGAACGTTCTACAAAATCCGCTTTTCTACTATCCTGGGCATCGAGGTTCGTATGTAGTCTATGTGGAGTCAGCAGGTGATAAAAATATTGGAAATATACACTCAATGATGCTTGGTAGGATTTTCTATGATAATCACATTGCAGGAATAACATCTATCACAAAAAATGAGCTAAGAGAATTCAACTTCTCTTTAGCTCCACTTCCAATGCCAACAATTTTCTTTTACACCCAATTTTGGAATCTGACCACCTTAAAGCCTTCATCCCCGAATCCAGCCTTTTTCGCATTGACTTAGTTCGGGGAGTCGATAAGAATTTAACAGAGGATGATATTATCAAATGCATCCAATCCCCCGTTCCTATAGTCAAGGCCCAACGGTTCAACAAACGTGTGACTGTTGACGAACAAACTACGTACGTTCCCACTGGAACGGTAAAATTAACCTGCA